>NC_052152.1:115994356-116327137 GCF_902713615.1 Scyliorhinus canicula
CCTCCTCTCACACTCTCCTCTAGCTGCTGCTGCCTTTTCCGGTGTCCTCCTCTCACACTCTCCTCTAGCTGCTGCTGCTGCTGACTGTCTGTCCTGCTGTCCTCCTCTCACACTCTCCTCTAGGTGCTGCTGACTGTCTGTCCTCATGTCCTCCTCTCACACTCTCCTCTAGGTGCAGCTGCCGATCCCGGTGTCCTCCTCTCACACTCTCCTCTCGCTGCTGACTGTCTGTCCTCATGTCCTCCTCTCACAATCTCCTCTAGCTGCTGCTGACTGTCTGTCCTGCTGTCCTCCTCTCACACTCTCCTCTAGGTGCTGCTGCTGCCTATCCCGGTGACCTCCTCTCACACTCTCCTCTCGCTGCTGCTGACTGTCTGTCTCAGTGTCCTCCTCTCACACTCCCCTCTAGGTGCTGCTGACTGTCTGTCCTCGTGTCATCCTCTCACACTCCCCTCTAGGTGCTGCTGACTGTCTGTCCTGTTGTCCTCCTCTCACTCTCTCCTCTAGCTGCTGCTGCCTATCCCGGTGTCCTCCTCTCACACTCTCCTCTCGCTTCTGCTGACTGTCTGTCCTGGTGTCCTCCTCTCACACTCTCCACTAGCTGCTGCTGCCTATCCCGGTGTCCTCCTCTCACATTCTCCTCTAGGAGCTGCTGCCTATCCCGGTGTCCTCCTCTCACACTCACCTCTAGGTGCTGCTGCCTATCCTGCTGTCTTCCTCTCACACTCTCCTCTAGCTGCTGCTGCTGCTGACTGTCTGTCCTCATCTCCTCCTCTCACACTCTCCACTAGCTGCTGCTGCCTATCCCGGTGTCCTCCTCTCACACTCTCCTCTAGGTGCTGCTGACTGTCTGCCCTGCTATCCTCCTCTCACACTCTCCTCTAGCTGCTGCTGACTCTGTCCTGCTGTCCTCCTCTCACACTCTCCTCTCGCTGCTGCTGCCTATCCTGCTGTCTTCCTCTCACACTCTCCTCTAGCTGCTGCTGCTGCTGACTGTCTGTCCTCATCTCCTCCTCTCACACTCTCCACTAGCTGCTGCTGCCTATCCCGGTGTCCTCCTCTCACACTCTCCTCTAGGTGCTGCTGACTGTCTGTCCTGCTGTCCTCCTCTCACACTCTCCTCTCACTGCTGCTGCCTATCCCAGTGTCCTCCTCTCACACTCTCCCCTAGCTGCTGCTGCCTATCCCAGTGTCCTCCTCTCACACTCTCCTCTCACTGCTGCTGCCTATCCCAGTGTCCTCGTCTCACACTCTCCTCTAGGTGCTGCTGCCTATCCCGGTGTCCTCCTCTCACACTCTCCTCTAGCTGCTGCTGACTATCTGTCCCAGTGTCCTCCTCTCACACTCTCCTCTAGGTGCTGCTGACTGTCTGTCCTCGTGTCCTCCTCTCACACTCTCCTCTAGCTGCTGCTGACTGTCTGTCCTCGTGTCCTCCTCTCACACTCTCCTCTAGCTGCTGCTGCCTATTCCGGTGTCCTCCTCTCACTCTCTCCTCTAGCTGCTGCTGCCTATCCCAGTGTCCTCCTCTCACACTCTCCTCTAGGTGCTGTTGACTGTCTGTCCTGCTGTCCTCCTCTCACACTCTCCTCTAGCTGCTGCTGCGTGTCCCAGTGTCCTCCTCTCACTCTCTCCTCTAGCTGCTGCTGCCTATCCCGGTGTCCTCCTCTCACACTCTCCTCTCGGTGCTGCTGCTGCCTGTCCCAGTGTCCTCCTCTCACTCTCTCCTCTAGCTGCTGCTGCCTATCCCGGTGTCCTCCTCTCACACTCTCCTCTAGCTGCTGCTGCCTATCCGGTGTCCTCCTCTCACACTCTCCTCTAGGTGCTGCTGACTGTCTGTCCTCGTGTCCTCCTCTCACACTCTCCTCTAGCTGCTGCTGACTGTCTGTCCTCGTGTCCTCCTCTCACACTCTCCTCTAGCTGCTGCTGCCTATTCCGGTGTCCTCCTCTCACTCTCTCCTCTAGCTGCTGCTGCCTATCCCGGTGTCCTCCTCTCACACTCTCCTCTCGCTTCTGCTGACTGTCTGTCCTGGTGTCCTCCTCTCACACTCTCCACTAGCTGCTGCTGCCTATCCCGGTGTCCTCCTCTCACATTCTCCTCTAGGAGCTGCTGCCTATCCCGGTGTCCTCCTCTCACACTCACCTCTAGGTGCTGCTGCCTATCCTGCTGTCTTCCTCTCACACTCTCCTCTAGCTGCTGCTGCTGCTGACTGTCTGTCCTCATCTCCTCCTCTCACACTCTCCACTAGCTGCTGCTGCCTATCCCGGTGTCCTCCTCTCACACTCTCCTCTAGGTGCTGCTGACTGTCTGCCCTGCTATCCTCCTCTCACACTCTCCTCTAGCTGCTGCTGACTCTGTCCTGCTGTCCTCCTCTCACACTCTCCTCTCGCTGCTGCTGCCTATCCTGCTGTCTTCCTCTCACACTCTCCTCTAGCTGCTGCTGCTGCTGACTGTCTGTCCTCATCTCCTCCTCTCACACTCTCCACTAGCTGCTGCTGCCTATCCCGGTGTCCTCCTCTCACACTCTCCTCTAGGTGCTGCTGACTGTCTGTCCTGCTGTCCTCCTCTCACACTCTCCTCTCACTGCTGCTGCCTATCCCAGTGTCCTCCTCTCACACTCTCCCCTAGCTGCTGCTGCCTATCCCAGTGTCCTCCTCTCACACTCTCCTCTCACTGCTGCTGCCTATCCCAGTGTCCTCCTCTCACACTCTCCTCTAGCTGCTGCTGCCTATCCCAGTGTCCTCCTCTCACACTCTCCTCTCACTGCTGCTGCCTATCCCAGTGTCCTCGTCTCACACTCTCCTCTAGGTGCTGCTGCCTATCCCGGTGTCCTCCTCTCACACTCTCCTCTAGCTGCTGCTGACTATCTGTCCCAGTGTCCTCCTCTCACACTCTCCTCTAGGTGCTGCTGACTGTCTGTCCTCGTGTCCTCCTCTCACACTCTCCTCTAGCTGCTGCTGACTGTCTGTCCTCGTGTCCTCCTCTCACACTCTCCTCTAGCTGCTGCTGCCTATTCCGGTGTCCTCCTCTCACTCTCTCCTCTAGCTGCTGCTGCCTATCCCAGTGTCCTCCTCTCACACTCTCCTCTAGGTGCTGTTGACTGTCTGTCCTGCTGTCCTCCTCTCACACTCTCCTCTAGCTGCTGCTGCGTGTCCCAGTGTCCTCCTCTCACTCTCTCCTCTAGCTGCTGCTGCCTATCCCGGTGTCCTCCTCTCACACTCTCCTCTCGGTGCTGCTGCTGCCTGTCCCAGTGTCCTCCTCTCACTCTCTCCTCTAGCTGCTGCTGCCTATCCCGGTGTCCTCCTCTCACACTCTCCTCTAGCTGCTGCTGCCTATCCGGTGTCCTCCTCTCACACTCTCCTCTAGGTGCTGCTGACTGTCTGTCCTGGTGTCGTCCTCTCACACTCTCCTCTAGGTGCTGCTGACTGTCCCGGTGTCCTCCTCTCACACTCTCTCTAGGTGCTGCTGACTGTCTGTCCTGCTGTCCTCCTCTCACACTCTCCTCTAGCTGCTGCTGCCTATCCCAGTGTCCTTCTCTCACACTCTCCTCTAGCTGCTGCTGCCTATCCCGGTGTCCTCCTCTCACACTCTCCTCTAACTGCTGACTGTCTGTCCCCATGTCCTCCTCTCACACTCTCCTCTAGGTGCTGCTGACTGTCTGTCCTGCTGTCCTCCTCTCACACTCTCCTCTAGCTGCTGCTGCCTATCCCAGTGTCCTCCTCTCACACTCTCCTCTAGCTGCTGACTGTCTGTCCTCATGTCCTCCTCTCACACTCTCCTCTAGGTGCTGCTGACTGTCTGTCCTGCTGTCCTCCTCTCACACTCTCCTCTAGCTGCTGCTGCCTATCCCAGTGTCCTCCTCTCACACTCTCCTCTCACTGCTGCTGCCTATCCCAGTGTCCTCCTCTCACACTCTCCTCTAGCTGCTGCTGCCTATCCCAGTGTCCTCCTCTCACACTCTCCTCTAGTTGCTGCTGTCTGTCCTGCTGTCCTCCTCTCACACTCTCCTCTCACTGCTGCTGCCTATCCCAGTGTCCTCCTCTCACACTCTCCTCTACCTGCTGACTGCCTATCCCGGTGTCCTCCTCTCACACTCTCCTCTAGCTGCTGACTGTCTGTCCTGCTGTCCTCTCACACTCTCCTCTAGGTGCTGCTGACTGTCTGTCCTCGTGTCCTCCTCTCACACTATCCTCTAGCTGCTGCTGCCTATCCCGGTGTCCTCCTCTCACTCTCTCCTCTAGCTGCTGCTGACTGTCTGTCCTGGTGTCCTCCTCTCACTCTCTCCTCTAGCTGCTGCTGACTGTCTGTCCTGGTGTCCTCCTCTCACAATCTCCTCTAGCTGCTGCTGCCTATCCCGGTGTCCTCCTCTCACAATCTCCTCTAGCTGCTGCTGCTGACTGTCTGTCCTGCTGTCCTCCTCTCACACTCTCCTCTCGCTGTTGCTGCCTATCCCGGTGTCCTCCTCTCACACTCTCCTCTAGCTGCTGCTGCCTATCCCGGTGTCCTCCTCTCACACTCTCCTCTAGCTGCTGCTGACTGTCTGTCCTCATGTCCTCCTCTCACACTCTCCTCTAGGTGCTGCTGACTGTCTGTCCTGCTGTCCTCCTCTCACACTCTCCTCTCGCTGTTGCTGCCTATCCCGGTGTCCTCCTCTCACAATCTCCTCTAGGTGCTGCTGACAGTCTGTCTTCGTGTCCTCCTCTCACTCTCTCCTCTAGCTGCTGCTGCCTATCCCGGTGTCCTCCTCTCACACTCTCCTCTAGCTGCTGCTGACTGTCTGTCCTCGTGTCCTCTCACACTCTCTAGCTGCTGCTGACTGTCTGTCCTGGTGTCCCCCTCTCACACTCTCCTCTAGCTGCTGACTGTCTGTCCTGTTGACCTCCTCTCACACTCTCCTCTCGCTGTTGCTGCCTATCCCGGTGTCCTCCTCTCACACTCTCCTCTAGCTGCTGCTGCCTATCCCGGTGTCCTCCTCTCACACTCCCCTCTAGGTGCTGCTGACTGTCTGTCCTCGTGTCATCCTCTCACACTCCCTTCTAGGTGCTGCTGACTGTCTGTCCTGTTGTCCTCCTCTCACTCTCTCCTCTAGCTGCTGCTGACTGTCTGTCCTGGTGTCCTCCTCTCACAATCTCCTCTAGCTGCTGCTGCCTATCCCGGTGTCCTCCTCTCACACTCTCCTCTAGGTGCTGCTGACTGTCTGTCCTGGTGTCCTCCTCTCACACTCTCCTCTAGCTGCTGCTGCCTATCCTGGTGTCATCCTCTCACACTCTCCTCTAGCTGCTGCTGCCTATCCCGGTGTCCTCCTCTCACACTCTCCTCTAGGTGCTGCTGACTGTCTCTCCTCATGTCCTCCTCTCACACTCTCCACTAGCTGCTGCTGCCTATCCCGGTGTCCTCCTCTCACACTCTCCTCTAGGTGCTGCTGCCTATCCTGCTGTCTTCCTCTCACACTCTCCTCTAGCTGCTGCTGCTGCTGACTGTCTGTCCTCATCTCCTCCTCTCACTCTCCACTAGCTGCTGCTGCCTATCCCGGTGTCCTCCTCTCACACTCTCCTCTAGATGCTGGTGACTGTCTGTCCTCATGTCCTCCTCTCACACTCTCCTCTAGCTGCTGCTGACTGTCTGTCCTGGTGTCGTCCTCTCACACTCTCCTCTAGGTGCTGCTGCCTATCCCGGTGTCCTCCTCTCACACTCTCCTCTAGCTGCTGCTGCTGCCTATCCCGGTGTCCTCCTCTCACACTCTCCTCTAGCTGCTGCTGCTGCCTATCCCGGTGTCCTCCTCTCACACTCTCCTCTAGCTGCTGCTGACTGTCTGTCCTGCTGTCCTCTCACACTCTCCTCTAGCTGCTGCTGCCTATCCCGGTGTCCTCCTCTCACTCTCCTCGAGCTGCTGCTGACTGTCTGCCGTGGTGTCCTCTCACAATCTCCTCTAGCTGCTGCTGCCTATCCCGGTGTCCTCCTCTCATAATCTCCTCTAGCTGCTGCTGCTGACTGTCTGTCCTGCTGTCCTCCTCTCACACTCTCCTCTAGCTGCTGCTGACTGTCTGTCCTCATGTCCTCCTCTCACACTCTCCTCTAGGTGCTGCTGACTGTCTGTCCTGCTGTCCTCCTCTCACTCTCTCCTCTAGCTGCTGCTGCCTATCCCGGTGTCCTCCTCTCACACTCTCCTCTAGGTGCAGCTGCCTATCCCGGTGTCATCCTCTCACACTCTCCTCTAAGTGCCTCTGAGGGTGGAGGTGGTGCTACTGGGGAGGGGGTGGCATAGTGGTATTCTTGCTGGACTAGTATTCCAGAGACCCAGGATAATGATCCGGGGAGCCAGGTTCTAATCCCAGCATGGCATTAGATGCAATTTAAGCTCAATAAAATATCTGGAATTAAAGGTCCAATGATGACCATGAAACCATTGTCGATTGTTGTAAAATCCCATCTGGTTCACTAATGTCCTTGAGGGAAGGAAATCTGCCATCCTTAGCTGGTCTGGCCTACATGTGAATCCAAACCCACAGCAATGTGGTTGACCCTAAATGGCCTAGCAAGCCACTCAATTGTATTCAACTGCTACAAAAACACAAAAAAGGAACGAAACCGAACGGAACACCCAGCATCGAACCAGGCACTGGTAACGACAACGGCAAACCCAGCCCTACCGACCCTGTAAAGTTCTCCTTACTAACATCTGGGGCTTGTGCCAAAGTTGGGAGAGCTGTCACACAGACTAGGTAAATAACAGCCTGACATAGTCACATTGACAGAAACATACCTAACAGACAATATACCAGACACCACTATCACCATTCCTGGGCATGTCCTGTCTCACCGGCAGGACAGACCCAGCAGAGATGGTGGCACAGTCGTATACAGTCGGGAGAGTGTTTCCCTGGGACTCCTCAACATCGACTCTGGACCCCATGAGGTCTCATGGCTTCAGGTTAAAGATGGGCAAGGAAGCCTCCTGCTGATTACCACGTACTGTCCACCGTCAGCTGATGAATCCGTACTCCTCCATGTTGAACAACTCTTGGAGGAAGCACTGAGGGTGACAAGGGTGCAGAATATACACTGGGTGGGGGACTTCAATGTGCATCACCAAGAGTGGCTTTTAGTACCACCACAGACCGAGCTGGCAGGGACGTAAAGGACATAGCTGCTAGACTGGGCTGCAGCAGTGGTGAGGGAACCAACAAGAGGGAAAAACATACTTCACCTCATCCTCACCAATCTGCCGCTGCAGATGCATCTGTCCATGACAGTATCGGTAAAAGTGACCACCGCACAATCTTTGTGGAGACAAAGTCTTGTCTTCACATTGAGGATACCCTCCATCGTGTTGTGTGGCACTACCACTGAGCTAAATATGATAGTTTTCGAACAGATCTAGCAACTCAAGACTGGGGGTCCATGAGGTGCTGTGGACCATCAGCAGCATCAGAATTCAACCACAATCTGTTATCTCATGGCCCAGCATATCCTCCACTCCATCTTACCAGCAAGCCAGGGGATCAACCCTGGTTCAATGAAGAGTGCAGGATAACATCCCAGGAACAACATTAGGCATACCGAAAATGAGGTGTCAACTTGGTGAAGCTACAATGCAGGACTACTTAGCCAAACAACATAAGCAGCAAGTAATAGACAGAGCTAAGCGATTCCACAACGAATGCATCAGATCTAAACTCTATAGTCATGCAACATCCAGCCGTGAATGGTGGTGGACAATTAAACAACTTACTGGAGGAGGAGGCTCCACAAATATCCCCATCCTCAATGATGGAGGAGCCCAGCACATTTGTGCAAAAGAAGTGCCGAGTGGATGATCCATCTTGGTCTTCTCCAGAGGTCCTCAGCATCACAGATGTCAGTCTTCAGCCAATACGATTTACTCAACGTGATATCAAGAAATGGCTGAATTGAGAAGGCACTGGATACTGCAACGGCAATGGAGCCTGAAAATATTCTGGCGATAGTACTGAAGATTTGTGCTCCAGAACTTGCTGCACCCCTAGCCAAGCTGTTCCAGTACAGCTACAACACTGGCATCTACTCAGCAATGTGAAAAATTGACAAGAAACAGGACAAATTCAATGCAGCCAATTACCACCCTCACAGTCTACTCTTCATCATCAGCAAAGTGGTGGAAGGAGTCTTCAAAAGTGCTATCAAATGGCACTTACTCAGCAATAACCAGCTCACAGGCGCTCAGTTTGGGTTCCGCCAGGTCCTCACCTCATTACAGCCTTGGTTCAATCATGGACAAAAGGGCTGCATGTCAGAAGTGAGGTGAGAGTGACTGCCCTTGACATTAAGGCAGTATTTGACCGAGTATGGCATCAAGGAGCCCAAGCTGAACTGGAGTCAATGGGAATCAGGGGGAAAACTCTCCACTGGTTGGAGTCATACCTGGCACAAAGGAAGATGATTGTAGTGATTGGAGGTCAATTATCTCAACTCCAGGACATCACTGCAGGAGTTCCTCAGGTTAGTATCCTAGCCCTACCTTCTCCAGCTGCTTTAGCAATGACCTCCCTTCATCATAAGGTCAGAAGTGAGGGTGTTTGCAGATGACTGCACAATGTTCAGCACCATTCGTGACTCATCAGACAATGAAGTAGTCCGTGTCCAAATGCAACAAGACCTGGACAATATCCAGGCTTGGGCTGACAAGTAGCAAGTTACATTCATGGCACAAAAGTGCCAGGCAATGTCCATCTCCTGCAAGAGAAGGACTAACCATCTCCGCTTGACATGCAATGGCATTACCATTGCTGAACCCCCTACAATCAATATCCTGGGGGTTACCATTGATCAGAAACTGAACTGGACTAGCCACATTAATACTATGGCTACCAGAGCAGGTCAAAGGCAAGGAATCCAACGGCAAGTAACTCACCTCCTGAGCCTCCAAAACCTGTGCACCATCTATAAGGCACAAATCAAGGGCGGGAGTCTCCGACCCTCCGCCGGGTCAGCGAATCGCTGGGGGGCGGCGTGAATCCCGCCCCCGCCGGCTGCCGAATACTCCGGCACCGAGGTTTTGGCGGGGGCGGGAATCATGCCGCGGCACTCGGTGGCCGCTGGCAGTGCCCCCCCCCCCCCGGCGATTCTCTGGCCCGCGATGGGCCAAGTGGCCGCCTGTTTTCTGCAGGTCCTGCCGGCATAAATCACGACAGGTCCTTACCGGCAGGACCTGGCTCCCCAAGGGCAGCCTGCAGAGTCCTCGGGGTGGGGGGGGGGGGGGGGGGGGGGGGGGGCGCGTGATCTGGCCCCGGGGGGTGCCCCCACGGTGGCCTGGCCCGCGATTGGGGCCCACCGATCCGCGGGCGGGCCTGGGCCGTGGGGGCACTCTTTCCCTCCGCACCAGCCATGGCGGAGTTGACAGCGGAAGAACACCCCTGCGCATGCGCTGGGATGACGCCAGCACACGCTGGCGCTCCCGCGCATGTGCCAACTCGCGGCAGTCAGCGGAGGCCCTTCGGCGCTGGTTGGCGTGGCACCAAGCCCTTCCACGCCAGCTGGCGTGGAGCCAAATGCTCCGCCGCTGGCCTAGCCCCTGAAGGTGCGGAGGATACCGTACCTTCGGGGTGGCCCACGGCGGAGTGGTTCACGCCACTCCTCGGCGCCGGAGTGGCCCGCCCTGTCGGTTCGCGGAGAATCCCACCTCCCGAGTGAAATGGAATACTCTCCACTTGCTTGGATGAGTGCAGCCCAACATCACTCAAGGAGCTTGACACCATCCAGGACAAAGCTGCCCGCTTGATTGCTCCCCCTTCCATAAACATTCAAACCGTCCACCACCGATGAACAGTGGCAGCCGTGTGTACCATCTACAAGATGCACTGCTGTAACTCACCAAGGCTCCTCAGGCAACACCTTCCGACCCACAATAACTACAATTTGGAAGGACAAGAGCAGCAAATACCTGGGAACGCCATCACCTGGCGGTTCCCCTCCAAGTCACTCACCATCCCGACTTGGAAATAGATCGCCGTTCTTTCATCCTCGCTGGAGTGACATCCTGGAACTCTCTCCCTAACAGCACAATAATTGCACTTACACCTCAAGGACTGCAGCGGTTCAAGAAGGCAACCCACCACCACCTTCTGAAGGGCAAATAGAGTGGGCAATAAATGTTGACCTAACCAACAATGCCTACATCCTATAAATGAATTGAAACAAAATGTCTGTCCCAGTGTCCTACTCTCGCACTCTCCTTTAGGTGCTGGTGACTGCTTGTCCCAATATCCTCCTCTCGCAGTCTTCTCTAGGTGCTGATCGGTGCTGGTTACTGCTGGTCCCAGCGTCCTCCTCTCGTGCTCTCCTGTCGGTGTTGCTGATAGTCTGTCCCGATGTCCTCCTCCCTCACTCTCCTCTCGGGCTGCTGACTGTCCCAGTGTCCTCCTCTCGCACTCTCCTCTAGCTTTTGCTGACTCTCCCGGTGTCCATCTCTGACACTCTACTCTAGGTGCTGACTGTCTGCTCCGATATCCTCCTCTCGTACTCTCCTCAAGCTACTGCTGACTGTCTGTTCTGCTGACCTCCTCTCGCACTCTAGTCTAGGTGATGACTGTCTGCTCGGATGTCCTCCTCTCACTCTCTCATCTAGGTGCTGTTGACTGTCTACCCCGGTGATCTTCTCTCACACTCTCCTCTCTCGGTGCTTGTGGTGAATGTACTTCATATAATTCACACTGTATAGTATTGTGTCCTTGTGGACTCTGTCTGTGAGCCGTTGCGCGGCTCTGCCCTCAGGGGGAGATGAGGAGCTTGTACAGGGCTCCACCCTCGGCTCTGCCCATGGCTCTGCCCATGGCCCCTTCCACAACTGGAAGTATAAAGTGCTGCAGCCGAGTGAGCCTGCCCTCAAGTTCTTCTGGTCCCAGGCAGGCTCAGTTGTAAGTCTATTAAAACCACAGTTTACATCCACTCGTGTCTCGAGTGACTTGATGGTCACATCAGTGCTTTTATCTGTCCCAGTGTTCTCCTCTCACACTCTCCTTTAAGTGCTGCTGACTGTCTCACTCAATGTCCTGCACGGTGGCGCAGTGGTTAGCATTGCTGCCACATAGTGCCAACAACCCAGCTTCCATTCTGACCCCGGGTGACTGTCCATGTGGAGATTGCACATTCCGTGACTGTGTGGGTCTCAGCCCACAACCCAAAATAATGTGCAGGGTAGGTTAATTGGTAATGCTAAATTTTCCTTAATTGGAGAAAAATAATTGGGTACTCTAAATTTATGTTCTCTCGCACTCTCCTCGAGGTGCTGCTGACTGTCCAGGTGTCCTCTCACACTCTCTTCTAGATGTTGCTGAATGTCTGTCCCTGGCACATCTGATGGGCAGCGGGCAGAACAAGGCAGAACCATTCCACCTGGGACACAGGAGAAGCAGCCTCATGTCCTGCCGATTCTCGCCCTCCCGCGCATCCTTCTTGCATGAGGAAGACTGACGTTCATCTCCCTCAACCAGCACATCGCCCCTCTGCCATGTGATGTTGTGGAGGATGCTGCAGGCCTCTACGATGTGAAAGACTCTCCTCGCACACAATCCTTGTGGAGGGCCCCTCCAGAGCGGTGCAAGCACCTGAACCGCATCTTCAGGATGCCGAAGCATCGCTCGATCCCAACCCTGGTCGCTGCATGGGCGTCTTTGGAGCATATCACCACCTCGGTCTGTGACCTCCAGATAGGTGTCATCAGTCACAACCGCTGTGGATAATGCATGTCTTTCGAGAGCCAACCCCCCAGCTGGGGTAGGTCACCTCGAATAAGTCAGGAACCATTGTGTGCCAGGATGAATGTGTCATGCACACTGCCTGGGTATCGGTTGCAGACGTGTATGATGCGCTCCGGACGGTCACACACCAAATACACGTTTAATCGAGTGGAACCCCTTTCGGTTTGTGTAGAGCGGCCTGTCATGGGCCTTTTCTTGTGGGGCAACATGCATCCCATCGATAACCCCCTGGACCTGGGGCATCCTGACGAGTTCAGTTCACATTGCATTTGATATATTGCACTGACCAGGCCGATAGGGCAGCCGTGGCGGCACCGATGCACCTGTTCGCTGAGCTCTGAGATTCCGGTCAGGTCTCCACTCGGCGCCTGGAAGGACCCCATTGCGTAAACATTCAGGGTGACCTTCGCCTTGACGGCCACCGGGAGCAGGTGTCCGTCCCCATTCCCCTGCAGTGCCAGTTGTGCCATGACCTAGCAATATGTCGCACTGTCCATCTGCTCAGCCGGAGTCTTCGACAATATGCCCGGTCCAGTAGGTCCTTGAATGACAGTCGCTGCCGGTTCACATGAGGCCTCATGTGGTGCCTCCTTAGCACCTCCTCCTCGGCCGTTTGTGTGGCCGGCTCTCCATCTTAACCGGCTGGCTCCTGTTCCTCTGGGGCAGACTCCTCTACTAAAGGCTCCTCCCTCAGCAGCTCCAGCTCACACAACCTCAGTGCATCCCCCAGGGCTGCGGCGACTAAGATGTAGGCCAGCATTCCTGGCTGAATTCCGAAGTCCATTGTCTTCAGTGGGTGAACGACAGACATGTTAGCATGGTGCGTACCCTCGTCCCCATCCTGGTCCACCGGGCTACACAGTGGCCCCAGTTTGCACTGAAGCCCTTGCCCCCGCATGTGCACCTACAGGCCCCCCCCCCATCCCCACATTCACCTTGCCGTACCTCCTGACACTGTGTCCACCGCATCCCTGGCCCTGTCAGTGTCCCAAACCATGTAGGCCTCTGGGCCTGGCACCTGTCACTACTGCCAGGGATACCGGTGGCTGGCACAACACTCATGCCGGCGCTACGCTCCGTGGCACCTGCCCTGCGCCCTCCTGTGGGGCTACTGTGGGCTTTGCCCTTGGGTGGCCACATGCACTTCCACTGGCAGGTGGCGGCCAGTTGGGGGAGGGGGGAGTGGCTCGTTGGGGTAGGGAGGTACCCGGTCCCATGGGGGGGGGGTCACCTTAGCCCCACAGCCCATCTCCTGGCAACACCCATCAAACCCGCTGCCCCCCCCAGGCTTGGCGGAGGCACAACGCCCCCCCCAGCCCTGGCAGCAGCAGGACTTACAGCCTCTGCGTGTCCGGCCTCGTCACTGTCCCTCGCCAGCCAGTCTTGTTTCCCGATTTCTAAAAGAACAAGGGACACTTGTCGTCGGGAATTCTCCCCAGCAGTAGCGGAGAATTGCGGAGGCACCGGAAAATACCGGGTCCAAGCCCGTTAATGATATCCATACACTGTTTACTGTACGTGCGGAGTAGAACGCATTGACGCCATTGTCGAGGCCCCAGAGCATTGAAAATTAGTGTGCACCAGCGCCCGGAGGATTATGGGATGTGCTCCCACTGTCGTTGGCAGGGAGGGTTCAGACTGTGAAAATGACGGTGCTGCCAAAGCTCTTATTTGTCTTTCAGAGCCCCCCAATCTTGGTCCCAAAATCATTTTTTAAGCAAGTCAATGCTTTGATTTTGGGGTTTGTATGGACGAGGAAAGCCCCAGGGGTTAAAAAGGTATTGCTGGAGTGGGGCGAGACGGGGGGATGGGTTGCTGGCCTTGTCAAATATAATGACTCATGTGGTGAATGTATAATGCATAATTCATACTGTGTATCACTGTGCCCCTGTGGGCTCCGTCTGTGAGCCGTTGCGCGGCTCTGCCCACAGGGGGAGATGAAGAGCTTGTACAGGGCTCCACCCTTGGCTCCGCCCATGACCCCTCCCACTACCGGAAGTATAAAGTGCTGCGGTCTTGTGAGTCTGCTCTCAATTCTTCTGGTCGCAGACAGGCACAGTTGTAAGTCTATTAAAGCCACAGTTTACTTCCTCTCGTGTCTTGAGTGAATTGATGGTCACATCAATTTAATAGACTTAAAAAAACCACCATGGAATCAGCCCTCAAACCTGACCGACTAGAGCTCGACCCGCAGGCCGCAGAAGCGAAGGAAATCTTTCTACACTGGCTTCGGTGCTTCAAGGCCTACCTGGCTGCGTCGACTACCTCCGCTACTACTGAAGAGCAGAAACTCAGTCTCCTACACGCACGGATGAGCCATCGCACCTCTACACAACTCGATAGTACCGACTCGTACACCGAAGCCCTCGCTATACTCAACCGCCTATACAACGGTGCACCGTTGCGACATTAACAATACAGGGCGCCAACTACTCTAACTTCCAGTTGTACGTACTCCCAGACCTCTGCGCCCCCCTCCTACTCGGGCTCAATTTTCAATGCAACCTTAGAAGCCTCACACTCAGCTTCAGTGGACCCCTGCCCCCTCTCACTATATGCAGCTTAGCAACTCTAAAAATTGAACCCCCTCCGCTCTTCGCTAATCTCACTGCTAATTGCAAACCCGTAGCCACTCGCAGCAGGCGGTATAGCCTGCAGGATAGGGTATTTATCAGAGCCGAAGTCCAGCGGCTCCAACGTGAGGGAGTCATAGAGGCCAGTAATAGTCCCTGGAGAGCTCAGGTGGTGGTCGTCAAGACCGGGGAAAAGTTCCGGATGGTGGTTGATTACAGCCAGACCATTAACCGGTTCACGCTCCTCGATGCAATCCCGGATTGCAGACATGGTGAATCAGATCGCCCAGTGCCGCATCTTCTCCACGGTGGATCTGAAGTCTGCATACCACCAGCTCCCAATCCGCCCGGAGGACCGCCACTTCACGGCGTTCGAGGCAGATGGCCGCCTCTTCCATTTCCTCCGGGGCCCCTTTGGCGTCATAAATGGGGTTTCGGCGTTCCAACGCGCGATGGACCGAATGGTGGACCAGTACGGGCTGAGGGCTACATTTCCATATTTAAATAACGTCACCGTCTGCAGTCATGACCAGCAGGACCACGACACCAACCTCCACCGATTTCTCCAAACCGCCCAGAAACTCAACCTCACATACAATAAGGAGAAATGCGTTTTCCGCACAACCAGACTAGCTATCCTCGGCTATGTCGCGGAAAAAAGGGTCCTTGCGCCTGACCCGGACCTTATGCAACTCCCTCTCCCTCATTGTTCCAGGGCCCTCAAGTGGTGCCTTGGATTTTTCTCCTATTACGTCCAGTGGGTCCCCCAGTATGCGGACAAAGCCCGCCCACTATTTAAGACCACACTCTTCCCACTGTCAGCCGAGGCCCGCCAGGCTTTCAAATTGCATCAAGGAAGTCAACGCCAAAGCCGCCATGCGGGCGGTGAATGAATCCGTCCCCTTTTAGGTGCAGAGCGACGCCTCAGAGGTCGCTCTCGCCGCCACTCTGAACCAGGCAGGGAGACCGGTAGCTTCTTCTCCCAAACCCTCTCCGCTTCAGACCTTCGACACTCCTCAGTCGAAAAAGAAGCTCAAGCCATTGTGGAAGCCATACGGCACTGGAGGCACTACCTCGCAGGTAGGAGGTTCACCCTCATCACCGACCAGAGATCGGTTGCCTTCATGTTCGGCAACTCGCAATGGGGCAAAATAAAAAACAATAAAATCTTGAGGTGGAGGATCAAACTCTCCACCTATACTTATGACATCATATGTCGGCCAGGGAAGCTCAACGAGCCCCCAGATGTCCTGTCCCACGGCACATGCGCCACCGCGCAAGACGACCAATTACAGACTATCCACAATGACCTCTGCCACCCGGGGGTCACCCAGCTCGCCCACTACATCAAAGCCCGAAATCTGCCTTTCTCCACCAAGAAGGTAAAAGCCATCACCAGGGATTGCCCGATCTGCGCGGAGTGCAAACCGCACTTCTATAGACCAGACAAGGCCCACTTGGTGAAGGCTTCCCGGCCCTTTGAACGCTTGAGCATCGATTTCACAGGGCCACTCCCCTCGACCATCATAATGTGTACTTTCTGAACGTCAGACGAATTCTCCCGTTTTACGTTTGCTATCCTGTGCCCCGATATGACCTCCCATACAGTCATCAGAGCCCTGCACAGTGTCTTCACCCTGTTCGGCTTCTCCAGCTACGTCCACAGCGACAGGGGTTCGTCCTTCATGAGCGACGAGCTGCGTCAGTACCTGCTCGACAAGGGCATTGCCTCGAGCAGGACTACCAGCTATAACTCCAGGGGTAACGGGCAGGTGGAGAGGGAGAACGCCACGGTCTGGAAGACCGTCCTACTGACCCTACGGTCCAGGAATCTCCCGACCTCCCACTGGCAGGAGGTCCTCCCCGACGCGCTCCATGCAATTAGGTCCCTCCTGTGCACTGCCACTAATCAGACCCCTCACGAGCGATTATTTGTTTTCCCTAGAGGCACTACCATGGGGGCTTCGTTCCCATCTTGGTTGAGGACACCGGACCCGGTTCTCCTCCGGAAGCACGTCCGGACACTTAAAACGGACCCACTAGTAGAGAGGGTACTACTGCTACACTCGAACCCACACTATGCCTTTATAGAACACCCCAACGGCCGGCAGGACACCGTATCCCTCCGGGACCTGGCGCCTGCAGGATCCACCACCACCACCACCAGCACTGCCGAGTTACCCCTCACATTACACCCCACCCGACCCCCCACGCCCTGCGCCCCCACTCCAACAGGTTTCCTACGCCCCCCTTCGCCCGTCGCAGCGGTCAGGAACGAAGCTCTGAACGAACCACTCCCGGAGCCCACCCTCAGATCCACACCGCCCGTCAGCACACAGCCATCCGAAGCGGCTGCAACCCCAGTGCTCCGCCAATCCCAGCGGACGACTCAGCCACCGGACCAGCTCAATCTGTAACCCGTCACCCCCGCCGGACTTGATTTTTTAACAGGGGGTGAATGTGGTGAATGTATAATGCATAATTCACACTGTGTATCACTGTGCCCCTGTGGGCTCCGACTGTGAGCCGTTGCGCGGCTCTGCCCACAGGGGGAGATGAGGAGCTTGGACAGGGCTCCACCCTCCGCTCTGCCCATGTCTCCGCCCATGGCCCCTCCTACTACCAGAAGTATAAAGTCCTGCAGCCTTGTGAGTCTGCCCTCAGTTCTTCTGGTCGCAGGCAGGGTCAGTTGTAAGTCTATTAAAGCCACAGTTTACTTCCTATCGTGTCTTGAGTGAATTGATGGTCACATCAATTTAATAGTCTTAAGAAAACTACTATGGAATCAGCCCTCAAACCTGATCGACTAGAACTCGACCCGCAGGCAGCAGAGGCGAAGGAAATCTTTCTGCACTGGCTTTGGTGTTTCAAGGCCTACCTGGCTGCGTCGACTACCTCCGCTACTACAGATGAGCAGAAACTCAGCCTACTGCACGCACGGGTGAGCCATCACATCTCTACGCAACTCAACAGTACCGACTCGTACACTGAGGCCCTCGCTATGCTCCACCGATTATACGTGCGGCCTGTAAACGAGGTCTACGCGTGGCATATTTTCGTTACCCGCCACCAACGCCCCGCACAGTTGCTAGAGGACTACCTGCGCGATTTAAAAGCCCTTGCATGGGAATGTAACTTTCAGGCTGTAACTGCCTCCCAGCATATGGAACTCGCTGGAATCCGTCCCCTTTCAGGTGGAGAGCGACACCTCAGAGGTCGCTCTCCCTGCCACTCTGAACCAGGCAGGGAGACCAGTAGCCTTCTTCTCCCGAACCCTCACCGCTTCGGAACTTCGACACTCCTCAGCCGAAAAAGAAGCTCAAGCCATTGTGGAAACCGTACGGCACTGGAGGCACTACCTCGCAGGTAGGAGGTTTACCCTCATCACCGACCAGAGATCGGTTGCCTTCATGTCCGACAACTTGCAAAGCTGCAAGACAAAAAACAATAAAATCTTGAGGTGGAGGATCAAACTCTCCACCAATAATTATGACATCATATATCGGCCTGGGAAGCACAACGGGCCCCCAGATGCCCTGTCCCGCGGCATATGCGCCAGCACGCAAGACAACCGATTAAAGACTATCCACAACGACCTCTGCCACTCAGGGGTCACCCACCTCGCCCACTACGTCAAAGCCCAAAATCTGCCTCTCACCAAACCCCACCCCGGTATCCCCTGCTCCGCTCACCATACCCCACCCCGGTAACCCCTGCTCCGCTCACCATACCCCACCCCGGTAACCCCTGCTCCGCTCACCATACCCCACCCCGGTAACCCCTGCTCCGCTCACCATACCCCACCCCGGTAACCCCTGCTCCGCTGACCATACCCCACCCAGGTAACCCCTGCTCCGCTGACCATACCCCACCCCGGTAACCCCTCTCCCCTCAGCATACCCCACCCCGGTAACCCCTGTACCGCTCACCATACCCCACCCCGGTAACCCCTGATCTGCTCACCAAACGCCACCTCGGTAACACCTGCTCCACTCACCATACCCCACCCCGGTAACCCCTGATCTGCTCACCAAACGCCACCCCGGTAACACCTGCTCCACTCACCATACCCCACCTCGGTAACCCCTGCTCCACTCACCATACCCCACCCCGGTAACCCCTGATCTGCTCACCAAATGCCACCCCGGTAACACCTGCTCCGCTCACCATACCCCACCCCGGTAACCCCTGCTCCGCTAACCATACCCCACCCCGGTAACCCCTGCTCCACTTACCATACCCCACCCCAGTAACCCTGCTCCGCTTACCATACCCCACCCCAGTAACCCCTGCTCTACTCACCATACCCCACCTCGGTAACCCCTGCTCAGCTCACCATACCCCATCCCAGTAACCCCTGCTCCGCTCACCAAACGCCACACTGGTAACGCCTCTCCGCTCAGCATACCCCACCCCGGTAACCCCTGTACCGCTCACCATACCCACCCCAGTAACCCCTGCTCCGCTCACCATACCCCACCCCAGTAACCCTGCTCCGCTCACCATACCCCAGCCCGGTAACCCCTGCTCAGCTCACCATACCCCACCCCAGTAACCCCTGCTCAGCTCACCGTACCCCACCCCGGTAACCCCTGCTCTGCTCACCATACCCCACCCCAGTAACCCCTGCTCCGCTCACCAAACGCCACACTGGTAACCCCTCTCCGCTCAGCATACCCCACCCCGGTAACCCCTGCTCTACTCACCATATCCCACCCCGGTAACCCCTGCTCAGCTCACCATACCCCACCCCGGTAACCCCTGCTCTGCTCACCATACCCCACCCCGGTAACCCCTGCTCCGCTCACCATACCCCACCCCGGTAACCCCTGCTCCGCTCACCATACCCCACCTCGGTAACCCCTGCTCAGCTCACCATACCCCACCCCAGTAACCCCTGCTCCGCTCACCAAATGCCACACTGGTAACCCCTCTCCGCTCAGCATACCCCACCCCGGTAACCCCTGCTCTACTCACCATATCCCACCCCGGTAACCCCTGCTCAGCTCACCATACCCCACCCCAGTAACCCCTGCTCTGCTCACCATACCCCACCCCGGTAACCCCTGCTCCGCTCACCATACCCCACCCCGGTAACCCCTGCTCCGCTCACCATACCCCACCCCGGTAACCCCTGCTCCGCTCACCAAACCCCACCACGGTAACCCCTGGTTCTGCTCACCATACCCCACCCCAGTAACCCCTGGTTCTGCTCACCGAACCCCACACCGACAGCCCCTCCATCCCCGCTCACCAAACCGTACCCTGGGAAATCCGACTCTGCTCACCAAACCAATTACCTGGCACCCCTGGTTTTGCCGATTGCCCGGAACCCCTGGTTCTGCACACTAAACCAACATTTGCCACCCCCGGGTCTGCTGACCATTGACCCCTTGATTTACTCTTAGTGTTTTGACATCACTGCCAAGTTAAAGGGCAGCACTCCTGAACTGGCTCCGCATCTGATAGGTCCAGCCATAAATCGATTAATGTGTCTCACCATTCACATCTGTTGATAACACAGGTTCCACACGCATGATGTCACATATTGCACTCAACTCGCCATGGTGACCTGATCCACGTTGTTATCCAGTGACATTGAGGTCACTAAGTCTGTGCAGAGAAGCCACAGGTCAATGATAAACTCTACCATTAATCTTCCTCCTAGATCGAGATCTCTCCCTTTGACCATGACACTTTACCTCTATAATCAGCTTCTTGACATTGATATTGTCGTTGTCCTGAAGCAATGATTTCGAACCAGCCGCAATCTGGACCTTGATCCTCTCCAGCTGCGGAGGGACACCCCTGATAATATGTTCGAGGACACTTAGTGTTCCCAGTCTCGTTTGTGAATTATTGATCTCCAGCTGGGGAAGGAGGAATTTCATGAGTGAGTTGCCATGGCCTTGGGCTGGAATGATGAAACAGCCAAGGATCTGATTTTGATTCTCTGCCACAAGCCATTTGTCACAATTAATTGGAACACAGAGCTGTTCATGCAAGTTCCTGAGTAGACCCTCTACCTGTGTTCTCAAACTTTGACTTCCCGTATTGATGGCAGCAACAAGAGTAAGACACAGATGCTGGGTGAGAGCAAGGTGTTCAGATTAACACACATACCGAGGCAGCATTCCAGGAATTAATCTTGGCAATTCTTCCTCTTTTGTCATCAGGGCAATGGTGTCACCAAGAACTTCTACTGCTTTGATATTTAATGGAGACTCCTCTTTCTCACTTGTTGAAGAGCAGCTCATGGGGTGTTCATCTCAGTGGTGAAGGATTCTTTTGTCATTGGCTGTCTGTGGCTCTTCACATTATCTATATAGAGTAGGATTTCTTGCTAAATGTCCCTAGTGCTCTGAGAGACACAGATTTAATGTTATCTGATGTTACTTCCATTAGTACAGGAACCATACGACCAAAGGTGTTCTTCATGAAAGGTACCATGCCATGGACATTGGCTGCTGACAGCATCCTTAATGTTTTTATCATATAAATGGAGGATGGAGATCCTTTCTTCATATCTTTACTGCCATCAATTCTTCTAAACACCTTTAATGCAATGGTCTCTATGAGGTTACAAGCAGTTTCCTTGCTTTGTTGATGTTCTATCAATGTAGTCATTCTGAGGGAAGCTGAAGTGATGACTGACTCCTCCACAGACGGCCCAATGTGGCTGAGATTGTCTTTGATGAGCATCTCCTTTGGTGTTTAGATCAATAGTCATCTGATCATCAGGGAGCCTGACATGTTGCTGGAGGTAGTAAGTGCAAGTGAGGAGGGGATATTCTGGTCACTAATGGCCCATTCTATATATGGTCTGGGATGTTTTATATCGAGTGCTGTCATCATTGTCATCCATCTCCTTGAATAGAGCCATCATCTTTTCACTTGGTGTCAGGAACATTTTTGTGCTCTCGATGGTTTCTTCAGCTCTTGCAATTCTCACTATAGACAGGAAATAAGGACAGAAAAAAAATGTCATTTCAACTATTGGCCATCTCTAGAAAACCAGCTCCCCCTGTCTATCTATCGAGTGTATGGTAAACTCCTCCAACCTTACCTGGTGGAGCGTTCCAAACAACGATCACTATTTGAGCAATAACCTTTTCTCCTGCCCCTCCACCACTTTCCCTATTTTTCCAGTAGATGTTGTAAGCAGATATATTTGGTCTCCACTCCTGACCACTTTGCTGCCATACCTTTCCTGAGCACCTTGTAGTTGGAAATATTTGCATCTTGTAGCTGGGAATATTAACTTCCGAATTCTCTCCTGCTTTGAACCAAGTCCCTCCCTGTTTTTGCTGATCGATCATAATCCCATGTGATGATGCGTGCCATCACCTCCTCAGGTTTCCTTACTATACTCATGCATTTACATATATAAACTCCAAACAATCTTAAGCTGATTTACCTTCACCCCTGTCAAGGGAAGGTATTGTGTCTAAGATAACAGGAGTGGTGCGTGAGATTATGGATGTGTGTGATGGGGAATATGTTGTTTCTGAGATTACTAGAGTGGTGTCTGAGATTGGAAATGATGTGTGTAATCTCGGTGGATGGCAGCACATAACCTCATAGTTCTCATGTAACCTCAGTGGATGACAGCACCATTTCAAGGCCAGTAACTTCTAGAATAAATGTAGAAAATCTTTGATCTGCTGGATTTTCCTGAGATGCTCAATGCAGAGATCCGGTGCCCAGGATATTCCTCAAATAAATCCCTGTTAGAATGTAGAACCCTCTCAACCCTCTCATACTGCTTCCAACCCTAGGACTCCCCACTGATTCCAAACCCTCCCTTGTGCCGTCAGACAGTCTCCAGTGTCCATCCTTTCACAATCACGCTTTACTCACTCGAATATATTCAGAACATTTAAACATTCAGTTTTTATGAACTTCATATTTTACTAATCAGAATGATAATAATCAATTCTACACAGAAAAAAGGCAGCCCTTTCCAGATAAACAGCATCATTTATAACATAATGAAAACAACTGCAGAGGAATTCTGCCAGGGGGACAATGTTTTGCTGTGAGCCTGCGGTTTGAGCTTTGTTCTGGGGTCACTGTCTGCCCTCCTGCACGACATCTATCACGCCATCTTGGACAATGCTACAGCTATCCTGCTGAACCCTGCCAAGGAGATTTACCCAAAATGGTACCAGGGATGAAAAGCTTCATGGAGCGATGAGAGAAACAGGTCTTGTTCTTCACAGAGCAGAGAACATTAAAGATCTGGTGTAGGGTGGATACGTTGGTTTGAGTAGGGTGATCATTGCTCGTCACAACATCGAGGGCCGAAGGGCCTGTTCTGTGCTGTACTGTTCTATGTTCTATGTTCTAAATCTCAATTTGATCTCCCTTCGTTCTTCTAAACTTTCGGGCATGTATATTTTTTAAATTTACAGCACCCAATTCTTTTTTTCTCCAATTACGGGTCAATTTAGCATGGCCAATTCACCTACCCAGTACATCTCTTTGGGTTGTGGGGGGGGGGGGGGTGTGTGTGTGTGTGTGTGTGAGACCAACACAAACACGGGGAGAATGTGCAAACTCCACATGGACAGCGATCTGGGGCTGGGATCAACCCCGGGTTCTCGGCACCATAAGGCAGCGTTGCTAACCACTGCACCATCATACTGCCCTTAACTCTAGAGAGTATAGGTCTAAACTGTACAATCTCTTTTCAAACCCTCATCTCTGGAATCTATCTAGTGAACCTTCTCTGAACGGCCTCCATTACCACTGCATCTTTCCTCAAATAAGGGGACCAAGACAGCACAATACTCCAGGTGCGGTCTCACCAAGTGCCTTGTACAGTTGCAACAACACCTTCTTACCTTTCTACTCTATTCCTTTAGGTATAAATGCCAAAATTCCATTTGCTTTATTTATTATCTGCTGTACCTGTGTTGAAATCTACCATGCGGTTTAAGTCTAGTCTCGTATACACTTTGAACTCAGTATAAATTTAAGTTACACGTCTCGGGTGCGAAATTAAATCTTTTATTGTGTCCACTGATTATAATTGAGAGTTTGAGATCTTCTTGTGGTTGCAAATCAAATGTTCTCAGTAAAGTACTTGCCAGCAGAAGACTTTAAGATATATAATCGTCTTAGTAGTTTACAAACAGATTTAACTTTCAAAATACCGTAATGGTTTCATGCTCAAAGCAAAAACAGCTTGCGCAGACTTTAAGAGTTAGAGTGGAAATATGAAAATATGAAATAAAGATAGCGAGTAATTAGGTAAAAGGTATAGAGTGATCCTGGATGTAAAATGGCTGCCCGGACCTCTATGTTTAAGGAGAATGTTATCAGTCTGACTCCATCTGTCCCTACCCCTGCAACGTGCTGATTGGCTTGGATGAGTCTCAAATGCAATCAGCTCTGGTTTCTGCTGGTTTTTCTGCTGACTGCTATACTTTCATAGGCTGAACAATGGTAGATTCATGTTGTCATGGTGCTTATTTTAACCTTGATCAGATTGTGGTAACGAAACTAATTTGAACTTCTGAAAATATGTTCATTAGAACAATGGACAGTTTATAATGTCAATTTAACTTTTCAGTAGAAATGTTGCATTTGCTTCTAGCTAGCCTGTAGATGTTTCAAATTCTGTTCTTTTATTACTGCAAGCTGTGTGTTTTTGTAATCTAAGGTTATGCTTGAAGTCTTATGTTGAAATCCATTTTAAAATGGATTTCAAACTGGGCTTTAGTATACATCAAAATGGCTAAAGCAATAACCCTTTTAACTATCAGAAATAGCTGGTTCCTTTCAGTCTGCATGCTAGTTTTCTGTGACTCATGAATGAGGACTCCCAGATTCCTCTACAAAGGAGCACTCTGAAGTCTCTTCCCATTTAGATAATAAGTTGCCTTCCCATTTTTCCGACCAAAATGCATGACCTCACACTTATCCACGTTAAACTCTATCTGCCAAGTTTTGACCCTCTCTCCTAACCTATCTATGTTCCTTTGTAAGGTTTTTCTTTCCTCATTGCAACTTACTATCCCATCTATTTTTGTGTTGTCTGCAAATTTGGCTATAGAACCTTCTAACCCTGATATAAGTCGTTTATATAGATTGCAAATAGCTGGGGCCCAAGGACCGAACCCTGTGGCACCCCACTAGTTACATCTGACCATCCAGAAAAAGACCCATTTATCCCAACTCTCTGCCTTCTGTCCGCCAGCCAACTTTCTATCCAAGCTAACAAATTACCCCGAATCCCATGTTGATTAACATTATGAATTAACCTTTTGTGTGGCACCTTATCAAACGCCTTCCGGAATTTCAGATATACTACATCCACAGGATCTCCATTATCCACTTGGCTTGTTACAACTTCGAAGAACTCCAGCAAATTAGGCAATCATGATATGCCCTTCATAAAACCATGCTGATTCTGATGGATAGCGTTTTGACTTTCCAAATGTTCTGATATTACTTCCTTGATAATTGATTCTAACAATTTCCCAACAACAGATTGTTAAACTAACTGGTCTGTAATTTCCCACATTCTGCCACCCTCACTTTTTGAATAGCATTTTTCCAATCCACTAGTTAATGTGAATCCTCACAAGGGCCTGGTGCCTCCCTAATTTACCCCATACCTCAGATAAATACTCTTTGTTCCCTTTTCCTGCTTTCCACCCTAAATTCCAATGGATTTTTAAAAATTATGCTAATTTTCCATGGACCGTCCATTGTTGTACATTGGTCGCTGTATACCTCCTCTCATTTCTTCCAACAATATCTTATAGATACCTTCTGATTCAAGGTGATTAAAGGATTGATACTCACCAGCTGCGACTGAGAGGATGTGACGTGGAGATGTTTAACTCTGGGTTAATGACTAATTTCCATCACTCCAGGATTACCCGGGGTTCCCCCCGGATGTCGGCCTGCATGTGTTCCTATGGAAACGGGAGAGCAGGGATGTATTCCTCGCTCTTCAGCCCCATTTTCCTTGTCTTTGTTTTATTTATTGTGACTATTTCCTGTTGAATCTGATGGACAATCTCAATGTTAAAATATTCCAATTCTTGGTGTAATTTTAATACAAGAATTAATTATTTCATTTACTCACAGCTTGAGGTCACATTTTGTCTCCTGATGACTTTGTGCTGATATTGGGAAGAAGAACTAACTGTCTGGTTCAAATCTGTGCAATTTAAGAACAGAGTAACAATAAGAAAACAGTTTTCAATGTCCACAGATTTGATTCAATTTCAAAAATTATTCAGAAACAATTGATTTACGTCCACAGATCCTGAAGTGGTTATAAACTGAGTGGTGTTAATAAATGATTTGGATCTCCACAGATGTTGAAGATTTTGGTAAGCATTAAACAAACTTGCTCCTTATTTGTCGAGAGTTTTTCAACAACTGGGCTTCAACGACTGGTGAAAACAACTTCACTCTGGGTTGCCGTGGTTGTCACTGTGATGTCATGTGACATCCCCTCCTCCATCATAATGTGGAGTGATGATGTAGCTCCAGTGTCGAGAGCCCATATAAGGACTGCACTCACCTGACTGTCCCTCTCCCACCTATCACCTGACCTTTTTCTCTCCTGCCCGTCACCTAAGCTTTCCCTCTCCTACCTGTCACCTGAATACCCTCTCACCTGCTTGGTCAGCACTGGGACCCACATTAATTAACATTAAAGCAATCCCCTCAAACCATCTCTGCTTTTAGTGCCTCCGATAATGCACAGAGCGAAACCTGTACAGCACCAGGTGAGAGATACTGTCCTGGAAGTGTAATGGTGGCATGGAAGTCAGGGCTCATGGGAAATAGGAGCAGGAGGAGGCCATTCGGCCCTTTGAGCCTGCTCCCCCATTCATTATGATCATGGCTGATCATCCACTCAGCAACTCCTCACTTTCCCCCATATCATTTGACCTCTTTAACCCCAAGAGTTACATCTAAATTCTTCTTGAAAACATACAATGTTTTGGCCTCAACTACTTTCCGTGGTCCCAAATTCCACAGACTCAGAACACTTAGATGAAGAAATTTCTCTTCATCTCAGTCCTAAAAGGTCTACCCCGTATCCTCAGACTGTGACCCCTGCTTCTGGACACCCCCACCATCAGGAACATCCTTCTTGCATCTACCCTGTCTAGCCTGGTTAGAGGTTTATACGTTTCTATGAGATCCTCCGCCTCACTCGTCTTATCTCCAGCAAATACAATCCTAACCGACTCAATCACTCGTCATACGTCAGTAACACCAACCCAGGAATCAGTGTGGAACATCTTCTCTGCACTCTCCTTACAGCAACAACATCTTTCCTTAGATAAGGAGACCAAAACTGTACACAATACTCCAGGTGCAGCCTCACCAAGGTATAATTGCACCAAGACATCCCTGATCCTGTACTCGAACACTCTCTCTTTGAATGCTAACACACCATTTGCCTTCTTTACCATCTACTGCATCTGCATGCTTACCTTCGGTGACTGATGTACGAACACACCCGGGTCTTGTTGCACATTCCCCTCTCTCAATTTATAGTCATTCAGATAATAATCTGCACATGGAGCTGTTAGCGGAATTTGGGGGCTTCTCGAATTTGGGGGCTATAAGTTAAATTTAGGCAAGAGTGAGGTATTTGTAGTACACCTGGGTGATCAGGAGGAGGGAATTGGGAGACTCCCGTTTAAGAGGGCAGTGAAGAGTTTCAGATACCTGGGGGTGCAGGTGGCCAGGAGTTGGGATTTAAAAGGTGGGACATGGTGCCGCTATCGTTGGCGGGTAGAGTGCAGTCCGTCAAAATGACAGTTCTCCCGAGGTTCTTGTTCCTTTTTCAGTGTTTGCCCATCTTTATCCCTAGGGCCTTTTTTAGAAGGGTGACTAGCAGCATCATGAGCTTTGTTTGGGCGCATGGGACCCCGAGGGGAAGAGGGTCTTCTTGGAGCGGGGTAGAGATGGGGGGGGCTGGCGTTACCCAATCTCTCGGGGTATTATTGGGCGGCCAATGTGTCGATGGTGCGCAAGTGGGTAATGGAGGGGGAGGGGGCAGCATGGAAACAGATGGAGAGGGCGTCCTGTGGAGATACAGGGCCTGGGGGCCCTGGTAACGGCGCCGTGGCCGCTCCCTCCTACGAGGTATACCACGAGTCCGGTAGTGGCGGCTACCCTCAAGATTTGGGGGCAGTGGAGGCGACATAGGGGAGAAGTGGGGGGCTCGATGGAGGCTCCGTTAAGGGGGAACCATAGGTTCGTCCCGGGGAACATTGATGGGGGATTTCAGGGTTGGTACAGGGCGGGCATCAGACAGCTGAGGGACCTGTTTATTGATGGGAGGTTTGCGAGCCTGGGGGAGTTGGAGGAGAAATTTGGGCTCCCCCCGGGGAACATGTTCAGGTATCTGCAGGTAAAGACATTTGCTAGGCGGCAGGTGGAGGGATTCCCTTCACTTCCCGCGAGGGGGGTGAGTGACAGGGTGCTTTCCGGGGTCTGGGTCGGAGAGGGGAAGATATCTGATATCTACAAGGTTATGCAGGAGGCGGAGGAGGCATCAGTAGAGGAGCTGAAAGCTAAGTGGGAGGGGGAACTGGGAGAACAGATCGAAGACGGGACATGGGCTGATGCCCTGGAGAGGGTTAATTCTTCCTCCTCGTGTGCGCGGCTTAGCCTCATCCAATTCAAGGTGCTGCACCGGGCCCACATGACTGGGACGAGGATGAGTAGGTTCTTTGGGGGTGAAGACAGGTGTGTCAGGTGCTCGGGGAGTCCAGCGAACCATGCCCATATGTTCTGGGCATGCCCGGCACTGGAGGAGTTCTGGAAGGGGGTGGCGAGGACGGTGTCGAGGGTGGTGGGATCCAGGGTCAAGCCAGGATGGGGACTCGCGATTTTAGGGGTTGGGGTGGATCCGGGAGTGCAGGAGGCGAAAGAGGCCGGTGTGCTGGCCTTTGCGTCCCTAGTAGCCCGGCGAAGGATCTTGCTACAATGGAAGGATGCGAGGCCCCCAAGCGTGGAGACCTGGATCAATTACATGGCGGGTTTCATTAAGCTAGAGAAGATCAAATTCGCCCTGAGAGGGTTGGTACAAGGGTTCTTTAGGCGGTGGCAACCTTTTCTCGACTTTCTGGCTCAACGATAGGGTACGGGGACAGTAGCAGCAGCAACCCGGGGGGGTGGGGGGAAAGGGGGAGGGAAAAGGTGTTGGGGGGGGGGGGGGGCGGACGATGACTATGTTTGTTTATTTAATTTAAATTTATTTTTAAGTTCTTCTATTGTTCATTGGGGTTGGGGGGGGGTGGGGGATGGGATACATGCGTCGATACGGTCTGGGGGTGATACAGTTATTATGGGTTATTTTGTTGCATTTCATTGTTTGTCGTTACGTTTTATATTTTCTGTAAAAAATTCCAATAAAAATTATATTAAAAAAAAAATAATAATCTGCATTCCAGTTTTTGCTACCAAAGTGGATAACCTCACATATCTCCAAATGATACTGCATCTGCCATGCATTTGCCCACTCACTCAACCTGTCCAAATCACACTGAAGGATCTCTGCATCCTCCTTCCAGCTCACCCTCCAACCCAGCATGGTGTCATCTGCAAATTTGGTGATATTACATTTAGTTCTCTCATCTAAATCATTAATATATATTGTGAATAGCTTGGGTCCGAGTACCGATCCCTGCGATATACCACTAGTCACTGCCTGCCACTTGGTAAAAGACCTGTTCATTTCTACTTTTTGCTTCCTGTCTGCCAACCAGTTTTCTATCCATCTCAATACATTATCCCCAATCCCCTGCACCTTAATTTCACGTGCTAATCTCTTAAACGGGACTTTGTCAAAATCCTCCTGAAAGTCCAAATAAACCACTGGCTCCACCTCATCAACTCTACTAATTACATCCTCAAATATTTCCAGTAGATTTGTTAAGCATGAGTTCCCTTTCATAAATCCATGCTGACTCTATCCAATCCTGTCACTGTTTTCCAAATGCTCCACTATTAAATCTTTGATAATGGACTCCATTACCGATATCAGGCTTACTGGTGTATAATTCCCTGTTTGCTCTCTATCCCCCTTTTAAAATAATGAAGTTACATTAGCTACTTTACAATCTCTAGGAACTGTTCCAGAGTCTATAGAATCTTGATAGCTGACCACCAATGCATTCATTATTTCTCAGGCCATTTCCTTAAGTAACCTGGGATATAGATAATCAGGCTTTTGGATTTATCAGCCTTCAATCACATCAATTTCACCAATACCAGTTGCCTACTAACACTAATTTCCTTCAGTTCCTCCTCCTCCTCACTAAACCCTGGGCTCCAGAACATTTCTGGTACGTTACGTGTGTCCTCATTTGTGAAGACAGAACAAAAGAATATCTTTAGTTGGTCAACCATTTATTTGTTTCCCATTATAATTTCCTCTGTTTCTGACCTCATGGAATCATACATTACAGAAGAGGTCCTTTGGCCCTTCAAGCATGCACCAACAAAAAACCTGCTCTAATATACACTAATCCCACCTCCCGGCACTTGGCCTACAGCCTTGAATGTTATGACATTTCAAGTGCTCATCCGAGTACTTTTTAAAGATTGTGAGGTTTCCTGCCTCAACTACCTTCCCAGGCAGTGCATTCCGGATTCCCACCGCCCTCTGGGTGAAAAATAAATTCCTCAAATCCCTTGTAAACCTCCTGCCTTTCACTTTAAAATTCTGTCCCCTTGTTCTTGACCTTTCAACTAAGGGTAGTACAATGGGTAGCACTGTCACTTCACAGCGCCAGTATTCCAGGTTCAATTTCCAGTTTGGGTCATTGTCTGTGCGGAGTCTGCACGTTGTCCCTATGTCTGCGTGGGTTCCCTCTGGGTGCTCCAGTTTCCTCCCACCAGTCCTGAAAGATGTGCTGTTAGGTCATTTGGATATTCTGAATTCTCCCTCCGTACCCGAACAGGTGCCGGAATGTGGCTTCTAGGGGCTTTTCACGGTAACTTCATTGCAGTGTTAATGTAAGCCTACTTGTGACAATAAAGATTATTATTACTATAAGGGGATTGGCTGCTTTTTATCCAGGCTTCCTGTGCCCCTCATTATCTTCATCAATCTCTTTCTCTTCATATACCTATAGATTTCATAGAATTTACAGTGCAGAAGGAGGCAATTCAGCCCATTGAGTCTGCACCGGCTCTTGGAAAGAGCACCCGACCCGAGGTCAACACCTCCACCCTATCCCCATAACCCAGTAACCCCACCCAACACTAAGGGCAATTTTGGACACTAAGGGCAATTTTGGACACTAAGGGCAATTTATCATGGCCAATCCACCTAACCTGCACATCTTTGGACTGTGGGAGGAAACCGGAGCACCCGGAGGAAACCCACGCACACACGGGGAGAACATGCAGACTCCGCACAGACAGTGACCCAAGCCGGAATCGAACCTGGGACCCTGGAGCTGTTAAGCATTTGTGCTATCCACAATGCTACCGTGCTGCAAGCTTACTTCAGTTAACATTTCTTAATAATTCCCATTGTGGTCCTTTGCTGAATTCCAAATTGCTCCCAATCCACACGTCTGTTGTTTTATTTTTGCACCAGATAGGAATGAACAATTGTTGCAATTCACCCATGAATGTTTACCATTGCTTATCCACCATTATTCCTTTAAGTAAAGTTTCCCAATCCATCATAGCCAACCCGTACCTCATACCATTGTAGTTTCCTTTATTAAGATTCGGGACGCTAGTAGTAACTGTCTATTTAAACAGTGCATTGTGTTAAACAGTCTGTTTAAATAGAGCTTGAGTGCAAACGTTCTTTTAAACAGTGTGCTACTGCACTTAAAACAGTGCCCTATATTTTTTTTTATAAATGTTTTTTATTGAGTTTTCATGTTTTATATATGACAAGTTACAAATTATTAGAGAGAAAAAAAAAGAAAACACAAAAATTTAACATGTATATTTACAGGTAAGCATCTTTATATCAACAATTGTGGCCGCCCCCTTTAGCCAGCATACATATTTTACATTCCCCAATATGGCTGAGGCACATGTTTATAGGCATTTATTTATAGTTTGGTTTTGGGCCTTAGCTTGCCATCAAACCCCCATAACGAACCCGTAACCCCCCCCCCCCCCCCCCCCCCACCGGCTACCTTCCCCCGATTCCCGTCCATTTTCCCCTGATTCTTGGCCACCCGGCTATTCTTCCTTTTGTACGTTGGCCACAAACAGGTCCCGGAACAGTTGCATGAATGGCTCCCACATTCTATGGAAGCCGTCGTCTGACCCTCGGATGGCGAATTTGATTTTCTCCATTTGGAGAGATTCCGAGAGGTCGGACAGCCAGTCTGCAGCTCTGGGCGGTGCTGCTGACCGCCAGCCAAACAGGATTCTATGGCAGGCGATCAGGGAGGCAAAGGCAAGGGCGTCCACCCTCCTCACCAGGAATAGATCTGGCTGGTCTGAAACCCCGAAGACCGCCACTATCGGGCATGGCTCCACCCTCACCCCCACCACTTTGGACATAGCCTCGAAGAAGGCTGTCCAGTAATCCACAAGTCTGGGGCAAGACCAGAACATGTGGGCGTGGTTGGCCGGGCCTCTTTGGCACCGTTCACATCTGTCCTCCACCTCCGGGAAGAACCTGCTCATACGGTTTCTCGTTAAGTGTGCTCTATGTACCACTTTTAGTTGCGTCAGGCTGAGCCTTGCGCACGTGGAGGTGGAGTTGACCCTATGCAGTGCTTCGCTCCAGAGTCCCCACTCTATCTCCATCCCTAGGTTGTCCTCCCATTTCCTTCTTGTTGCGTCCAGTACGGTGTCGTCCCTTTCTACCAGTCGGTCATACATGTCGCTACAGTTCCCTTTCTCTAGGATACTTGCGTCCAGTAGGTCTTCCAGTAGTGTCTGTCGTGGCGGTTGTGGGTACGTCCTTGTCTCCTTTCGTAGGAAGTTTTTGAGCTGCAGGTACCGTAGCTCGTTCCCCCCAGCTAGCCGAAATTTCTCTGTCAGTTCGTCCAGTGTTGCGATCCTGTCGTCCGTGTATAGGTCCCTGACTGTCAGTGTCCCCCCATCCTGCCTCCACCTTTTGAAGGTGGCGTCAGTCAGTGCTGGTGTGAACCTATGGTTGTTGCAGATGGGAGCCTTGTCCGACATTTTGGTCAGGCCAAATTGCTGCCGCAGTTGGTTCCAGGATTGGAGGGTGGCTGTCACCACTGGGCTGCTGGAGTGTTTTTTGGGTGGGGATGGGAGTGCTGCCGTGGCGAGGGCCCGGAGGGAGGTCCCCATGCAGGAGGCCTCCTCCGCACGCACCCACTCAGCCTCTGGCTCCTGGATCCATCCCCTTACTCGCTCGGCTGTTGCCGCCCAGTGGTAGAATTGTAGATTCGGGAGGGCTAGCCCCCCCCTGGATTTTGTTTTTTGTAGGACCTTCTTTGGGATCCTAGCATTTTTACCCCCCCATACGAACGCCATGATAAGTTTGTCCAGCGCTTTGAAAAAGGCCTTGGGGATGTAGATCGGAATGGATGTAAACAGGAAGCTGAACCTGGGCAGTACGTTCATTTTGATCGTCTGGACTCTCCCCGCGAAGGAGAGCGGGAGTGTGTTCCATCTTTGCAGGTCCTTTTTAACTTCCTCCGTCAGGCTGGTGAGGTTCCATTTGTGGATCCCTTTCCAGTCATGGGCTATTTGGATCCCAGGTAGCGGAATTTGTGTTGGGCTTGTTTGAACGGCAGCCCCTTTAGTGCTGCCCCCCCCCCCCCCCCCCCCCTTGCGGGTGTACTGGGAAGATCTCATTTTTGCTCATGTTGAGTTTGTAGCCCGAGAAGGCTCCAAACTCTTTCAGGAGCGCAATGATTCCGTCCATGCTGCTTTGTGGGTCCGAGATATAGAGGAGTAGATCATCCGCATAGAGTGAGACTCTGTGCTCTCTACCTCCCCTTCGGATCCCCCTCCAATTTTTTGCTGCCCTGAGTGCGATTGCTAGCGGTTCGATTGCTAGTGCGAACAGCAGCGGGGACAGTGGGCATCCTTGTCTGGTGCCCCTGTGCAGCTGGAAGTATTGGGAGTTGGTATTGTTGGTCCGTACACTCGCCATGGGAGCATTGTATGGGAGCTTTACCCAAGCGGTGAACCCTGTTCCAAGCCCGAACCGCTCCAGTACCTCTATGAGGTATTTCCATTCGACTCTGTCGAAGGCCTTTTCTGCGTCCAGGGAGACGATCACCTCTTGTGTTCTCTCCCCGGAGGGGGTCATTATCACATTCAACAGGCGCCTGATGTTTGCGGTAAGCTGTCTACCTTTGACGAAGCCCGTCTGGTCCTCTGTGACCACCTCAGGTACACAGTCTTCTAGCCTTTTGGCTAGGATTTTGGCCAGTATTTTGGCGTCTGCGTTCAGCAGAGATATGGGTCTGTATGACCCACATTCCATTGGGTCTTTGTCTTTCTTAGGTATCAGCGAGATTGAGGCCTGTGCTAACGTGGGTGGCAGACAGTGCCCTATATTAATCAGTTTACTTAAACATTGTCCTGCAGTAAACAATGTTTATTTGACAGTGCCCTACAGTAACCAGTCTGTTTCAACAGTATCCAACTGCCTTTTATTTAAAAAGTGCTCTACAGTTGGTTAATCAGTGTACTAATCTAAACAGTGAGTTGAACAGTTCCCTTCATTGAAAAAATAATAATTTAAACAGTACCCTAAAGGAAACAGAGTCTGTTTAAACAGTGCCATACAGGAAAGAGACCATGTAAACAGTGCCTCTAAAGGAAGCAAAGTCTACTTAATCAGTGCAAATCACAGGGTTCCATTCTGAATAGGACAACCAATCACAGAGGCTCCCTCCAATTATACAGCCAATCAAGTTGAGCTCACAATCCTTTTTGGACTCATTGTGTCGGTGGTTCTTGTATTGTTCTTGACGAGTGGCCTGATTTATATTACAAGAATACTTGTAGCTAAAGCTATAAATAATTTATTAACATTAACTGTGGGTAAATTAAACCTCACTCTGACATTCACTTATATACTCGTCAGACTCCTAATGGTCAGTCAGTGCATTACAACACAACCATTATATCACAACATCCCCTTTTCTTTGAAAGAATAAATTAATATTTTATCATCAGTATATTTACATGTGATATCATTAGCCTACGAGTCTAACAGTATTTTTTTTAATTTATAAAACTGGTTTAACAAATATATGTACATATATATTTATATTTACAATGTGTGTGTGTAAATATATATATACAGCAAGCATAGTGTGTACAAATAGTCCAAATCTACAAATTTAGTCAATCAGGTTTTCTTCTGACTCTGGTTGATCTTCTCAAAGTTTGACCTTGCTGCTCAGAAATTGTAGATTCAATGTTCTCCGTGACATACTCATGCTCAGGAACTGCTGAACTATCTGACACTAGTTTGCGCTGATTCTGACGTAGATTCGTCATCCATCACATTGTTGTTAAAGTCTTCTCTGGTTTTCAAGAGTGCGTGATGATTTCTTCTTAAAACCAACCCATCTTCTGCCTGTACATTGTAGGAATGAGGTGCTACTTCTCAACCAATTGCCTGAATCTTCTACTCTCACAATGTCATCACTACTCAGAGGTGATACAGTTCTAGATACTCTATCATATAACTTCTTTTGTTTTGCTTTAATGTTTTGCATCCTCCTCCTTCATTGCCAAGTATGGAAGTGTGGTATTCAACCTTCTATTCATGAGTAACTCTGCTGACGATCTACTGTGTGACAATGATGATGCTCTGTAACTCAATACTGCGAGATAGGGATCAGATCAGCTGTCCATTGCTTTCTTCAACAATTGCTTCACAATATACAACTTTTTCGGCTTTTCCATTGGCTTGTGGGTACAACGGACTCAACGTGACATGATTGAAATCATACGTCACTGCGAAGTGTTGCCACTCTTTGCAGCTAAAGCATGGACCATTGTCACTCATGGCGACTTGCGGAATTCTGTGTCTAGCATAAATTGACTTGGTATGCAGTATTACACTGCTAGACATTATGCTTGACAGTAGAGCCATTTCGGGATAGTTTGAAAAATAGTCTATGATCATTAAATAATCTTTCCGTCAGAGGTGATAGAGATCAATAGCTACTTTCTGCCATGGTGTTGTAGGTAACTCAGATATTTGCATAGGTTCTCTTGTTTGCTTGCAACGATACGCCTGGCATGTGTCACAACAACTAACCATCCTGTCAATATCCTAGTTTATACCTGGCCAGCAAACAGTCACAAGTTTTCCGTTTACATTTTTCGATCCCCAGATGTCCTTCATGTATCTGCTTTATCGAAGGATAATTATGGGAAGTTTAGGGAGCCTTGAATAAAGAGGGATATTGTGAACCTCGTCAAAAAGAAAAAGTCTAGAAGGGTGGGAACAATCAAAATCCTTGAGGAATATAAAGTAAATAGGAAGGTACTTAAGCGGGAAATGAGGAGGGCTAGGAGGGTCATGAAAAGTCCTTGACAAGTATGATTAAGGTGAATTCCAAAGCTTTTTCTTCATATGTAAAAAGAAAGAGGATGGCCAGGGAAAGGATTGGACCACTTAAGGACAGTAGGGGGAATCTATGTGTTGAGCCAGAGGAAATGGGCGAGGTCCTAAATGAGTACTTTGCATCAGTGTTCACCAAAGAATAGGGCTTTGTGGAAGATAATTCTTGGGTAGGGTGTGTGGATAGCCTGGGTCATGTTGACACCAAAAAGGAGGAGGTATTGGATGTTTTAAAAGACATTAAGGTTGATACGTAACCTGGGCCGGATGAGATTTACCCCAGAATACCTTTTTGGAAAAAGGCGGCAACTGGAGTGTTTTCCTCCAAGAAGACACCGCCATTACTGAGAAACATTTCAGAAGCTGTGCTGCTGGATCGTGAGCCTGACAAACTTTAACTGTTTGTTCCAAAGATACTCCCAATTCCCTCAGCAACCGTTCCCTCAGCTTATTTTCATTCACACCAAACACAATCTGGTCCCGAATTATGGAAGATTCCACTGCAGGAAAATTACAGGTTTTAGCTTTTAACTTTAAATCAGTGATGAAGTAATCTATGGACTCTCATATCTTTTGTCAACATGATATAAACACTTATCGGTCATAAATTTAATTCTTTCTGGGGCTGCAATATGCATCAAATCTTCGAATGACTTAACTAAACCTTTTTCTATCTTCATCATTTGCAAATTTAAATGTCTTAACACAGCAGTTGCTTTGGGCCCAGCGGCTGTTAGGATCATTGCTATCTTACTCAAATCTGATTGACCTTCTAAATTCACTGCAGTAAGAAACAAATTAAGTTGTTGTTTAAACACACACCCGTTGTTGTCCACATCACCATGAAATCTGAGACTCATTGGTGACCCCAATGACTCCGTGATGTTAATTCTTGCAATCTGCAAAATCTTCAAATCACTGTGGGCCTCATAGCAGGCTGATAGGTTTTTTTTCCTCAGTGTTTAATACCATCCAATCCTGGTACCATGTCATTTTCTTGTCAGATGGCCTGATTTATATTACAAGAGCACTTGCAGCTCAAGCTATAAATGATTTCTTAACATTAACTGTACAAATGGATAACAGTAAGATCAAGCACTAGAAACCTCTCTCCATCTTCCTTCAGCCAGTCTGAGGGGTCACCTGAGTGTAACATTCACTTATATTCCAGTGAGACTCCGAGTGGTCGGTTGGTGAATTACAGAACAACCATAATATCATTACACCGAATGCTTCAGACTGAAGGGGCAAAACTTTAAAACTGAGATGAGGAGAAATTTCTTCAGCCAAAGGGTGGTAAATCTGTGGAACACATTGCTGCAGAAGGCTGTGGAGACCAAATCACTGAGTGTCTTTAAGACAAAAATCGGTAGGTTCTTGATTAATAAAGGGATCGGGGGTTATGGGGAGAAGGTAGGAGAATGGGGATGGGAAACACAGCAGCCATGATTGAATGATGGCGGCATGGTGGCACAGTGGTTAACACTGCTCTCTCGCGGCAACAAGGACCTGGGTTTAATCCTGGCCCTGGGTCACTGTCATAGAACATAGAACATAGAACAGTACAGCACAGAACAGGCCCTTCGGCCCTCAATGTTGTGCCGAGCCATGATCACCCTACTCAAACCCACGTATCCACCCTATACCCATAACCCAACAACGCCCCCCCTCCCTTAACCTTACTTTTATTAGGACACTACGGGCAATTTAGCATGGCCAATCCACCTAACCCGCACATCTTTGGACTGTGGGAGGAAACCGGAGCACCCGGAGGAAACCCACGCACACAGGGGGAGGACGTGCAGACTCCACACAGACAGTGACCCAGCCGGGAATCGAACCTGGGACCCTGGAGCTGTGAAGCATTTATGCTAACCACCATGCTACCCTGCTGCCCCTCTATGTCCATGTGGAGCTTGTAAATTCTCCTCGGATCTGTGTGGGTCTCACCCCCACAACCCAAAGATGTTCAGGGTAAATAGATTGGCCATGCTAAATTGCCCTTTAATGGAGAAACAAGAATAATTGAGCACTTTTAATTTATTTTTTAAAAGCTATGATTGAATGGCGGAGCAGTCTCAATTGGCCAAATTGGCCGAATTCTGCTCCTATGTCTTGTGATCTTATTCAGATACTTTCAGGTGCTTGAATTTGTACGCAAGAAGCATCCTTCAATTCCCCTGGCACCAGCGTCCTTGCTTATGGATATGATCCTTTTCTTTACAAGCTAGGGGAGTGAAGGATCTCAGTTGTTGGCAATGGAGCGGGCATCACTATAAGTACAGAGGAAATGGGTGGAATGTTCTTGTCGGATGGCCTTATTTATATTACAAGAAAACTTGTAGCTAAAGCTATAAACGATAGATGAATACAGCATGATCATGCACAAGCAACCTTTCTCTTCCAGCTCTCCAGTCAGTCTAAGGTCACCTGACTCTAACATTCACTTATATACCAAGGAGACTCCTAGTGGTCAGTCGCTGAATTACAACACAACCATGATATCACGACAATGGGAGGACGAACTGGGTTTGGTCTTCAAGGGACGGTGTGATGTGAACCTCTTCATAGGGGTAACTTCAGCTCCTGTTGTGCAAGGTTAAGTCTGATGCAGTTCAAGATGGTGCACAGAGCGCACCTGACCAGGGTGCATATGAGTGGTTCTTCTTGGGGGTGGAGGATAGGTGTGAGCAGTGCTCTAGCAGACCAGTGCTCGAGCAGACCGGTGAACTACACACACATGTTCTGGTCCTGCTCAAACTTGTTAATTATTGGGTCTCCTTTTTGTAACAATATCAGGGATTCTGGCTGTTAAGCTGGAGCCATTCCTGTTCGCGGCCATTTTAGAACAGTCGGACTCGCCGATGCTGCAGGCAAGGATGAAGGTACATGTCTTGGCCTTCGCCTTGCCAGTAGCCCAGAGGTGAATCTTGCCTGGATGGAGGTCTCTGGTGCTGCCTAAGGCTTTGGCCTGGTTCGGCGACCTGATGGAATTTCTGTTCCTTGAGAAGATCAAGTATGCCATGAGGGGGGGGGGGGGGGGGGGGGGGTCAGTGGATGGGCTTTACTCAAGATGACAGCCGTTCATTGCCTTTTTCAGGGAGCTGGTTACTATCAGCTGTTAGCATGGGGGGGACAGTGTATAGTCAGCCTATTGGGGTCTTCTTTGTTGGGGGGGTGAGACTGGAGATGGATGTGGGGGGGTATTCTCGGTATAACACTGGGTTGGGATGGGTTGTGTTGTATTGGAGATATTTTTGTAATAATGAAAATTTTGTTTGGATAAAAATATTTTTTAAATCCCGTGAGGGTTTGAGTTGAGGTTCAACAGAAACGTAGGGTTCTATCTGTGTTTTTTCAATGGAGGCTTTTATTAATCAGTTGTAGTTTTGAGTGTTCTGTTGCTTCATTGCATTAGTTTAAAGTTCTTGTATTAGGACAGTGTTTCCACTGGGGGTCAGGTTATGTTTCCACCAGATTTGCGTAGCGTGCCCAGATTTGTGCTCTAGCTGGTTGGATACAAGCTTCCGCAGTTTAGGCCAGCGTCACTTTAAAAACATTTGTTTCAAAGTCTGACTTTAAATCACTGCTGTCAGAAAACAAAGCAGCCAGATGATAGCAAGAGCTACAAGTGGTCAGGAATGTGCTGATTTACTGGATGGACATCAAAGTAACAGGCTCGCCTGTAAAGGAAGAGGACATTGAGATTCCTTTGGGATTTGAGCTCAGTATAGATCTGTGTAATGTGGAAACATTGCAGGATGATAGTCCTGTTAGTCATCATGCTTTGACTTTTGTTCTCTCTTTATTTCAGAGTCCCAACCCTTCAGTGTAAAGGCTCGAGACAGAATCTGCTACGTGCCTGCCCCATCACCAGAGACCATGAGAATTTGGATGAATGTCATTGTGACAGGAGCTGAAGTTTATGCTCAGTTCATGGTTTAAAGGAGGATTTCATATAATTGTAACCTCATTGTGCATGCTAAGATTTTAATATATATGTGTGTGTGTGTGTGTAGGAAAGGAAACTCTTTTTAAAATCCCTGCTATAGCTTTATCTATTTTATCTTGAAGGTTGTGACAATCATACAGTTGTGATTGTTAAAGAAACAAATTGTTTGATGTCGTTGGAGCAGGTTTCTGCTTATACTTAAACTTGACACTTATATATGTGTCCAGGTGTGTATGCGTGTCTCAGTGTCCGATATATGTGTCCAGGTGTGTATGCGTGTCTCAGTGTCCGATATATGTGTCCAGTTGTGGGTGTGTCCCAGTGCCTGATATATGTGTCCAGGTGTGTGTGTGTGTGTGTGTGTGTATGTGTGTCTCAGTGTCTGATATATGTGTCCAGGTGTGTGTGTGTGTGTGTGTGTGTATGTGTGTCTCAGTGTCTGATAAATGTGTCCAAGTGTGTGTCTTAGTGTCTGATATATGAGTCCAGGTGTGTATGTGTCTCAGTGTCCGATATATGTGTCCAAATGTGTGTGTGTCCCAGTGTCTGATATATGTGTCCAAGTGTGTGTGTGTCTCAGTGTCTGATATATGTGTCCAGGTGTGTATGTGTCTCAGTGTCTGATATGTGTCCAGGTGTGTATGTGTCTCAGTGTCTGACATATGTGTCCAGGTGTGCGTGTGTGTCTCAGTGTCTGACATATATGTCCAGGTGTGCGTGTGTGTCTCAGTGTCTGACATATGTGTCCAGGTGTGTGTGTGTGTCTCAGTGCCTGATATATGTGCCCAGGTGTGTGTGTGTCTCAGTGTCTGACATATGTGTCCAGGTGTGTATGTGTCTCAGTGTCTGATATATGTGTCCAGGTGTGTGTGTCTCAGTGTCTGATATATGTGTCCAGGTGTGTATGTGTCTCAGTGTCTGATATATGTGTCCAGGTGTGTGTGTCTCAGTGTCTGATATATGTGTCCAGGTGTGTATGTGTCTTAGTGTCTGATATATGTGTCCAGGTGTGTATGTGTCTCAGTGTCTGATATATGTGTCCAGGTGTGTGTGTCTCAGTGTCTGATATATGTGTCCAGGTGTGTATGTGTCTTAGTGTCTGATATATGTGTCCAAGTGTGTGTGTGTCTCAGTGTCTGATATATGTGTCCAGGTGTGTGTGTCTCAGTGTCTGATATATGTGTCCAGGTGTGTATGTGTCTCAGTGTCTGATATATGTGTCCAGGTGTGTGTGTCTCAGTGTCTGATATATGTGTCCAGGTGTGTATGTGTCTCAGTGTCCGATATATGTGTCCAGGTTTGTGTGTGTGTGTGTGTCTCAGTGTCCGATATATGTGTTCAGGTTTGTGTGTGTGTGTGTGTGTCTCAGTTTCGGATATATGTGTCCAGGTGTGTGTGTGTCTCAGTGTCTGATATATGTGCCCAGGTGTGTGTGTGTCTCAGTGTCTGACATATGTGTCCAGGTGTGTATGTGTCTCAGTGTCTGATATATGTGTCCAGGTGTGTGTGTCTCAGTGTCTGATATATGTGTCCAGGTGTGTATGTGTCTTAGTGTCTGATATATGTGTCCAGGTGTGTGTGTCTCAGTGTCTGATATATGTGTCCAGGTTTGTGTGTGTGTGTGTGTCTCAGTGTCTGATATATGTGTCCAGGTGTGTGTGTGTCTCAGTGTCTGATATATGTGTCCAGGTGTGTGTGTCTCAGTGTCTGATATATGTGTCCAGGTGTGTATGTGTCTTAGTGTCTGATATATGTGTCCAGGTGTGTGTGTCTCAGTGTCTGATATATGTGTCCAGGTGTGTATGTGTCTTAGTGTCTGATATATGTGTCCAGGTGTGTGTGTCTCAGTGTCTGATATATGTGTCCAGGTTTGTGTGTGGGTGCCTCAGTGTCCGATATATGTGTTCAGGTTTGTGTGTGTGTGTGTGTGTCTCAGTTTCGGATATATGTGTCCAGGTGTGTGTGTGTCTCAGTGTCTGATATATGTGCCCAGGTGTGTGTGTGTGTGTCTCAGTGTCCGATATATGTGTCCAGGTGTGTGTGTGTCTCAGTGTCTGATATATGAGTCCAGGTGTGTATGTGTCTCAGTGTCTGATATATGTGTCCAAGTGTGTGTGTGTCTCAGTGTCTGATATATGTGTCCAAGTGTGTGTGTGTCTCAGTGTCTGATATATGTGTCCAGGTGTGTATGTGTCTCAGTGTCTCGTTATGTTCTCGCTCATACGAAACAAGGCCAGTGAATAGCGGAATTGGCCAAAAACGACAGCTGTGCAAGTGCCATACAGTTTGCGATACAACTGGCCTGCTCCCTTAGGTGAAATCGAGATCTCACCATAGCTTGATGAGAAACCACTTATCACCACATAAGCACCAATGCCATACAATTAACGAGAGCCACCCCATATCCAACAGCCTCCCGTCAGTCAGCGTCATCCCCAACAAATACTCCTTTTGAAAAACAGGAACCTGGCGGATGGGCTTTCTTGGGGAGCCAAGGAGGTGAGTAACCATCTTTGCTCACAGCCAAAGAGCCTGGGGGCATTGGGATTGCCACGCTAGTGCTCGGTTGCGTGTGAGGGACCCTCGGCTGGGGGTGGGGGCCCAACTTAGGGGTGGGCCATCATATGAGGGTTGAGGGGGCAAACGGCAGGCAACTGCTCTTGGCACCACCGTGCCAACCCCTGGAACGTTTACCCATTCCGGGGGCAACTCTTGTCCCTGCCCATCTCCCCAATGACCACCCATAACCCCCACCAACTGCCGAGGCCTCTGGCTGTGCAGCTGAAGACTATTTCTGATAGGGAATTGGCAATCCTGATTAAGTGAGCAATTTACACATCCCAAGTGGATACCACTGAGTGGGGGGGGCCATGTAGCATGTGAGAGTCATTGCCCAGCATCCCAATCACAACTTGATGCCTCGACACTGTGTTTGAACACTACGGGAGGCAACACCACACACACAACATCCGAGCACCCAGGGGATGACACACAGCTCCGGTGACATGTCCATGGCCGGAGGGTGGGTGACTGCCATGTTGAGGGGGGATGCATGGAGAGATGGGCAAAGGGTTCGGAGGTCAGCTCGCATTGTGGAAAAAAGTGACAGAGGCATCATTTGGGCGAAAAGGTGTTTAATGTGTTTTACAATCCACCACTCTTCCGATGGTGCTGCCCCTCATACACCCAACCCCCAGACCCTCTCCTCCCCATCCCCTACCTACCACCCCCACCCCCTCCCGCCTGCCCTGATGCCCACAACGATCCTCAACGTGCTTGGCCCTCCGAGGTCTACCACTACGTCTAGGTGTTTCCCAGGATGCACATCTGTGGTGGAGGCAGCCAGCTACTTACCTCGCCCCGTGGCTTTTGATGCCCCTGGCGGGCATCCTCTGGGAGCTCTGAGGCTGGGGGCCATGGCACACTTGTCGATGGCACATGCACAGCTGTGCAACCCAGTCCTGTGTGCTGACTTCAAGACGCAGCCTTATCAGAGGGGTGGAACTCGGGGAATTGGTGGCCACTGTCGCCACTCCATGGGACGGGTCCAGGTTGGTGTCCAGCGCCCACTCCTCCTGGCCAGTGCGCATAGGGCCCTGGGGCTCACCATGGATGGAGGGGTTGCCCCTGCATCATATGTCTCTGCCAGCCCTGGGCGGTTCCCCATAGTCCACACTATTGTGTCAACACCTTTGGCGATGCTCCTCAGTGACTGGGACATGCTCAGTGTCCGATATACTTGTGCATGTGGGCAGCATGGTAGCACAGTGGGTAGCACTGTTGCTTCACAGCGCCAGGGTCCCAGGTTCGATTCTCAGCTTGGGTCACTGTCTGTGTGAGTCTGCAGGTTCTCCCTGTGTCTGCGTGGGTTTCCTGCAGGTGCTCCGGTTTCCTCCCACATGTCCCAAAAGACGTGCTTGTTAGGTGAATTGGACATTCTGAATTCTCCCTCACTGTACCCGAACAGGTGCCAGAATGTGGCGACTAGGGGCTTTTCACAGTAACTTCATTGCAGTGTTAATGTAAGCCTATTTGTGACAATAAAGATTATTATTATTATATGTGTGTATGTCTCAGTGTCTGATATACATGTCCAGGTGTGTGTGTCTCTGTGTCTGATATACCTGTCCAGGTGTGTGTGTCTCGGTGTCTGATATACATGTCCAGGTGTGTGTGTCTCAGTGTCTGATATACATGTCCAGGTGTGTGTGTCTCAGTGTCTGATATACATGTCTGTGTGTGTGTCTCAGTGTCTGATATATATGTCCAGGTGTGTGTGTCTCGGTGTCTGATATACATGTCCAGGTGTGTGTGTCTCGGTGTCTGATATACATGTCCAGGTGTGTGTGTCTCTGTGTCTGATATACCTGTCCAGGTGTGTGTGTCTCTGTGTCTGATATACCTGTCCAGGTGTGTGTGTCTCAGTGTCTGATATACATGTCCAGGTGTGTGTGTCTCAGTGTCTGATATACATGTCCAGGTGTGTGTGTCTCAGTGTCTGATATACATGTCCAGGTGTGTGTGTCTCAGTGTCTGATATACATGTCCAGGTGTGTGTGTCTCGGTGTCTGATATACATGTCCAGGTGTGTGTGTCTCGGTGTCTGATATACATGTCCAGGTGTGTGTGTCTCGGTGTCTGATAGATATGTCCAGGTGTGTGTGTCTCAGTGTCTGATATACCTGTCCAGGTGTGTGTGTCTCGGTGTCTGATATACCTGTCCAGGTGTGTGTGTCTCTGTGTCTGATAGATATGTCCAGGTGTGTGTGTCTCAGTGTCTGATATACATGTCCAGGTGTGTGTGTCTCAGTGTCTGATATACATGTCCAGGTGTGTGTGTCTCAGTGTCTGATATACATGTCCAGGTGTGTGTGTCTCAGTGTCTGATATACATGTCCAGGTGTGTGTGTCTCGGTGTCTGATATACATGTCCAGGTGTGTGTGTCTCGGTGTCTGATATACATGTCCAGGTGTGTGTGTCTCGGTGTCTGATAGATATGTCCAGGTGTGTGTGTCTCAGTGTCTGATATACCTGTCCAGGTGTGTGTGTCTCAGTGTCTGATATACATGTCCAGGTGTGTGTGTCTCAGTGTCTGATATACATGTCCAGGTGTGTGTGTCTCGGTGTCTGATATACATGTCCAGGTGTGTGTGTCTCAGTGTCTGATATACATGTCCAGGTGTGTGTGTCTCGGTGTCTGATATACATGTCCAGGTGTGTGTGTCTCAGTGTCTGATATACATGTCCAGGTGTGTGTGTCTCAGTGTCTGATATACATGTCCAGGTGTGTGTGTCTCAGTGTCTGATATACATGTCCAGGTGTGTGTGTCTCTGTGTCTGATATACATGTCCAGGTGTGTGTGTCTCTGTGTCTGATATACATGTCCAGGTGTGTGCGTCTCAGTGTCTGATATACATGTCCAGGTGTGTGTGTCTCGGTGTCTGATATACATGTCCAGGTGTGTGTGTCTCAGTGTCTGATATACATGTCCAGGTGTGTGTGTCTCAGTGTCTGATATACATGTCCAGGTGTGTGTGTCTCTGTGTCTGATATACATGTCCAGGTGTGTGTGTTTCGGTGTCTGAAATACATATCCAGATGTGTGTATGTTTGACATACATGTCAGTGCTCAGTATAACTTTTACTGGTATGTGTGTGTTGATGTGGAATACACATTTCCAGGTGTGTGAATATGTCACCTGGAATATATGCCCAAGTGTGAGCGGCCTTCTCTAATCACTTGTCGGAGAATCCTGCTCGGCTGGTGATCAGCAGCACCACCCACAGCTGCAGACTGGCTCGCTGACCTTTCGGAATTTCTCCACCTGGAGAACATAGAACATTGAAAAATACAGCTCAGAACAGGCCCTTCGGCCCACAATGTTGTGCGGAACCTTTGTCCTAGATTAATCATAGATTAATCAAAGATGGAGAAGATTAAGTTTGCTATCCGAGGGTCGGAGGAAGGCTTCCTAGATACATGGGGGCAGTTTGTTGGCCTGGTCCAAAACCTGCTCGAGGCCAGCAATGAGGAGAAAGATAGGAAAACGGGAGAGAGGCAAAGAAAAAGAGGGAAGACAAGGGGAAAACTAAGATCGACGGGAACCAAAGGAACGCCCAACCTGGGGGGAAGGAGGGAGGAGGGGAGGAGGAGAAAGAGGAAAGGCTGGAAAGTCACAAAAACGGAGAAGATGTGGGGGGGGGGGCAACCCCCCTCCCAGATCACAAAGCAAACACCGCAAGGGGGGGGGGAGGGGAGAAAAGGGAGGGAGGGGAAAGGGGGAGGACACTTGGGGGCAGGGGGTGCTGGAGGTGGGGGTGGAAAGGACCAAGGGCCAAGTCAGAGGGCAGCGAAATGTACATGAAGTAAATTAAGGGAAGGACAGGATAAACCTTTCTGTGCAATAAAATAAATTAACGTCGTAAAAAAAAAAGTATGGAACTGTTTAGAAATGGGGAAAATGCCAATAAAAAGATTTTTGTTTTAAAAAAGAGTGAGCGGCCTTGACTGGGGCACTGAAGATGGAAAACCTACCTCAAAGTGTACTGCCAGGATTTGATACATACTAAACGGTTAGCTGGCCTACATTATACATAAGATCGCACGTACATATTTCAAATAATAACCTGCTTTTATGATGGGAGTTTCCCCGGGGGCAGCATTCCTGCCAATTTCAAAGACCCATTGGGACAAATGTCTAGTGCCTTAAACTATTGAGGATCTCTGTCAGTGCTGTATTATGTGATGTTGGGCTCTTGCCCACACATAAGCACACAGTTTGTTTCTCCAAATAGCTGTATAATGTTTCAAAGTAATCAGCCAATTTTCAAGATGGTCTTTGTACTGTTAATAATAAAAAGGCAGATGATGGCAGTAATTTTATATCTTGTCCATCAGCACTGACGTGAACCTCTGGCAGGTGCTGACAGTTCTTGTGGCCTCTACACGCTCAGAAAATTGATGCCAATACATTGAGATTAATGGCCAAAAGTTAGTGATAAGATCACCATGTTTCACAGAGATTTTATTATTAAACTAAACAAACCCCATTATATTGCAGTCATGATTGGATTAGTCAGTTTATCAGCTGATTCAACGTTCAATATTTATTCAGTAAATTTTTTAAAGTATATGTACGGAATAAAAATACCAAAGTAATTTCATATGTTATACAGTTCAGATTATTTTCCTATTTAAAATGTATTTGATATAGGAAATTCATATTCTCCGTGTATGATGAGGTACACACATTTATTATAAAGTTACAGATTTGTGCTCATTCATAGTTATATTTTTTCATTTGTCCTGGTATCAATAATATATATTGTTCAGAGAGTAGCTTTGTAGTTGCCAGAGAGAGTCTGGAAGTGTGAGGCTGAACTTCTCTTCGTGGAACAACTGACTGTATTCCACTTGCGACCTTATACCTGCCCAAGGGTTTTGCTGCCAATAGCTGCTTTATGCAGTTCTTCTGCAAGCTCCTCCAGTCTTTCCCTGAATTCTAAATTTTCGTATAGCCTTTTGGGAATGTTGGTCATTCCATAAAGTAGGCCGTAGAGACAGCCTGCAATTGATCCAGTGGCTCCACTCTCACCTGTTGGTATGAAACAAGATATTAAGTGTTTTCCTTCAATTGGTTAGGAAGTGTTGTTCTGGCTGAATGGCAGCAGCCAGTTTGTACACAGGAAGAATCCTGTACAGCAGAAAATCTCTTTTGATGCTGGCTGAGTGTGCAATATCAGCTGATGATATGGATCGTAATTGCATACTGATGCTTGAATACTAAGAGATGCCTTGATGGCACCAAGCATTATGGAGCCTCAGGGATTCTTCTCATGCTGAACATTATGTCCAGAGAGATACTCCAGAGAGCCTGAAATAAAAGCACCCATTGTACCCCCTGAAGGTATATTGGATGCAGCAGTCATAAGGCACCAGGAGAAATCCTGAACCCGCAAACGGATACTCATTTTGATATTTCAGGAGGGTTCAGTTGTGAACGTCATATCTGAGAAAGGATGAATTGGCCTTTTTAGGGAGTACAGCGCAACTTCATCAGGGCTACATTATGAGGCAAAATTGCATAAACGTAGGTTATATTCCTTTGCATCTGGAAGACTAAAGTGTAATTTAATCAAAATGTTTAAAAGGATTTGATAGGGTCACTATAGAGAAGTTATTTACTCCGGTGAGAGCGTTCAGAACTAAGGACCATGATTTTAAAATGCAAACAAGTCTGTTCAGAAGGGAAATCAGGGAAATGGTCAAAACAATAGTGAAAATTTGGAACCATCTTCATCCAAGAAGGGTGCTGGGGAACAATTGGAGCTTTTGAGATAAAGGGCAATGGAGTTTTATTTTGCTGGGGCCATCAAGGGCTTTATAGCAATGATGGATGAATGGAGTTGAGATGCAGATACAGCTATGATCTAATTGAATGATATATTTACGGCATCCAAATAATTTGCACTAAAAGCTGATTACCTTCCTCAATTACATTCCTCAACATTCTGAATGACTCACGGCTTCATGTATGGACAGTGAGGGCAGCACGGTGGCCTAGTGGTTAGCACAACCGCCTCACGGCACTGAGGTCCCAGGTTCGATCCCGGCTCTGGGTCACTGTCCGTGTGGAGTTTGCACGTTCTCCCCGTGTCTGCGTGGGTTTCGCCCCCACAACCCAAAAATGTGCAGAGTAGGTGGATTGGCCACGCTAAATTGCCCCTTAATTGGAAAAAATAATTGGCTAATCTAAATTTATTTTTAAAAAATGTATGGACAGTGTTTACGTCATTTTTCATAATATCTACAGTGCAGAAGGAGGCCATTCAGCCCATCGAGTCTGCATTGGCTCTTACCCTTCCCGACCGCACACCTCCACTCTATCCCCATAACCCAGCAACCCCATCCAATACTGAGGGCAATTTAGCATGACCAATCCACCTAACCTGCACATGTTTGGACTGTGGGAGGAAACGTATGAACTGAAATCATGAAATGTATTCCACCTGATGTCATATCTGACTTGTCATAGTCATATGAGGCAAGATCACTGTAGGCTGCCATTTCTAATCTGTTCAATAAATACTTGTACAAGAAGGGGAGTAGAGATAACCCCGGTAACTATAGGCCAGTGAGCCTTACTTCTGTTGTGGGAAAAGTCTTGGAAAGGTTTATAAGAGATAGGATGTATAATCATCTGGAAAGGAATAATTTGATTAGAGATAGTCAACATGGTTTTGTGAAGGGTAGGTCGTGCCTCACAAACCTCATTGAGTTCTTCAAGAAGGTGACCAAACAGGTGGATGAGGGTAAAGCAGTTGATGTGGTGTATATGGATTTCAGTAAAGCGTTTGATAAGGTTCCCCACGGTAGGCTATTGCAGAAAATACAGAGGCATGGGATTCAGGGTGATTTAGCAGTTTGGATCAGAAATTGGCTAGCTGATAGAAAACAAAGAGTGGTGGTTGATGGGAAATGCTCTGACTGGTGTCCAATTACTAGTGGTGTGCCAAAAGGATCTGTTTTGGGGCCACTGCTGTTTGTCATTTTTATAAATGACCTGGAGGAGGGCATAGAAGGATGGGTGAGTAAATTTGCAGATGACACTAAAGTCGGTGGAGTTGTGGACAGTGCAGAAGGATGTTATAAGTTACAGAGGGACATAGATAAGCTGCAGAGCTGGGCTGACAGGTGGCAAATGGAGTTTAATGGAGAAAAGTGTGATGTGATTCATTTTGGAAGGAATAACAGAAAGGCAGAGTACTGGGCTAATGGTAAGATTCTTGGTAGTGTGGACTAGCAGAGAGATCTCGGTGTCCATGTCCATAGATCCCTGAAAGTTGTCACCCAGGTTGAGAGAGTTGTTAAGAAGGCGTACGGTGTGTTAGCTTTTATTGGTAGAGGAATTGAGTTTCGGAGCCACGAGGTCATGTTGCAGTTGTACAAAACTCTGGTGCGGCCGCATTTGGAGTATTGTGTGCAGTTCTGGTCGCCACATTATAGGAAAGATGTGGAAGCTTTGGAAAGGGTACAGAGGAGATTTACAAGAATGTTGCCTGGTATGGAGGGAAGATCATATGAGGAAAGGCTGAAGGACATAAGGCTGTTTTTGTTAGAGAGAAGAAGGTTAAGAGGTGACTTAATTGAGGCATACAAGATGATCAGAGGATTAGATAGGGTGGACAGTGAGAGCCTTTTTCCTCGGATGATGATGTCCAGCATGAGGGGACATAGCTTTAAATTGAGGGGAGATAGATATAGGACAGATGTCAGAGGTAGGTTCTTTACTCAGAGAGTAGTAAGGGCGTGGAATGCCCTGCCTGCAACAGTAGTGGACTCGCCAACACTAAACGCATTCAAATGGTCATTGGATAGGCACATGGACGATAAGGGAATAGTGTAGAGGGACTTTAGAGGGGTTTCACAGGACGGCGCAACATCGTGGGCCGAAGGGCCTGTACTGCGCTGTAATGTTCTATGTTCTATGTACTCTCACTGTACCAGCCTCCCCGAACAGGCGCCGGAATGTGATGACTAGGGGCTTATCACAGTAACTTCATTTGAAGCCTACTTGTGACAATAAGCGATTTTCATTTCATTTTAATTTTTCATTTCACTGAGAAGACACTTAAGAAGCTCTGGGATAAAAGCAAATTACTGCGGATGCTGGAATCTGAAACATAAAGAGAAAATGCTGGACTATCCCAGCAAGTCTGACAGCATCTGTGGAGGGAGAATGGAGCTAACATTTCGAGCCTGGATGACTCTTTGTGAAAGCTTTGACGAAGCTTCACTGTCCTTAACTTGAAGCAAACAGTTCAGTGAACTCCTACCTCTAAACAATTTCCTTCGCCAGAGACTTAGTGGGTCACTGCTATTAAAGCAAAGGGGAATTTGATTAAAATATGTTTTGCAGTAACCCAAGGTGACCTCCATCCTTCAATCTCAGATTGTCAATGCTGCCCTGATTCCTGGGAATCTCCGGCAAATAATCCATGGTTGCATTGAAGCCTCTTACCTCCATGAAACATGGCATGATTACACAGTTCTGTCCAGTCACCCCCAGCAAAGAGGAGGGCATCATAGGCTATCATCGGAGCATCATGTCCTCTCCTCCCACCCACGCCTTCGGAGCTCCATTCCTTGTATACCTTTGATGGAGTAATTTGATATTATTCTTTTGTCTCCGGTTCTTTATTTGTATCATTTATTCTCCCAGTCCCTCCCTTCCATAATATATACACAATAACAAAATTCCTGAAAATTCTGAAATCTAAAACAAAGACAGAAAATTTTAGGGATATTCAGCAGTCCCTGCAGAGAGAGAGAAACATGCTTAATATTTCAGGCTAGTGACCTTTCATCAGAACTGGAAAAGTTAAAAACCTGACAATTTTGAAGCAAGTACTGGGAAAGGAACAAAGAGGGAGTACAGGGAGCGGATGGGAGGCAGAAGAGATTAAATTTAAAATGTGCTGATGGTGCAAGGCAAAAGGAGAGTGGCAGTGGGACAAGGAAAGAAACAAAATAGGGGTCTCGACATGAGGTTCTCAAATTGAGGTCCACAGAGAATTCCCAAGGACCTGCAAACTAAACCGCCTTTGTCACAAATTTCACCTGAAACATTGAAATAAAATGGTTTGTAAGCGAAGATTGCCTCAATACTGATAAATGAAATGATATTAACACTAATGATAACTTCCTCCACTCCGCTCACTGCCAAACCAATATCGATAAATCTCACCTCTATGGATATAGATTGTTCCTTTCTGGAGCTTTCCAGCCAAAGATTCTTTGTGCTAATCATGTGACACATTAACATCTAATTTGTTCAGAGAAATAGGTAGAATTGTCTTTTGAAAGCAGGCTTTGGTTTTAACCAATGGAGGTAGTTTTAGAGAGAATCTATTGGTAACTATTATTTAATCATTACAATAGGATCCCTAATCCTCAGGAACCCATTGAGGAAGGTAGATGTTGACGGCTCAGTAGCTTATTGGCTGGAGGCTCTCAGCTTCAGGTAAACGGCGATTGGATAACACATTGTAATGATCCTACCCACTATCTGTGATTCAATCAAGTCTACAAGGAAAAGAACATTGATTCCAAACCTATCCTTCTAGAATACAGATATAAAACCAACCAAGCTTGGCCTACCTAGTGCCACACTTTCTGGATCCCTCCATGTACAAATATGCCAACTGACTGCATACTGAGGATGCCACTGCCTCTCCCCTTACAAAGTCTTTCCACCAGTGTGCTTTAAGATCTCTTGCAGCTACATTCCAACACTGTGGCATTATGGCAATGCTCACTCTATCCCTGCGCCACCACAATTATAAAATCTTCAGGAGTCCCGAGGGTGTTACACAAATGAAGTTTCTTTGGCAAATAAAAATAAAGGCCGCAACCTCGCACACAAACATAAGTCACAGCCGGGACCACCGATCCTGGTCGACTTTTAAGTGCAAGATTCATGAGCCCCAGCTACTGAGCCTCCACCATTTAGCGGGGGAGCCCCTGTTCCAGGAGCCACACGGGGAGGTAAATTGGGTCACTCCCCCATGGGTCTCATGAGAGTTATTAATTCCTTCCCCCCCAAAAGTCCATTGGAGGTGGAGGAGATCTCCTTCGCTGCTTTGCCCACGGCTATGTTTCCAACATCTGTGGGGATGGCTCGAGGCCCATTTCGGGGACATCGCTTGCGCGCCGATTGTCTGAGGGTCCTGTCGGCAGTCACTCCCTGACCAAACTGTCATCCGAGATTATGGATGATTCATCTCTTTCTCTTGTGCTGAGGAATTCAAACATGGTGCGGATGTCCAGAATTGCAGCCGTAGGTTTTCCTCGTCGGCAGTGTAACACGTTCAGGAGTCCCAAGAAGGTTACACAAACAAAAGTTTATTTGGCAAACTAAAATAAAGACTGCAATGTGGTGTACAACACATCAGTCCCAATGGGGACTATCCATCATGCTGGTTCCAATCCTGACCAGCTTTTAAGTACACGATTCACCTGTTCCAGCTGTTAGGCCTCTGCCCCTCAGCAGGGGAGCTTGTATTCCATGAGCCTCACAGGAGATCACTTGGGTCATCCCGTGGGTCCCATGAGGGTTATTACAACAATACAGAGCCAACCTACTTGAGTGGTCATCTCTAGTGGTCCTCAGCACCTGGTACACAGCCAATCAGAGTGGGCAATCGTGAGAACACTCATTAACCAAAATGGTGGAAAGTAAGGCCACACTTTGACAAGATTCCCCGCCAGCTGGGAGACCTTTGCCAGGTGGGAAACAATTCTATTTGGCCATGTAGAGCTTCAAAATAACAGGAATTTAATTCAGATTTCAATATCAAATGCACCAACCTGATCTCTTTTCTCTGCGTCGTAATTCTTTGGAAATGTTGGTGTGTTCTGCCCTTCCTGTGCAATTCCTCTTTGTTCCAAATACGACTGCCACTTGGTTTCAAAATAAAACCAATTTTCTTGGTATTCTGAGGTAAAAGTTGCATTTTATTGAGTCCACTTCTACAATTTCAGGATGCCACTGAACCATTAAACAAAGAAAATAATTGTTCTTACGATATTTTCTTTAGAATGTTGCTAAAAAGGGAGACATGTTGCTGAAGTTTTTCATCTCACACTCATCAGGACAAATACAAAGAGTGCAAATTTCAAACAATCACAAAAATTTATTCTACAGGAGAAAAGAGTGTTGATTGGCTAGCAAGTTGACTTTAATTGGCTATGGCGTTGTCACGGAGAAAGCAACCATTTGAAATTTGGCATTCTTGTGTTTGTCCTGATAAGTGTGAGATGAAAAGCTCCAACAACATATCTTTCTTTTCAGCAATATTTTATTTTCTTGATTCCTCCTCCACTGAAGCCAGAGATTTGTCCGAAGTTTCCCTTGTCAAGGCAGCACACTTATCCTAGGCCTTTCCTACTGAGTCTGTGCATCTCCTAGTCTATCGTACTGAGAACTGGGGTTTGAGATCTGTACAAGGCCTCCCATGCTCAATGGCTGGTTATAACCAAATCCATAAAAGTATTTCTGGCAACTGGGTCTTCCATCTGGGGGTAACAATCAGCATCTCACCCTGTGGTGGGGAATAATGTAATCTAACTGTCACACGTCACAAAATAGAGCATTAAAATGAAACACCAACAGTCTTTGCCACCATCAGTGTGAGGCAACCCCACTTGGGTTAGTTTGATGTTACCATCATTCTCCATTTTCAGATGAAAGTTGAACAATGCTCTTATAGTTTTGACTCGTTTTATATTAATACTATTGATTTACAGCTAATTTAAGGATCAGATTTCACACTAGTTTGACAGCCGATTGTCGATTTTTCAGAGTCAGGTGATACTATCCTTCAGCTGGACTCTCTGGCCTTGGTTGTAAGAGGTCACTGGGACCAGCAGGAGAATGGTCAGGCTAGGTCCCTGGCACCTGCCTGCCTGCCACAATAGAATTTGTTTCTAGATTGTGAACTGACAGCTCCAAAGGGCCTCATGGGAAACTTGTTACTGCTTTCTTACAGGCCGCAACCCCGACTTTCCCTTTCCTCCCCACGCTTCCATTAATATCTCCCTCCATTTAAGCTCTCCTCCTGGAATCATAGCCATCATCTCGCCTTACTATCACATGTGGCTCCTCAATTTCCATCATCTCAATCACAGAGAAGGCCCATCTCTGGTCACTTTTATCTCTTCCAGCCATTTTCCCCTTCTACCTTCCTCATGTATCTGCCCTTGTAAGGAAAACACTGCCCCCAAGTTACCTACAATTGCCTGACCTTTGACCTTTAGTCACCACAGTATATCTGAAGTTTCTGATATCTTCAGTCATTTCCTCACTTTCACCTATGATGCACTTTTCCTTGGTTAAAACTGTTTTGGGCGCGATTCTCCCAGAGAGGGTGAAATCGTAAGGCTGCCGTCAAATCCGGGCGGGTTTGACGCCAGCCTCCCCCTCCCCGACCGGGAACCGATTCTGGTCCCCGGTCGGGGCTAGCATGCCGCCACCGTAAACTCTGGCATCGCGGGCTTAACGAATTTCGTTAAGCCCGCTTGCCAGAGTTTGCGCCGGCTGACGCGTCACATGACGTCAGCCGCGCATGCGCGGATTGGAAGACTCCAACCCGCGCATGCGCGGATGACGTCATCGCGCATTTGCGCGAAACCCGCGCATGCGCGGGCCGGGATGCCCCTCAGCCGCCCCGCGAAGTGATACAGCGGGGCAGCGGAAGGACAAAGAGTGCGCGGGTATCGGACCCGCTGCCCGCGATTGGTGCCCACCGATCGCGGGCCCATGGCACCCTTGGCACGGCCGTGGTACTGCCGTGCCAATCGGTGCCATGGTTTTAAAAATCGGCACTTTACGGCCGTTTTTACGAACGGCCAGACCAGGTGTGTTTGCCGTTCGTAAAAACAGCCGTAAAGGGCTTGGAACTCGGCCCATCGGCCAGCTGAGAATCGCTGCTGGCCGTAAAAAAAGGGCGGCGGCGATTCGTGTCGGGAGTCGGGCGCGGGGGGGGGGAAGAATAGCGGGAGGGCGTCAGACTAGCGTGGCCGTAAAATTTTACGAACCCCGCTATTCTCCGCACCGTCGTGAGTGCGGAGATTACCCTGGTCAGTGTTCTGGTATGACCACCATTATCTTTATTGCACAGTGCGGAGACTTGAACCCGAAAAATACATAAATGTATATAGGGCCCAGCTCTTCACCAAAACTGCCCACTATTCCAGGACCTCCAGCTTCCCTCCTGCAAACATTTTCATTTAGCCCCTCTCCCCCCCCCCCCCCAGTCCACCCTCACAAGTGCAATGATCTGATGGAATGTTTTGGGAGATTATCTGTTCAGCTGAATCTGTCACAACTCTGTCTTTTCCCTAATCCACTGAGCTAAACGACCTCTAAGATCCACCACCAGCCCCCCCCCCCCCCCCCACCCCCCCGCCCCCGGCACCCTTGCCCTCACCCTGAATTTTATGCACTTTCTTTCCATCGGACCACAGAATCTCTACAGTGTAGAAGGAAGTCAATCGGCCCATCGATTCTGCGCCGATCCCCTGAGAGAACACTGTGCCCAAGCTCACTCCCCCGCCCTATCCCTGTAATCCTGCCTAATCTTTGGACACTAAGGGGAAATTTTAGCATGGCCAATCCACCGAACCTGCACATCTTTGGACAGTGGGAGGAAACCGGAGCACCCGGAGGGGACCCACACAGACATGGGAAGAGCATGGAGACTCCACACAGACAGTCACTCAGGCCGGAACTGAACCCGGCTTTCTGGCGGTGTGAGGCAGCAGTGCTACACTACCTATCTTCAACCGCTCTTTGAGCTCACTTGCGCATGATCTCTTATTAACATGTTGCCACTAGGAGACATAAGATCATAAGAAATAAGAGCAGGAGTAGGTCACTTGGCCCCTTGAACCTGCTCAATAAGGTCACGGCTGATCAGATTTTGGGCTTTACTCCACTTTCCTGTTTGTCCTCAATAGCCTTTGACTCCCTTATTGATCAGAAATCTGCTGAACTCAGCCTTGAATATATTCAATGACCCAGCCTCCACTGCTCTCTGAGCAAGATAAGTCCACAGACTAGGGACCCACTGAGAGAACAAAAATCCTCCTCATCTCTGTCTTAAATGGGAGACCCCTTATTTTTAAACTGTGCCCCCTAGTTTCATCCTCTCCGCATCCACCCTGTCAAGCCCTCTCACAATCTTCTCTGTTTCAATAAGATTACCTCTCATTCTTCTAAACGCCAATGGGTACAGGCCCAGCCTGGCTGACCTTTCCTCATAAATCACCAAAAACCCAGTGTCATTTTCCACATGTTCACTGAGAATATTCAGCTCTCCCCCCAGCACCACCTCTCTCAAATCCTCCAAGATTTGTCTTGTCGGCTTGTTTTTCCAATATTTAGATCCCACCACAAACTCTGTTCCCTTTCCACTTACCAACTGCAACCTTCTCTCTGGCCACTGTCTGAGACTGATACTGATTGTCCAAAACCGGGCTATCTTATTCGGCCACAGCCTGAGCTTCCCACCTCATACCACCTCTGCTGTTAAGACAACCAATTCCCCCTCTGTAATATGGCTGACCCCTGCCCCTGCCTCAATACATTGGTTGCTGAAACCCTTACCCATTTCATTTTTTTTTCCAATTAAGGGGTAATTTAGCATGGGCCACTTCCTCCTTCACTTCTAGCATCCCACAAGAACTCTATATTTCTCCAAGCTGCCTTGGACATTTCCAAAAACTGTTATGTCTTCAACTGCCCATGTCCCAGGCTCTGCAATTTTCTTCTTAAATCTTTCTGCTTCTTTCTCCTCCTTAAAGACCTTAGAATCATAGAATCCCTACAGTGCATAAGGAGGCCATTTGGCCCATCCAATCTGCACTGACCCTCTGAAAGAGCACTCTACGTAGTCCCATTCCTCCACCCTTTCCTCAGAACCCCGCCTAACCTTTGGACATTAAGGGGAAAATGAATATGGCCAATCCACCAAACCTGCACATCTTTGGACTGTGGGAGGAAACTGAAGCACCCGGAGGAAACCCACACAGACACAGGGAGAAAGTGCAAACTCTACAGTCAGGCAGCACGGTAGCATTGTGGATAGCACAATTGCTTCACAGCTCCAAGGTCCCAGGGACAGTTCCGGCTTGGGTCACTGTCTGTGTGGAGTCTGCACATCCTCCCCGTGTGTGCATGGGTTTCCTCCGGGTGCTCCGGTTTCCTCCCACAGTCCAAAGATGTGCAGGTTAGGTGGATTGGCCATGCTAAATTGCCCTTAGTGTCCAAAATTGCCCTTAGTGTTGGGTGGGGTTACTGGGTTATGGGAATAGGGTGGAGGTGTTGACCTTGGGTAGGGTGCTCTTTCCAAGAGCCGGTGCAGACACGATGGGCCGAATGGCCTCCTTCTGCACTGTAAATTCTATGATAATCTATGATAAGGCTGGTATTGAACCCGGGTCCCTAGCGCAGTGCTACCCCTTCTCCATAACCTACCTAATTCAGAGTTTAGTCCCCGAATATCTTCTTTAACTCGGTGCCAATCTTTAATTATCCACCTGTGAAACACACTGGTACATTTTCCGCTGTTAAAGCTGCTATATAAATGAAAGATGGTGTGCAGAATATCGCCTGAATGTGCATCATAGTCACATCCTGGGGACTCACTTCAAATCCCAGATGCAAGAAACAAAGGCCAATCCATAGAAACATTTCATGGAATCTCTCCCACAGATTCAGATCTTAAACTGAGTTGCTTTTAATACAATATTTCTGTTAGACCCCCACCCTGCTCCCACCATAAAGCTCTTACCTGACATGTGACGGATGGTTTTCCTGCAGTAAGCCTCAGCCATACCAACAACCTTTAACATCCCCCTTCCCCATTCCACCATGGGCTTCCTCTGGACAGCATAGGATGCGAACAGAGCTGTGCACAGTGATCCCAGGAAACCTGCCATGAATAGAGACAAATGAGTGTGACAGGGGGGTGGAGGCAAATTCAGCAGCATCTCACCTAAGTGGACGCAAGTGAATATTCCCTCAAAAGAGAAAAACTATTCATTACGTCTTCACTGGAGTGATATCTCTAATTCTCTACAGCACACTTAGGGAAGACCTTGTGTACAGAATAGATTTAACAGGGTAGGACCAGGGATGATTTATGGGCAGCATAATAGCGCAGTGATTAGCACTGCTGCCTCATAGCGCCTGAGATCCAGGTTCAATTCCGGCATTGGGTGACTGTGTGGAGTTTGCACGTTCTCCCTCGTGGGTTTCCTCCAGGTGCTTTGGTTTCCTCCCACGGTCCAGAGATGTGCATGTTAGGTGGATTGGCTATGTGAAATTGCCCCTTAGTGTTGAAAGATGTGCAGGTTAGATAGGGTTATGGGCATAGAGCAGGGCCTGGCCCCATGTACGGTTCTCTTTCAGAGGGTCGGTGCAGACCAGATGGATCAGCTACCTCTTTCGGCACTGTAGTGATTCTATGATAGATTTCAATTGTGTGCAGAGATTAAAGCAGTCAAGAAGAGATTTAACAGAGGAGTTCAGAACGGTGAGAAGCTTTCAGAGAGTAGATGGGGAGCTGTTTCCAGGAACAGAAGGCTTTGTAACCAAGAAGACACAGCTTTAAAATAATTGGCAAAAGTACCAGATGAGAAATGAGAATTTGTTTTCCCTCAACTTGCTTAAATCAACTGACTAGTCACTGGGGACTTGCTCAAACCTTCGTGAGAGTTATTGGCTGTGGCACCAGCCCACATCACTGTCTATTTAATTCATGCTTTGCTTCTTTGTCACAATTTCAGCCTCTTTCATCTTTCATTCTCAGACATTTATAATTTCCCAGTCAGATGATTGATGGGCCCCAAGTAACATGTCAGATCATATGAACATAGAAACGAGTATTGGCCATTTAGCAACACCTGAGCCTGCTACATTATTTAATTATATTATGACTGAAGTACACAACTTCAGTCACCCACATTTGCTTCACATCCTTCGCTACTCTTAGCCAACAAAAAACTTATTGGTCGCCAATTGGCAACCCCAATTGTGCCAACATCAATAGCCTTTTGGGAAGAGATTCAGATAAGCTTTGGACATAAACTTTTTCACTCCTGAATGACCAATTTTCTGATTGTGTCCTCGTGCTCTGAATACCCCCAACAGAGGTCATTAGATGTTACAGCGGTACATCACAGAGAGAGGCCATTCAGCACATCAGGATCTCCATCAGCTCTTTCAAAGAGCAATCCATTTAGTTCCATTCCCGCATGCTTTCTAAATGTCCCTGCAATACTCTTTCTTCAAATATTTAACTAATTTGAATGCTATTCCTCAACCTGTGAGTTGGTCCACAATCACACTATCAAATTTTTTTGAACACTTTAAACATTTTTATTCGTTCACTCTTCAATTAATAGCAACAATTTGTAGTTATATAGTCCTTTTCCTGTGGTAAAATGTGCCCAGGCACTTCTCAACAGCGATTATCAAACAAGGGTTAGCACCGAGTCACATCAGGATGTATCAGGGCAGATGACCAAAAGCTTTGTCAAAGGCAGAGATTTTAAGGTGTGCCTTAAATCTAGGAACATAAGAAATAGGAGCAGGACTAGGCCATCCTACCCTTCAATCTCCTCCACTATTCAATAAGGTCATGGTTGATCTGATTGTGGTCTTAACTCCTCTTTCCTGCCTGTCCCCATAACCCTCAACTCCCTTTTAGGTTAAAAAATCTATATAACTCAGCCTTCAAAATGTTCGATGAATCAGCCTCCACTGTTTTCTGGAATGCAGATATTCAAAGATAACAACCGTCTGAGAGAAAATAGTCCTCTTTATCCCCCAGTTCCCCACAAAGGGATCCTCTCAGCATCTACTCTGCCAAGACCCCTCAGAATCACATATGTTTTGTCTCTCTTTCTTCAAAACTGCAATACATAGATACATAGAAGATAGAAGCAAGAGGAGGCTTTTTGGCTCTTCAAGCCTGCTCCACCATTTATCACGATCATGGCTGCTCATCCAACTCAATAGCTTAATCCTGCTTTCTCCCCATAACCTTTGACCACATTCGCCCCAAGTGCTATATCCAGCCACCTTTTGAATATATTCAATGTTTTAACATCAACTACTTCCTGTGGTAATGAATTCCACAGGCTCACCACTCTTTGGGTGAAGAAATGTCTCCTCATCTCTGTCCAAAATGGTTCACCCTGAATCCTCAGACTGTGACCCCTAGTTCTAGACCCACCCACTATCGGGAACATCTTTCCTGGATTTACCCTGTCTACCTGTTAGAATTTTATAAGTCTCTATGAAATCCCCCCTCATTCTTCTGAACTCCAGCGAGAACAATCCCAACCTAGTCAATCTCTCCTCATATGACAGTCCCGCCATCCCTGAAATCAGTCTGGTCAACATTCGCTGCACTCCCTCGAGAGCAAGAACATCCTTCCTCAGAAAAGGAGACCAAAACTGCACACAATATTCTAGGTGTGGCCTCACTAAGGCCCTACATAATTGCAACAACACAGCCCTGCTCCTGTACTCGAAACCTCTCGCAATGAAGGCCAACATACCATTAGCCTTCTTTACCGCCTGCTGCACCTGCATGCTTACCTTCAGCGAATGGTGCACAAGGGCATCCAGGTCCTGCTGCACACTCCCCACTCCCAATTTACAACCATTCAGGTAGTAATCTGCCTTTCTGCGTCCAAAGTGAATAACCTCACACTTATCCAAATTATACTGCATCTGCAATTGATTTGCCCACTCACCCAACCTGTGCAGATCATGCTGTAGGATCTCTGCATCCTCGTCACAGTTCAGCCTCCCACCCAACTTGGTATCATCTGTAAACTTTGTGATGTTATACTTTGTTCCCTCATCCAAATCATTAATCTATATTGTGAATAGCTGGAGTCCCAGCATTGATCCCTGTGGCACTTCACTAGTTACTGCCTACCAATTTGAAAAAGATCCATTAATTCCTGCTCTTTGTTTCCTCTCTGCCAAACTGGTTTCTATCTACCTCAATACACTTGCCCCAATCCCATGAGCTTTAATCTTGCGCAATAATCTCTTCTGTGGGACTTTGTCAAATGCCTTTTGACGGTCCAAATATATCACATCAACTGGCTCCCCTTTGTGTTAGTTACACCTTCAAAGAATTCCAACAGATTTGTCAAGCATGATTTCCCCTTCATGGATCCATGCTGACTCTGACTGATCCTGCCACTGCTTTCTAAATGTTCCGCTCGAAAGTCATTGATAATGGATTCAAGAATTTTCCCCACTACCTATGTTAGGCTTGCTGGTCTATAATTCCCTGCTTTCTCTCTACCTCTCTTTTTGAATGTTGGAATATCATTAGCAACCGTCCAATCTGCAGGGACTATTCCAGAGTCTACAGAATCCCTTGAAGATGACCACCACTGCGTCTACTATTCCCAGAGCCATCTCTTTAAGCTCTCTGGGATGCAGATTCTCAGGCCCTGGGGATTTATCCGCCTTCAATCCCATCAATTTTCCCAGCACCATTTCTGTACTAATGTTGATCTCCCCCTGTTCTTTCCTCTCACTAAACCTTTCATTCTCCAACATTTCTGGAATCTGATTTGTGTCCTCATTTGTGAAGACAGAACCAAAGTATATATTCAATTGCTCAGCCATTTCATTGTCCCTTATTAAACATTCCCCTGTTTCTGTCTATGTAGGGGGCCTATATTTGTCTTTACCAATCTCTTTCTTTTCACATATCTATATAAACTCTTAGTGTCAATCTTTATGTTCCCTGCAAGCTTACCTTTGTACTGTACTTTCCCCTTCTTAATCAGTGCCTTGGTCCTTCTTTGCTGAATTCTAAACTGCTCCCAAACCTCAGACTTATTATTTTTCTTGGCCAATCTGTATGCTTCTTCCTTGGATCAGGTACTGTTTCTAATTTCCTTTGTAAGCATGGATTGGCCCTCTTACCCATTTTTCTTTTGTGCTAGACAGGAATGAATAGTTGCTGTAGTTCCTCCATGAGTTACATGAATGTTTGCCATTGCCTATCCACTGTCATCCCTTTAAGTAACTCTCCCCAATCTATCAAGGCCAACTCACGCCTCATATCTTCATAGTTCCCTTTATTAAGATTCAGCACCCTAGTCTCTGAATTAACTACTTCACTGAGTACAGATAGGCCCAACACGTTCAACCATTCCTAAAAGATAACTCTTAAATCCCAAGAAACGAACCTAGTGAACCTTCTCTTTATTGCCTCCAGTAGAAGTATATTCCTCTTTAAATAAGGAGGCCAGAATTGTGCTCAAAGTGTGGTTTCACCAGTCCACTGTACAGTTGAAGGAAGATTTCTCTATTTTATACTCTATTCCCCCTTACAATGAAAGCTAAAATACCCATTTACCTTCCTAATTATTTGTTGTAACTGCATGCTAACCTCTTTTGATTCATGTTTGAGAACACCCAGATCCCTCTGTACTGCAGCATTCTGAGATCTCTTTCCGTTTATATAATATTTGATTTTCTATTCTTCTTGCCAAAATGGATAACCTTATGTTTTCCTACATTATGCTTCATCTACCAATTAATTTGCCCACTCGCTTAATCTATCTATATCCCTTTGTATCCTCCTCACAACTTGCTTTCCTACCTATCTTTGCATTGCTAGCAAATTTGGCTACCATATACTTGGTCCCTTCATTCAAGATAGTTCTATAGACTGTAGGTACTTGAGGCCACAGCACTAATCCCTACAGCACTCCACCATTTACAGTTTGCCAACGAGAAAACCATTCATCCTGAATCTCTATTCCTTGTTCATTAGCTAATCCTCTATCCATGTTAATACATCACCCCCAAGATGACTTCTTATCTTGTGTCATTACATGACATTTACCTCTTCCCCTTTATCAGCCCTCAAAGAACTCGAGTAAATTAATCAATCACAATTTCCCTTTCACATAATCAGATTGACTCTGTCTGATTGTATAATGTTTTTACAAATGTGCTGACACTACCTCCTCAGTAATGGATTCCAGCATTTTCCCAATGACAGATGTCACCTCTGGTGTCAGAATTCTGCTTGGAAACCACCCACAACTTTATAACCTTTATCCCCGATCCAACGAGTCATATTGAGAGCACTGGTGTGGTGTTTGTCTTTATTTGATACATGTACACTCTTGTTAAGTAGCAGCAAGAAACATACAAATGCCCCCAACTCCCCATCAAAGCTGATCTTGGATTCCCACCAAGCATGGACGAAGTCTAAACCACCTATTAAACATGAGAAGAATGAAAAAGCCACAGGAGTGCATGGGATCCCAGCAGAGATTTTCAAACATAGATGGGAAGAGATCGCCCATTACCTCCATCAGCTGTTCCTGAAAACCTGGGACAGAGAAGAAATTCCTACCGACTTCACGAATGCCATCATCACCACCATATTCAATAATGATAATAATCTTTATTGCCACAAGTAGGCTTACATTAATACTGCAATGAAATTACTGCGAAAAGCCCCTCGTCGCCACATTCCGGCACATGTTTGGGTACACAGAGGGAGAATTCAGAATGTCCAAATTACCTAACAAGCACGTCTTTGGGGGAGGAAACCGTGGCACCCGGAGGAAACCCACGCAGACACGGGGAGAACGTGCAGATTCCACACAGACAAGTGACCCAAGCCGGGAATCAAACCTGGGACCCTGGCGCTGTGAAGCAACAGTGGTACCCACTGTGCTACCGTGCCACCCATGAGAGAGAAAGCAGACTGCAGGAACTACCAAGGAATCACACTACTTTCCATTGCCGGGAAGATCAACGCCCAAATCATTTCTAGCCGTCTTCTCCCAGTCTTCCCAGGGTTAGGTGGATTGGCCATGCTAAATTGCCCGTAGTGTCCTAAAAAGTAAGGTTAAGGGGGGGGTTGTTGGGTTACGGGTATAGGGTGGATACTTGGGTTTGAGTAGGGTGATCATTGCTCGGCACAACATCGAGGGCCGAAGGGCCTGTTCTGTGCTGTACTGTTCTATGATACTGGGGCTCAAAGTATTAAATCACGAAGGCAATTTTGTATAAACCTGCCTTGTAATCCCGTGACTTCACTTGCCTTATTCCACTCTTAACTATCCAGTCATAACCAGAGGGTCACCACAATGGCTTCTCTTCTTGCTCCTGCTTTGTCATCTCTGGGGCGGGATTCTCCCCTACCCGGCGGATCGGGGGGTCCCGGCGGGATGGAGTGGCGTGAACCACTCCGGCGTTGGGCCGCCCCAAAGGAGGGGAATTCTCCGCACCTTTAGGGGCCAAGCCCCAACATTGAGGGGCTAGGCCCGTGTCGGAGTGGTTGGCGCCCCGCCGGCTGGCGGGAACGGCCTTTGGCACCACTGACGTCATACCGGCGGCTGCTGACGTCATACCGGCGCATGCGCATGGGAGGGGGTCACTTCCGCCTCCGCCATCGTGAAGACCATGGCGAAGGCAGAAGGAAAAGAGTGCCCCCACGGCACAGGCCCGCCCGCCAATCGGTGGGCCCCGATCGCAGGCCAGGCCACCGTGGGGGCACCCCCGGGGCCAGATCGCGCCCCCCCCCCCTCAGGACACCGGAGCCTGCCCGCGCCGCCTGGTCCCGCCGGTAAGGTAGGTGGTTTGATTCACGCCAGCAGGACCGGCATGACAGTGGCGGGACTTCGGCCTATCGCGGGCCGGAGAATCGCCGAGGGGGGTGGCCCGCCAACAGGCGCGGTGCGATTCCCGCCCCCGCCAAATCTCTGGTGCCGGAGACTTCGGGACACGGCGGGGGCAGAGAATCCCGCCCCTGGTGTCCCCCAAGGACCTATCCTTGGCCCCTTCCTATTTCTTATTTAAATGCTGCTCCTCCATGATATAATTTAAAGGCATGGTGTTAGTTTCCACATGAACACTGACGACAACCAGCTCTACCTCACCATTACCTCTCTCAATTCCTCCCCATTTCTAAATTGTCAGCGTAATCCAACCCCAAAAACTCTTTGAGACATTTTCACTCCTCCAATTCTGGGGATCTTCCAACCACACACCACCTCTAAACTTGGCTATTCCAATACCCCCCCCGGCCAACTTTCCATCAAACGCCCTAATGAAACTTGAGCGTATGTAAACTATGCTGTCTTACCCTAACTTGTTCCAGATCCCCTCTACCCATCGTCCACCCTTGAGATCTTTATACATCTTCAATTCTGGCATTTTGTGCATCAGCACTATTAATTTCTCTGCTATTAGCGGCCGTGCTTTCAGCTACCTTCGCCCGAAGCTCTGGAGTTCCATTAACACCCTCCAACCCTCTCCACCTCCCTCCCAAACCCTTTACGTTGCTTCTCAAAGCTTAACTCTTCGATGAAGCTTTTGGTTGTCGGCCCTGATATCTCTTTATGTAGCTTAGTGTTAAGTTTCAATTAATAAAACTCCTATCAATCACTTTGGATTATGGGCGCTATCATATCCAAGTTGTTGTTGCAATTACATGGAGTTGATGATTACCTGAAGGATGATTATCTGATTCACTATTGTCTTATAGAGGAGGATAGCTGTCACTCTTGCTTAGTCCGATCGAGTCATGACTGCAGGTCCACAGCAATGTGATTGACTCGTAACGGCCCATTAGCTAGTCACATGGTCATATCAAACTACAACAGGAAAATACACTGTCGATTTGGCTATACCACATTGGCTGCAGCGGTTTGAGAAGGCAGCTCACAAGAATTAGGGAAGAGCAGTAAATGTTGGCTTTGCCAGAGGGATTCCAGGGGAATCTCGTTATCGGGCCACCATCTTGAACGGGCAGCCTGATAGCTAAATCCTGTAGCCGGCACCCCCCCCCCCCCCCCCCCCCCCTCTCCACCCCTCCCAAGCACAAACCGGTCCTGACCCTCCCACCTCGCACCGCAAATCACCCCCTATCCCCCCTCTGCACCACAAATTGGCCCTGACACCCCTCCCCGCACCACAAATCTATCTTGAATACCCCAACCTGAGCCCTCCCCTCACTGCACGACAGTCCTCCATCCCCGAAGTACGGAGGTGACCCGATCCGCCCCTCCCGGGATCCCTATAATAGTGGCCCACCCAGGAACCCCTTTAATAGATAGACCCCCCCCCCCCCCCCCCAGAAACCATGGATTAGGGGGACCTCCCAGGGACACCTGTAATAGGGAATTGTGTAATGGGGCTCCTCACAGGAACACCCTGTCCATGGGAAATCCCTCCACACACTGACGACCCCCACCCACCCCCCCTCAGGAAAAAGGTCCGCTTCTGGAATCTAGAGCGCAGTCTAGACTAGGGCAGTAGGAAGCATTAAAGAACAAAGAACAAAGAAGAGTACAGCACAGGAACAGGCCCTTCGGCCCTCCAAGCCCGTGCCGAACATGTTGCCCGACTAAACTACAGTCTTCTACACTTCCTGGGTCCGTATCCCTCTATTCCCATCCTATTCATGTATTTGTCAAGATGCCCCTTAAATGTAACTAACGTCCCTGTTTCCACCACTTCCTCCGACCGCGAGTTCTAGGCACCCACTACCCTCTGTGTAAAAAACTTGTCTCGTACATCTCCTCTGAACCTTGCCCCTCACATCTTAAACCTATGCCCCCTAGTAATTTACCCCTCTACCCTGGGGAAAAGCCTCTTACTATCCACTCTGTCTATGCCCCTCCTAATTTTATAGACCTCTATCAGGTCACCCCTCAACCTCCGTCGTTCAGTGAGAACAAACCGAGTTTATTCAACCGCTCCTCATAGTTAATGCCCTCCATACCAGGCAACATCCTGGTAAATCTCTTCTGCATCCTCTCTAAAGCCTCCACATCCTTCTGGTAGTGTGGCAACCTGAATTAAACACTGGCCTAACTAAGGTTCTATACAGCTGCAACATGACTTGCCAATTCTTATACTCAATGCCCCGGCCAATGAAGGCAAGCATGCCGTATGCCTTCTTGACTCCCTTCTCCACCTGTGTTGCCCCTTTCAGTGACCTGTGGACCTGTACACCTAGATCTCTCTGACTTTCAATACTCTTGAGGGTTCTACCATTCACTGTACATTCCCTACCTGCATTAGACCTTCCAAAATGCATTACCTCACATTTGTCCAGATTAAACTCCATCTGCCTTCTCTGCGCCCAAGTCTCCAAGCGATCTAAATCCTGCTGTATCTTCTGACAGTCCTCATCGCTATCCGCAATTCCACCAACCTTTGTATCGTCTGCATACTTACTAATCAGACCAGTTACATTTTCCTCCAAATTATTTATATATAGCTGTAATACTTACCTTGCAGCTCCAAGTGTCCATTCCTCGAAGGAGAGCAGCTGTTCCTGTATTTAGTTCCCTCAGATCCACTATTTGAAAGTCATTCATACCTTTCCAGTAGTGGTCTATGATTGACAGCTCGTAAAAGCCATCTGCAGCTTTGATCTATTCCTATCCTTTCATGCTTCAGAGGCCTAAGTGGTGACCCCCCCCCCCCCCCCAATGTTTGGAAAGATTGACCACATTAAAGAGATGAAAGTGCAGTGAAATCACACACTTGAGTGATTGGAATGCATTTATTGCAACTTACATCTCTTTGATGTAAGTTTTTCACCCAAAGGGTTGTGAATCTATGGAATTCCTTGCCCAGTGAAGCAGTAGAGGCTCCTTCATTAAATGTTTTCAAGATAAAGATAGATAGTTTTTTGAAGAATAAAGGGATTAAGGGTTATGGTGTTCGGGCAGGAAAGTGGAGCTGAGTCCACAAAAGATCAGCCATGATCTCATTGAATGGTGGAGCAGGCTCGAGGGGCCGGATGGCCTACTCCTGCTCCTAGTTCTTATGTTCTTATCTGGTCAATGTTCACAAACATTGGGGTGTCACCACTGAGGCCACTGACACTTGAAAGGATATGTATGGATCAAAGCTGCAGAAGGCAAAAGATATGTTGGCTGTTATTAGAAGGGGGTTGGAGTTTAAAAATAAGGAAACTACAATTGCTATTGTTGTATTGGGTTTTGTTGAGACCACACTAGGAGTGCTCTGTACAATTTTGGTCTCTTTATCTAAGGAAGGATGTTCTTGCCTTAGGAGGCGTGCAATGGATCATTAGCTAGATTGGTTCCTGGGATCAAAGGGCTGTCAATTTAACAGGCTGAGCCTACAATCTCTGGAGTTTAGAAGAATGAGGGCTTAGTTGATACTGAGAAGCTGTTTCCCCAAGATGGTGTGCCGAGAAATATTAACCATACTCTTAGGAAAACGGCCTAGCCATTTCAGACTGAGATGAGGATAAATATTCAATGGAAAGGAAGATATTCAAGATTGCCAAAACTACTGAGGAATTAAACACCTCCCTCATAGCTTCAAGATATGGGAGAGAGCCATGGACCAGAGACTGAGAAAGATAGTGGAAATTCATGAAGGTCGGTTCAGAATAATTCCCAAATAGAAGCATCACCAATAATATTTCTTCTTTTAGACAAGTGTTAGAGAAATACCAGGAAGGCCAATGCAGCTCAATAATCATTGAGCTAGAGAAAACTTATTACTGGGCATCTAGGGAGGTAGTGTGAAGATATGTTAAAGTTCATGGAATCTCTAAGAAGTATGCACACGATTACAGGACATGTACAAGGACTCAAGTACCAGCCACAAGGAAACAAACAGTGTGGGGACAGCAGAATTTTCAAAGCCAAAGTTGGATTGCACCAAGGAGCCCCTTCCTCTTCCTCATTGTCATGGATGTTTTAACTAAAGCTAGTGAGACAGGAAGTGGCATGGTCAATGATGTTTGTAGATGGCATTGAGCTATGTGGTGGGGATGATACAAACATGACCAAGTATCTAGAGAAAAGCACTGGAAGACAGTGATAGGAAGATCAGACAACCAAAGTCCCAATTTCTGTACTGTATGTTTGAGCTGAGGGAAGAGGATCAGACTGAAGATGTAAAGATTCTGGATGAAGACTTGGAGAAAGTGAATAGGGTTAATGAGGGGAGAAGATGGAGGTATGGAAATGGAAATCAAACAATGAATTTTTCGCTCCATTTGGAGTCATTGAAAGAAGGGCGGTGAAGTGTTATGTGATGGAAACGCACTTCAGAAACTGAAACAAAGGGCAGAATTCTCTTTGGGCCAGAAAACCGGTCTGAATCCCACCAGTTTGTTCCAGCGTGATTCCCATCACAGTTCTCCCATCTTTAGTTCTTTTATAGCACCTTGGGTGAAACTCACCGTGAAAGTGTGTGGAACCTGAAGACAGAAAGCCCGGCCTCACAGAGATCAGGGTGCCCTTTTTAAAGGACACTCCAATCTCAAAGTGAGAGTACAGGTATCTCCTCCCCAAAGATCGTTCGCATCAGGCCCCTCCTAAAGGTTCTCCCTTCGGGTCTTGCCCCCTTCTAGCCTGCATCAAACCTTCCTCTAATTGCTGGCACAAATCCCTCTAATGGGATCACCAAATGCCCCTGCCCTTCATGCCTCACCACCTTTCAGGCCCACGCCCTCTTTCAAGCCCCATCCTTTGACAGTGCTCGTTGGCACCCTGGCAGTGCCAACCTCCAACTCTGTATAAGGATATGGACCAGACCCCGGGCGGAATTCTCCGCAACGCCCGACGCCGTCATGAAACCTGGAGTGTTTCACGACGGCGTTGGAGGCCGCTCCTTGCCCCCTATTCTCCCCCCCCCCCCCCCCCGAGGGCTAGGAGCGGCGTTCCGTAAATCTCGGCCGCCGGGCATTGATGCTGGCGTCAAGACGGCACGCCGAGAATGACGCGGCCGGCGGCGCCTAATGACATCAGCCACGCATGCGCAGGTTGGCTGGCTCCAACCCGCGCATGCACGGTTGCCGTCTTCCCCTCCGCTGCCCCGCAAGAAGTGGTGGCTTGATCTTGCTGGGCGGCGGAGGGGAAAGAGTGCGTCCCTTGGAGACGCCGGCCTGACAATCGGTGGGCACCGATCGCGGGCCAGTCTCCTCCCGAGCACGACCGTGGTGCTCGATCCCCTCTCCGCCCCCCACAGGCCCCAAACTTACCTTTTGCGCCATGTTCACGCCGGCAGCGACCAGGTGTGGTTGCCGCCGGCATGAACAGGTCGGGAATGGCAGGCCGCTCAGCCCGTCCGGGCCGGAGAATCGCAGGTCGCCGTGAAAAACGGCAACCTGCGATTCTCCGAGCGGCGTGTCGCAAAACGCATAACGCAAAACGCGACACGCCATTTTGGGGGGGTGGGAGAATCGCGGGGGTGCCAGAGCGGCCCTCCTGCAATTCTCCCACCCAGCGTGGGAGCGGAGAATCGCGCCCCCCAATTTTTGTCAGACACTGGGCCAGATCCCAATTTGTGTTTAAATTCCAGGCGGGAAACCCCAAACAATATTTCAATTTGTAAAACTGTGAGGAAAGGATATTTTACCCTAGGAGGGATGACTCTGACCAATATGTATCTTTCATGTTAAAACAAACTTTAATTTAAACACAAAATTAACCACATTATCATCAAAGAAATAGCTTTACCATTAACAGTTAAATAGTGCTCAAATAAAAAGAAAAATTTTAACTTATGCCATGAATATTCCAACCAACCAACCCCAATACAGTTCAAAATCCACTCATAAATAAAGTTTACAATGAAATGAAATGAAAATCAGAGTTACTTGCTGTTTTCTGTATAGACCTTTTGAGAGAGACCCTTTCAGGAACACTGAAAATCCTTCTGTCTTGTCAGACTCAAATCCTATGATAAAACTGCCAAAACTACAAACAGACCTGGCTCCTCCCATTAATTACATCATTTGTACCCCAATAAGATGTCACATGATCTGTTTAGATAGGACTAAACACCTTCCCTCAAATTATCTCCACGCCAGGGAATTGTCCAAATGTCAATAATATTCCATTAGCCATTTATAAGTAAACAAGGCAATGGTTAGAATTAATAATCACCTCACTTTTATCACACCTTAATTACAGCTTTAACAGACCAACTGCTTGTATGCATTTTAAACCTGGATTTTTAAAATAGCTTCACTGCCATAAATATAAAATAAAATACATAACAATTTCCTACATTCATCACCTGGTAGTGCCAACCTGGCACCCTGGCACTGCCAAACTCGCAGTGCAAGGTTGGCACTTCCAGGGTGCCAGGGCCCTGTCCCCAAATACCTGGGGCTCCAATGGCCTCCGAGCCCCTAAGTATGGGTTTCATGTCTGCTCTCCATTGGTGGAGATTAGTAGTGATTTCCGCCAGCCTCACGCGGCAACAAGGGGGGGGGAGGATCCCAGCAGCCAGGAGATTCTGGTTTGAGCGTATTTAAATGCCGATTTAAATATGCTTGCCTGGTTCACGTCCAGCGAGGGTGTGAACTAGATTGTGTACAGTGCCGCCGATCGGGAGCATTGCACTCTGTTCGGCACCCACGCAAACTCCATTTCGGGGCTCTCCCGCTATTATCCGGGAATAATGGGGTGTCCGCCAAAGAATCTACAAGTCAGTTGTGAGACTGCCCTGGTTATACAGTGCAAAAACTTGGGTAACATCAAAAAGAGAGGAACAACAATTGGATACTCATGAGATGTGGATGTTGAGATGGATGTGTGAAATAATACGAAAGGACAAATCAGGAACCAGCACATCAAGGGGCCAGTGAAGATCGAGCATCGAAAAAGTAGCTGAGAAGAGATTGAAATGATTGAGTTATCGGTTGTGGAGAGAGGGAGAAAATGTGGTGAGGTGAGTGATGTGGATGGGACTATCAGGAAGAAGAAGAGGAAATCTTGACCAGATGGGAAGCTGTGGTGGTGGGAGACTTAAACACAGCGGAACTGGAAGAGGAATGGGGGACTGGCAGGACTGGACTGACTGGATAACTATCATTGTGGTGACCAAAGTAAAATAGGAGAAGCCAAAAGGAGACTCAGGAGAAATGTCTTCACTTAAGGAGTTGTGAACCTTTAAACTTCTGTACCCCAGAGGGCTGTGAACATTGAGTACATTCAAAAGAGAGGGTGATGGACTTTTGGGGAATGAGGGAGTGGAGTGATTCATAGATGGGGGGTGTTCATGTCCAAGATCAATCATTATTTTATTGAATGGGAGAAGAAGTTTGAAGGGTTGAATGCTTTACTTCTGCTTTTGTTTCTAACGTTCTAAGACAGAGATGAAGGGGAAAAGAATCTTCTCTCAGAGGGTTGTGAGGCTTTGGAATTCTCTTCCTCAAAAGGTGTTTGAGCCAGAGTCTGCGGATATCTTTAGGGAAGAAGTAGATAGATGCTCGATAAGAAAGGGGGTGAAAGGTTGTTGAATTAGGCAGGAATATGAAGCTGAGGCTAAAATTAGAGCAGTCATGATCTTATTGCATGGCAGAGCAGGCTCAATAGGCCAAATGGCCAACTCCTGCTCCTAATTCATATGTTTGTATTACCTGTGGGATGATTACGAATGGGGTGATTACCTATGGGGGGGGGGTGATTAACTGTGGGGTGATTACCTGTTTGGGGGGGTAACTGTGGGATGATTACCTGTTGGGGGGGGGGGGGTAACTGTGGGATGATTACCTATGGGGGGGGGGTGATTAACTGTGGGGTGATTACCTGTTTGGGGGGGGGTAACTGTGGGATGATTACCTGTTGGGGGGGGGGGGGGGGTAACTGTGGGATGATTACCTATGGGGGGGGGTGATTAACTGTGGGGTGATTACCTGTTTGGGGGGGGGGGTAACTGTGGGATGATTACCTGCTGGGTGATTACCTGTGAGGGGGTGTGATTACCTGCAGGGTGTTTACCTGTGGGATGGTTGTGTGTCATTCGACCTGATTCAATGCTCACTTGCACAAGATTGTCTAGTTTCTCAGGTTGGCAGTATCTCATCCCGATGCACATGGCCTTTGTGGCTGCACCAAATCCCGACCCTTCAGAAAACAGAAATTGGGAGAGAAGAGAGTTCAGTTCTGTGGTCAAGCGTTGAGATGCTGCGGTTTGTCATTTTAGCATGCAGTGCCACGTGGGTACACGTACCTTTCACATTAAAAGGTGTGTGCCATCCCAGGATATAGTTATCAGGTTTGAGCTGAGTGCAGCCCTCAACAGTCGCTGGGTCTGGCCGTCTCTTATGGATTTTTTCAACAACATCAACATAAACCTTCACCATTTCGCGATAAAGATCCTCGAGGCACCAGAAATCTGAAAGTTCAGTTATGGACAAAGTTAATTCTTTTTTGAACTCTTAGAAATGTAGTTTCTTATTTCTCCACGGGCTCACCATCCCCATCTGCTCAGTCCTACAACCTTCTGAGACCTCTGTACTCCTCCAATTCTCCTCACATTTGCATCCCTAATTTAACACTCTTGCTGGTCATGTTTTCAGCTGTCTCGGCCTTAAACTCTGAAATTCCCTCCATAGATTCCTCCAAACACTCTACCTCACTTGTCCCTTGGTTCGCTTGCTAAAACCTAACACTTAGACCAAATATCTGGTCACCTGTCCCAATATCTCCTCATATGGTTCAATGTCAAATTTTGTCTGATAATCACTCCTTGGGACATCTTCCTACACTAGAGGTGTTACATGAATCCAAGTTACAGTTTGCCCTTATTTGGCCAAGCTAAAATAAAATTGATTAGAGAGGAGAGAATGGATAGATATTGAGAATCGAGAGGATTGCGCTAATAGGGGATGCGAGCAACAGTAATAATAATAATCATCACTTTTTTCACAAGTAGGCTTCAATGAAGTTACTGTGAAAAGCCCCTAGTTGGACCAGTGTTGGAGCCATTCAAAGGCACAATGGATGGAATGTTATAGCCCCTCCTGCCGGAGATCCCGCTGGAGTGAATGGACTTTTGTGGCTTTTCACGTTTTCTTGCTCGGTCCTGCGCCGTGATGGGGCAGTAAGATTCTGCCCCAGTGTAAAATAGAAATCAGCAGGGTGGGTAAATAAAAGCCGGCCCATAAACAGATACATTTTTCAAATAATGAGCATAACAAAGAAGGATGCTGTTTATTAACAAAAGGAAACAAAGAGATTGTTGACCAGTGACATACAGTTTGATTTCTGAAATGTGTGTGTGTGTGTGGATAATGGAACTATTCTTTGAGCTGAGGAGAAATTTCTTTACCCAGAAAGTGGTCGGCTTGCGGAATTCTCCTCCACAGAAAACAGTTGTGGCCACAACACTTTGGGCTGGATTCTCCTGCCTCACCCACCGCAGGAACGCCACGGGCGAGCCCCGTACAATGGAGAGCTCCATTGACCTCTGGTGGGATTTTCCGATCGCCGGGCGAATGCGGCCGGAGAATCCCGCCCTAGGTTTTCAAGAAGCAGTTCGATATAGCACTTGGAGCGAAGGGGATCAAAGGATATGGGGGGGAAGGTGGGATAATGCTATTAAGTTGGATGATCATAATGAATGGCAGAGCAGGCTGGAAGGGCCAAATGGCCTCCCCGTGCTCCTATTTTCTATGTTTCTATAGTGTTTGTGTGTGAGCCATACCTAGGCCCATAGTCCTCCTTGACAATGTGAATTGCTTCCCTGGTTAATTTTGGAGTATCCCCTCTTACTGACTTATCCCTAAATTTGCAGCATGTACCTTGGATTGGTTATTTCAGGGGCAGCCAGCTGGCAAGAATCTAAATATGAATATGAACAGGTCCTCCAGCCTCATGCTTAAAGAGTGATACACAAATGGAGTGTTTGACTCTGTTTATTTTCTGTTACATTAGTTTCCACGCTCATTACCATGGACTCTAATCTGCTACATGCTATTATGGGTGCCCGCAATCATATCTGAATAATGTGAATTATCAGTGGAACAGGATTCGGATGTCAAGCTAGTGAGTGAATGCAAATTCCTAGAATATCTCACATTCCATTTGAGTGTGAACGATCCGCAGCTCTTAGAAATAAGAGCTAGACAATGGGGGGCAGGGGGGAGGGATCTGTGTAAAGTACTTCCAAACACATTCAAAACTTAGGGATACTTTTTAGCCAATTTGATCATCAGTATTTTCCTTCAGTTCACCTTTGATCAAATAAACACTCAGTGTGAACAGCCAGGCATAAGAAATGGAGATAGCTTGAAGGGTTCTTTGATATAAACAGAGCACAGGGTGCTCCTCTGTGTCTTCAAGGCTGAGATTGATATACCTTTGGGCTCTGGGAAATCAAGGGATAAGGTGGAAGGGTGGAGTTGACGTCAAACTTCAGCATGATCTTATTGACTGGCGGAGGAGGTTCGAGGATCTTATGAGCTAGTTAATGCTGCACCCATTTCATGTGCTCTTGTGCTCAAAGGTGGCAAGTCAATGTTATTCTGGGGAGGGAGTTATTTTGGGGAGGCAGTGGTAGAGTGGTATTGTTGCTGGAATAGTAATTCAGAGACCTGGGTTCAAATCCCACCATGGCAGATGGTAGAATTTGAATTTAAAAAGTCTAATAATGACCATGAAACCATTGTTGTAAAAACCCATCAGGTTCACTATTGCCCTTCAGGGAAGGAAATCTGGGGGCCTTACTTGCCTGTCCCACAGGTGACTCTAGACCCACACAGTTGACTCTTAACCACCCTCTGAAATGGCTGCTCAGTTCAAGGGCAATTAGGGGTGGACAACAAATGCTGTCCTTGCCCACATCCCATAGAAGGATGAAGAAAAAAACATCTATCAGAAAACACTCGAAGATGCAAATAATATGGAAGGGGCGGAATAACATTTTAATCTATTTGTTCAAGGGATGTAAGAGTCGCTGGTGAGGCCAACATTTATTGCCATGCCCCAAATCCTCTTGAGAAGGTGGTGATGATTCACCTTCAGCTGCAGTCCATGTGATATTCTGTACTTATTGTATGTATGCTGTGGGAGTATTCTGGAGGTACTGTGTGTAGCATTGTGGATAGCACAATTGCTTCGCAGCTCCAGGGTCCCAGATTCGATTCCGGAGTCTGCACATCCTCCCCGTGTGTGCATGGGTTTCCTCCGGGTGCTCCGGTTTCCTCCCACAGTCCAAAGATGTGCAGGTTAGGTGGATTGGCCATGATAAATCGCCCTTAGTGTCCAAAATTGCCCTTCGTGTTGGGTGGGATTACTGGGTTATGGGGATAGGGTGGAGTTGTTGACCTTGGGTAGGGTGCTCTTTACAAGAGCCGGTGCAGACTCAATGGGCTGAATGGCCTCCTTCTGCACTGTAAATTCTATGATATCTATGATAATGTGGAAGCATTTTGCACACACTATACATAAATTATATATATTCAATATATATTCTACAAGTACTGGATGCATATTTTTGGATTAGTCTGCAGGTAGCATGTTTACACTGTATTGTATAAAGTCGAGATTGTGAGAATACTCTGGGAGTATTCTTCAGGCATTGCGTATATACTATGGGGTTGCTCTATAGGTACTCTCTGTACCTTATAGAAGCTAAGCACTCCCACAAGTCAGGTACCATGCTGACTCCAAACAGTGTGTTCCAGTATTACAGAACAGGACATTCATCACATTTGATATCGGGCGGGATTCTCCCTCCTGGGGACTAAGTCCCCAAGCCCGCCAGAAAACAGGTGAGAATCACTCCGGAAGTTTTCCTCGAACATCCGGGGTGATTCTCTGTTTTCCAGGGGGCTAGCAGAGCCCCAGCATGCGTCCCACAGCCAGCGCCGGCTCTAGGGTTGCTGGCGCCCCGGGCAAGCTGAACTTCGGCGCCCTTGGGGGAGGGGGGGGGGGGGGGGGGTGAGGCCAGGGGGGGCGGGGGTGAGGCCAGGGGGGGCGGGGCCGAGGGGCGGGGCCGAGGCCGAGGGGCGGGGGGGGGCGAGGCCGAGGAGGGGCGGGGGGGGCGAGGCCGAGGAGAGGCGGGGGGGGCGAGGCCGAGGAGGGGTGGGGGGGAGCGAGGCCGAGGAGGGGCGGGGCCGAGGAGGGGCGGACCCGAGGGGGGGGCGGACGCGGGGGGCGGACCCGAGGCCGGTGCGGGGGGGGCGGACCCGAAGGGGGGGCGGACCCGAGAGGGGGGCGGACACGCGGGGGGCGGACCCGAGGCCGGTGCGGGGGGGCGGACCCGAGGGGGGGCGGGGGGGGGGGACTGAGCGGGGGGGCGGACCGAGCCGGGGGGCCGCCCTGGGGGCGGGGGGCCACCGCGCATGCGCTGTTTGGCACCGGCCCAACTGCACATGCGCGGGACCCGAGTCTCTGGCGCCCCCGAGCACATGGCGCCCCGGGCGACTGCCCGAGTTGCCGGTGCCTTGAGCCGGCCCTGCCCAAAGCTCAGGCTGCCGGCGAGGCCCTGCTAGCCAGGCCGCATGGCTGTGCTTGCGCAGGGCGGCAGCAAGCGGGTCCGCAAATGCGCAGAGTGGCCCACCTCGGCATGGGCACCGCCGATATGGCAGAACCACACAGAGGCCCGCGCGGAGGAAGGTAGGTTCCTCCCAGATGGCGATGGCCCGCTGAGGCCCCCCCTCCCCACCGGAGTCAGATACCCCCCCACCAGGACTGCCACTACGGCCGTGGATCCCAGCTCCCGGTGGGTGGTACCATATATAAACCACGCTGGCGGGGTTGACTGCGGAGAATCCCCATAGGGGTCTGTTCCAACAGCCCCGACTGGCGGATCCGCGGAAGCGCCGTTGTACCAAAGTTCCGGCACGAACGGCTATTCTCCGCCCCCGCGCCAATCGCGGTTCCGGCCGAGAGGGTCGGAGAATCCTGCACATGATCTCCACCACATGGGGCGGGATTTTCCGATAATGGGGCAAAGTGTTGACGCCGCCGTAAATACCGGGGCGTTTTATGACGGCATCAACGGGCCCCATAGTCCACCGATTCAGCGGCCCACAAGGGGCCAGCACAAGCACCAAGAGAAGTGCCCAGGGGAACGGCCTGCAATCAGCGTCCGATACGCGGGACGGACACAGAGGACACGGACACACACAGGGGACAGACACACAGGGGGCGGACACACAGGGGACGGACACACAGGGGGCGGACACACAGGGGACGGACACACAGGGGGCGGACACACTGAGGCCGGACACACAGGGGACGGACACACAGGGGACGGACACACAGGGGGCGGACACACAGGGGGCGGACACACAGGGGACGGACACACGGGACAGATACACAGGGGGCGGACACACAGGGGGCGGACACACAGGGGACGGACACACGGGACAGACACACAGGGGGCGGACACACAGGGGGCGGACACACAGGGGACAGACACACAGGGGACGGACACACAGGGGGTGGACACACAGAGGACGGACACACAGGGGGCGGACACACGGGACGGACACACGGGGGGCGGACACACAGGGGACGGACACACAGGGGGCGGACACACAGGGGGCGGACACACAGGGGGCAGACACACAGTGGACGGACACACAGGGGGCGGACACACAGGGGGCGGACACACAGGGGACGGACACACAGGGGGCGGACACACAGAGGGCGGACACACTGGACGGACACACAGGGGACGGACACACAGGGGACGGACACACAGAGGATGGACACACAGGGGGCGGACACACAGAGGGCGGACACACTGGACGGACACACAGGGGACAGACACACAGGGGACAGACACACGGGCGGACACACAGGGGACAGACACACAGGGGACAGACACACAGGGGGCGGACACACAGGGGACGGACACACAGGGGACGGACACACAGGGGACAGACACACAGGGGACAGACACACGGGCGGACACACAGGGGACAGACACACAGGGGACAGACACACAGGGGGCGGACACACAGGGGACGGACACACAGGGGACAGACACACAGGGGACGGACACGCAGGGGACGGACACACAGGGGATGGACACACAGAGGACGGACACACAGGGGACAGACACACGGGACGGACACACGGGACGGACACACAGGGGACAGACACACGGGACGGACACACAGGGGGCGGACACACAGGGGACGGACACACAGGGGATGGACACACAGGGGACGGACACACAGGGGGCGGACACACGGGACGGACACACAGGGGGCGGACACACAGGGGACGGACACACAGGGGGCGGACACACAGGGGGCGGACACACGGGACGGACACACGGGACGGACACACAGGGGACGGACACACGGGACGGACACACGGGGCGGACACACAGGGGGCGGACACACGGGGGGCGGACACACAGGGCACGGACACACGGGACGGACACACAGGGGACGGACACACAGGGCACGGACACACGGGACGGACACACAGGGGACGGACACACAGGGGATGGACACACAGGGGGCGGACACACAGGGGGCGGACACACAGGGGGCGGACACACAGGGGATGGACACACAGGGGGCGGACACACAGGGGATGGACACACAGGGGGCGGACACACAGGGGGCGGACACACAGGGCACGGACACACGGGACGGACACACAGGGGACGGACACACAGGGGACGGACACACGGGTCGGACACACAGGGGACGGACACACAGGGGGCGGACACACAGGGGGCGGACACACAGGGGACGGACACACAGGGGGTGGACACACGGGGCGGACACACAGGGGATGGACACACAGGGGACGGACACACAGGGGGGAGACACACAGGGGACGGACACACGGGACGGACACACGGGACGGACACACAGGGGGCAGTCACACAGGGGACGGACACACGGGACGGACACACAGGGGGCAGACACACAGGGGACAGACACACAGGGGACGGACACACAGAGGACGTGATGTGTTAGGCAGGTTGGTTCGATGTGGACTGCACTCGATGCAGGGAAGCTAGAAACAGACGTCTAACACTGGAAAAGATGCAACATTGTTTTATTTAATGATAGAAGTGATAAACATATTCAGCTGTGGGTCGACACTATACTAAACTGACTGGAGACCTAGTAGTAGCCTGACCAGACTTACTAGCTACCGCATGGCGTTTGCACTGGCGAGCACGTGGACTCTGACTGTCTCAGTGGCTGGGCCCAGAGAGAGCGGGAAACCTCGTGCCCTCTGGCTTTATAGTGGTAGTGTCCTGTCTGGTGATTGGCTGCACTGTGCTGTGTGCTTACTGGTCATCCTGTGTGTCAATCACTTCCTGTCTGCACTCCATTATATACATAAGTGGATATTATGACATCTCCCCCCCTTTTTTTTTTAGATAAATAAATATATATGCATATGACTGACTATATACAACAGGTGTCTAAATTAACATATATACATAGGAAGGTGTCGATAGTGCAGATACATGGCCAACGAAACAATATTTACAGAGGTTAAATCGATGAAGTCACAAAATTTACAAAAGTTCAGTCTACAGATTCAGTCTTTGTGGTGGGCGACGGATTCTTGTCGATCGCCGCAGAGGTGGATCAGGAGCCGCCTGCACGTGGATAGGTGGGATCGCTGCCATCGCGGTGGTCGTGGGGACGGCAGGATTGCTGGTAGATCGGTGGCCTCGTGGCAGGGTACGTCCGGAGGAAGCATCGTAGGCGGCGGGGCACTTCGGTCAGGTAGCGGGCATGGAACTCTTCGCAGTGCCCGTCTGTAGCGCCATAGCAGGGAGCCATCAGCCATGCGGACAAGGAACGATCTTGGGGCCACTTGTTTGATCACAACAGCTGTGGCTGACCAGCCACCCTCAGGCAACTGGACACGAACATGATCAGTAGGAGCCAGCTCGGGTAGATCCGTGGCATGAGCATCGTATGTGGCTTTCTGTTGGGCCCGTGACTGCTGCATTTTCTGTACGACCGTGAGGTGGTCAAGGTCTGGAACATGGATGGCTGGAACTGTGGTCCTCAGAGTGCGATTCATGAGCATCTGCGCTGGAGACAACCCAGTGGGCAGCGGGGTTGCTCTGTATGCCAGCATCGCCAGGTTGAAGTCGGAGCCTGAGTCTGCAGCTTTGCACAGTAACCGCTTTATAATATGGACCCCTTTCTCAGCCTTCCCGTTTGACTGTGGGTAGTGGGGACTGGAGGTTACGTGATGGAAGTTGTAGGACTGTGCAAAATCAGACCATTCCTGGCTGTAAAAGCAAGGACCTTTGTCACTCATTACCGTGAGCGGTATCCCATGCCTGGCGAACGTTTCTTTGCAGGCTTTGATCACCGCCTTTGACGTGAGGTCGGACAGTTTCACCACTTCTGGGTAACTGGAGAAGTAGTTGACCAGGAGTACGTAGTCACGCCCCTAGGCGTGGAAAAGGTCTACACCTACTTTGGACCATGGAGAGGTGATGATCTCGTGCTGTTGCAGCGTTTACTTGGGTTGAGCCGGTTGAAACTTCTGACAGGTGGGGCAGTTGAGGACTGTGTCCGCAATGTCCTGGCTGATGCCCGGCCAATAGACCGCCCCCCGAGCTCTGCTTCGGGATTTCTCAACCTCAAGCTGACCCTCATGGAGTTGGCCCAGCAGCATAGCCCGCATGCTGTGAGGAATTACGATCCTGTCGAGTTTCAGAAGGATTCCCTCCACCACCGTCAGGTCGTCTTTTACGTTATAGAACTGGGGACATTGTCCCTTCTGCCGGCCATTGGTAAGGTGCTGCATCACACGCTGCAGCAAAGGATCCTTGGCCGTCTCTTCACGAATTTGGACCACCCGTTCGTCAAAGGCCGGAAGGTTGGTGGCACACAACTGTCACCTTCTTGAGGCGAGCGATGTGTTCCTGGGGCGTTGTGGACCAGATAATTACGTCGTCAACGTATACTCGCACTCTCTCGATGCCCTCCATCATCTGCTCCATGATGCAGTGAAATACTTTGGAGGCAGATATGATGCCGAAAGGCATGCGGTTGTAGCAGTGGCGACCGAACGGGGTGTTGAACGTGCACAGCTTGCGACTGGACAGCTGTATTTGCCAAAAATCCTTGGAGGCGTCCAGCTTAATAAAGAATTTGGCATGAGCCATCTCACTGGTTAACTCTTCACATTTCGGGATTGGGTAATGCTCCCGCATGATGCTGCGGTTTAGATCCTTAGGATCAATGCAAATGCGAAGCTCCCCTGACGGCTTCTTTACGCAGACCATGGAGCTGACCCAGTCTGTTGGCTCTTGACATTTGATATGATGCCCTGGTCTTGGAGGTCTTCTTCAGATGATCCTTGAGGGGTGCTGGCACCCGGCATGGTGCATGAATGACAGGGGTGGCGTTCGGCTTGAGCAGGATTTTATATCAGTACGGGAGCGTGCTCATTCCATCGAATACGCTGTGGTACTGCATGATAATGTCATCAATGTCGGCTTGCAAGTTTCCATCAGGCGAGGCCGTCGCTTGTGATGATGAGTCACTGAACCAGGTTCAGGAGCTTGCAGGCTCGAGCACCGAGCAGGGATGCTCTGTCAGGCCCGACGATTTCAAACCGTAGTGTTGCCTTGATCACCTTATTGGATACCCCTAGTTGACACGAGCCACTGGCAGCTATGGCATTGCCATTGCTGGCTGCTGAGCGGTGGAGCAGATCTGCAAAGGGCTGCGTAGTGGCCAAGCTTGCCACACTGTAGACACCGCCGTCCTTTTGCAGGACATTGCCGCTTTAAGTGGGTGGAGCCACAATTCGGACACGTCATGAAGCCAACGTCAGCACGTTCTGTGCGCCATCGCGCATGCGCAGTGCGGTCGGTCGGCGTACGCACCTGCGCAGTCGTGTTGTCGGTCTCGTCGTCCACTCGGTCGTGGCGCGCATGCACAGGGACCCAGGGAAAGTGTGCGAAATGGCCACTCTCCTCGATGTTCAGGCCCTGCATCTGAGCGATGGCCTGCTCCCGTTCCGTCTCGTGGGAGGCCAGCTTTGCAGTCTTTGTCGCCCTGATGTGGGAGTAACGATTCTTAGCATGCTCATGGACAACGCACGTCTCAATAGCGACAAGGAGGGTCAACTGTTTGACTTTCAGGAGCTGTTGCCGAAGGGAGTTGGAGTGGATCCTGAAAACGATCTGATCCTGGATCATGGAATCAGCCGTCGAGTCATAGTTACATGACTGCGCTAGGAGGCGGAGATGGGTCAAGAAGGACTGAAAAGGTTCATCCTTACCCTGAAGCCTCTGCTGGAAAACGTACCGTTCAAAGCTCTGATTTTGAAAACTCACCACTCATCTTAGAAATCCCACATACCAAAAAGGGCCGACATTCTAAATGGTGAACAGGGATTCTCACTCCCTGACTCCGATACAGGCTTCGGTGGGTACTATTCAGGTCAAACTATATTTTCAAGTTATCCCCCAGTATAACCCATACCTTCACCGAAGATTTTATCTACTTACCACTTAGTAGCATCGATGTCCGGGTCCTGCATTGCTAAGTAAGTAAAGTAGACTTTAGGAATAACCACTTTTTCAGGTTAAGTTAAGTTATTTTATTATTATATTTTTTCTTTTAAAAGCTGCAAACACTTTCTTTACAGAAAGGTAAAAAGGTCTTGCTTCTGGATCCTTCTGGTTGGTTGAAGGGACCTCCAGGCCCAACTTGACAATCAATCTTCTTTTAAAAATCTGGTCTTCTTTAGGTGTATTCGCTGGTGAACTCGGTTGCTGTGTCCTATCCTTCCCATGTACCGAGCTGTGAGAGCTGGCTCTGCTGTTCCCTTTCTTCGGGTTTATATTCTCTTTCGAACAGTTATTAAGTTTTAACGACTTTATTGTAAATTAGCTTATTTCACTTTGATTGTAAAAAATATCTTTGATCTAAAGATTCTAATACAACTAAGTATTCATTTTGGGCATGGCCTCACCTCTCAGATCTGATTACATTGTCCTTTGTTATGTTCAAAAAATACTTTGGTTTCAATAGGTGTTACTTTTAATTCCTGTCATCATTTCAATTGTTTAATTTCTCAATTGTCCCCAGCTCATAACTTTGCCTTTGATTTTGACTTTAAATTATGTTTCTCGTAGACAGATTGTCTCCAATTTTCTTTCAATTTACTTGGTATTAGTAGAATTTCACACTTAGAATTGACACCAAATTCAACTGAACATTCATTTCCTTTCCAGCTGTTTACTAAGAGAGTTAATTTCAATGAAGGTGCTTTTAGCTGTATGCTAAAATTTCACTTGGTTATGACTTGAAAGACCTGCCTGCTTTAAACATTCGTCACTTAATTCAATTGAAACTCTCATCCATACCTTTCCAGATGCTTCCTGAGGTAGTTACATTCAATGAAGGTGTGAGTCATTGTTTTAGCTTAATACATGAAACCTGTGTGTTTGCTAAACCTGTTTGTGAGAAATAATCTGCATTTTATAATCCTGCTCTTTGCAGCTGCTACTAACATTTTGTGGGATCTTTCCCTGTCTCCTCTCATGTTTCACTCAGACCAGATAGTGCCCGACTTCCATGCTTCAAATGACACATTTTTCTGTATTTTCATTCACCTCAATGTCGCAGTGGCTGTCAAACTTCAGCAGGACTGTTTTGAATTTTGTTTTGTCTTCGCCTTCAGCGAACTTAAGGGAGTTATAGATATGGATGGCGTGGTCCCCCGCGGTGGAGAGAAATAGCGCGATCTTCCTGGCATCCGATGCTGCTTCGAGGTCGGAGGCCACGATGTACAAGAGGAACTTTTGCTTGAAGATCTTCCAATTGGCGCCGAGGTTGCCAGAGATGCGGAGCTGCGGAGGAGGCCGGATATTTTCCATTTCACCAGATGGCTGCTTGCTGGGTTGACACTATACTGAACTGACTGGAGACCTAGCAGTAGCCTGACCAGACTTACCAGCTACCGCATGGTGTTTGCACTGGCTGGCTCACGAACTCTGACTGTCTCAGTGGCTGGGTCCAGAGAGAGCGGGAAACCTTGTGCCCTCTGACTTTATAGTGGTAGTGTCCTGTCTGGTGATTGGCTGCACTGTGTTGTGTGCTTACTGGTCATCCTGTGTGTCAATCACTGCCTGCCTGCACCTCATTATATACATAAGTGGATATTATGACAGGATGGACACACAGAGGACAGACACACACGGGACGGACACACACGGGATGGACACACACAGGGGACGGACACACAGGGGACGGACACACAGAGGACGGACACACAGAGGACAGACACACAGAGGACGGACACACACAGGACGGACACACAGGGGACGGACACACAGAGGACGGACACACAGAGGACGGACACACAGAGGACGGACACACACAGGACGGACACACAGAGGACGGACACACAGGGGACTGACACACGGCACGGTCACACAGAGGACAGACACACAGGGGACGGAGACAAGGCGACGGACACACAGAGGACGGACACACAGGGGACGGAGACAAGGGGACGGACACACAGAGGACGGACACACAGGGGACGGACACACAGGGGGCGGAGACAAGGGGACGGACACACAGAGGATGGACACACAGGGGACGGAGACAAGGGGACGGACACACAGAGGACAGGAACACAGGGGACAGTGACACAGGGATCACGAATGCACCACGAAACGACACAGGAGACCCCGGACTTTGGCTCTGATGAGGACATAGACTTTCCGTCACTGCAGTCCCCTACACCCTCCACCATCGCAGAGACACCAGCTGCCGCCCAGACAGGTCCCGCGTTCCTGGAATTTCCACACCCACCCATAGATCTGACGCAGTCAGCGACCCAAGGATGAGAGAACGGGATGACGGCCAGTTTCCAGCACCGGTAGACGCAGGTGGAGGAGTGCATCCGCGTGCAGGAGCAGGGAATGGTGCCACTCATGCTTGCCACCCAGGCCGAGACCGCACGGGTGGCATCTGCGGTGGAGGCAATGGGGGCGACGGTGTCGGACATGGGTCAGGTTATGCAAGGCCTGGAGATTTCAGTGCAGGTGGCGTCCGTGGCCCAGGACAGGGCTGCCCATTCACAGGCAGCCATGACCCAGAGCCAGGTGCAGATCGTAGCGGCGCTCATCATTGTGGCCCGGTCTCAGCAGGCCATCGCTCAGATCATCGGCGGCATTGCGCAGGTCCTGGCTGGCTTCGCACCGACCCAGAGGGAGGTGGCGCAGTCCCAGACAGGATGGCCCAATCCCTAGGCTCCATGGCCGCTAACGTATGGGGGGGGGCTGTTATCATCACCCATGCCATTGACCAGATCCGCTTTCATTAGCAACCGTGTGAGCCCAGCCTGTTGTGCCGCAGGTGGATGTGTAATGGAGGAGTGGTGTGCATGCGGTTGATGCGGTGGTGTGGGAGCTAAGGTTGGTCGGTGGTGGAGGATGTGTGTCTCATTGGTGTTGTGGGAAGTGAGGGTGGTGGGTGGTGCCATACTGTAGTGTTCGTGCCCCTGCTCAGCAAAACCACCCCCCCTAGTTACTGAAACGTATGCCAATTAAACCATCCCGTGCTCGCTGGCCCTGCCGGTGGTGTAATGCAGCCTCCAGTCTAGCCCCCATGTCCCGTACATTGACCCCCACCCCCTCCTCCTCAGCTGGAGAGGCGTGCCCTTCCTCGTGATCCTCTCCCTCCCCCTCTTCCTCCTCCAGCACATCGCCCCTCTACTGGGCTATATTGTGGAGGACGCAGCAGACCACATGTGGTAGTCACCACTGATGTACTATACTGTATATATGGGTATTACGGTAAGGCCCCAGGTACGGGGTAGATCCCTGCCTGCTGGCTCCGCCCAGTAGGCGGAGTATAAATGTGTGTGCTCTCCGAACAGCAGCCATTTCATCAGCTGCTGTAGGAGGCCACACATCTCTGTGTAATAAAGCCTCGATTAAATTCTACTCTCATCTCATCGTAATTGATAGTGCATCACCACAACAATGCAGCCGACCCTCCTTGAGTTGTACTGGGGGGCCCCTCCAGAGCGGTCCAGGAGCCTGACGTGCATCTTCAGCACCCCAAAGCACCTCTCCACCACATCCCTGGTCACACAATGGGCCTGATTGTAGCGGTGCTCCGAGTCGGTCTGTGGCCTCCGTGTAGGTGTCATCAGCCACGATCGCAATGGGTAACCCTGTCGCCCAGCAGCCAGCCCTGCAGCCGGGGGGGGGGGATGTCCCATGAACATGCCGGGGATGAATGCTTGCGCCAGGAGAAACGAGTCATGTACACTGCCAGGGTACCGGGCACAGACTTGCAGGATCCTCATCTGGTGGTGTCACCTGAATGTTCATGGATTGGTACTTCTTCCTGTTCATGAACATCGGCCTGTTTTCCGCTGGTGGCCACAAGGCGACATGCACTCCATCAATTACTCCCTGAACATGGGTATCCTGGCGGCGGAGGCAAGGCCAGCTGCCTGGCATCCTGGTGGGCGTGGTCCACAGGAAACTGAATGTAACCGTCGGCAAGGTCATACAGGGCATCAGTCACTGCACGGATACACCTGTGCGCCGATGGCGAGGAAATACCGGAGAGGTCCCCACCCGGCGACTGGAATGACCCCGTTGCATAGAAGTTGAGGGCGACCGTCACCTTGACGGCCACCAGGAGAGGGTATCATCCCTCGTCCCACACGGTGCCAGGTTTCATCATGTGGCAGTGCCCCCTCCCCCCCCACCCACCCACAGACGTCCATACGTAAATACTTACCTGACCAGTGATACCCATATCCTGTGGTCATTGCTATTTCTCTTTTATTTATTAAATTTCCAGGACTTTTATTCCACCTCAATGATAGATCTTCAGGTGGATCAAGTCAGGCCTAACTACTTCAGAGATTGGCATCAATTTGCTAACTTTGTTCCCACTGGACAGATATGTGGCAGAGCTTGCTGGAGTCCACAGAGAAGGGCCCATGGATACTTGAGGTCCAGTGCTAGCTACCTTCAGTTTATTGAAGAGCAGTACATAAGTGCTTGGTCTCCGAGGATGCTGTCATCCTGTGTGTCACCTCACTCAAGGCCTGCAAACTGTTACCTACTGATCCTAAAAACATTGGGCTAGATACTCCGCTGTTGGGATTCTCCGTTGCACTGGCAGCCTGGGAATTTCCCGACAGCGTGGGGCTGTCCACAATGGGAAAGCCCATTGGCCAACTGGCAAGATGGAAATCTGCTGTGGCGGGACGGAGAATCCCCCCACCCTGCTGTGGCGGGACGGAAAATCCCCCCACCCTGCTGTGGCGGGACGGAAAATCCCCCCACCCTGCTGTGGCGGGACGGAGAATCCCCCCACCCTGCTGTGGCGGGACGCGGAATCCCCCCACCCTGCTGTGGCGGGACGGAGAATCCCCCCACCCTGCTGTGGCGGGACGGAGAATTCCCCCCCCCCGGTGTGGTGGGACGGAGAATCCCCCCCCCGGTGCGGTGGGACAGAGAATCCCCCCCCCCCCCCGGTGCGGGGGGACGGAGAATCCCCCCCTGGTGTGGGGGGACGGAGAATCCCCCCCCCTGGTGCGGGGGGACGGAGAATCCCCCCCTGGTGCGGGGGAACGGAGAATTCCCGCCCCTGGTGCAGCAGGACGGAGAATCCCCCCCCCCCCCCCAGTGCGGTGGGACAGAGAATCCCCCCCCCCCCCCCGGTGCGGGGGGACGGAGAATCCCCCCCTGGTGTGGGGGGACGGGGAATTCCCCCCCCCCTGGTGCGGGGGGACGGAGAATCCCCCCCCCCCGGTGCGGTGGGACGGAGAATCCCCCCCCCCCCGGTGTGGGGGGAACGGAGAATTCCCGCCCCTGGTGCAGCAGGACGGAGAATCCCCCCCCCCCCCCCCCCCGGTGCGGTGGGACGGAGAATCCCCCCCCCCCTGGTGCGGGGGAACGGAGAATTCCCCCCCCTGGTGCGGGGGAACGGAGAATTCCCGCCCCTGGTGCAGCAGGACGGAGAATCCCCCCCCCCCCCTGGTGCGGGGGGACGGAGAATCCCCCACCCCCTGGTGCGGGGGGACGGAGAATCCCCCCCCCTGGTGCGGTGGGACGGAGAATCCCCCCCTCTGGTGCGGGGGAACGGAGAATTCCCGCCCCTGGTGCAGCAGGACGGAGAATCCCCCCCCCCTGGTGCGGGGGGACGGAGAATCCCCCCCCCCCTGCTGTGGCGGGACGGAGAATTCCTGCCCCTGGTGCAGCAGGACGGAGAATTCCCCCCCCCCCCCCCCCCCCCCCCCCCGGTGCGGTGGGACGGAGAATCCCCCCCCCCCCCCGGTGTGGGGGGACGGAGAATCCCCTCCCCTGGTGCGGTGGGACGGAGAATCCCCCCCCCTGGTGCGGTGGGACGGAGAATCCCCCCCCCCTGGTGCGGTGGGACGGAGAATCCCCCCCCCCTGGTGTGGGGGGACGGAGAATCCCCCCCCCTGGTGCGGTGGGACGGAGAATCCCCCCCCTGGTGCGGGGGGACGGAGAATCCCCCCCCCCTGGTGCGGGGGGACGGAGAATCCCCCCCCGGTGCGGTGGGACGGAGAATCCCCCCCCCCCGGTGCGGTGGGACGGAGAATCCCCCACCCCCCGTAAGGTGGGACAGAGAATCCCCCCCCCCCCCCCCCGGTGCGGGGGGACGGAGAATCCCCCCCCCCCCGGTGTGGGGGGATGGAGAATCCCCTCCCCTGGTGCGGGGGGACGGAGAATCCCCCCCCCCCCCCGGTGTGGGGGGACGGAGAATCCCCTCCCCTGGTGCGGTGGGACGGAGAATCCCCCCCCTGGTGCGGGGGGACGGAGAATCCCCCCCCCCCTGCTGCGGTGGGACGGAGAATCCCCCCCCCTGGTGTGGGGGGACGGAGAATCCCCCTCCCCCTGGTGCGGTGGGACGGAGAATCCCCCCCCCCTGGTGCGGGGGGACGGAGAATCCCCCCCCCTGGTGCGGGGGGACGGAGAATCCCCCCCCGGTGCGGTGGGACGGAGAATCTCCCCCCCCCCCGGTGCGGTGGGACGGAGAATCCCCCCCCCCTAGTGCGGTGGGACGGAGAATCCCCCCCCCCCCCCCCCCCAGGTGCGGTGGGATGGAGAATCCCGTCCATTGTAGTTTCCATCAAAGCAACACCAGCCCTTCATTTTCCTTGAATCAGATATTAGAAATAGTAACATTCGATAAGCGTAGCATACCTGCGTCAAAAGCCTGACTGATGCTCTATTTGGTAAAGAAAACCAGGTGAGGATGTCCCTGATGGACAACCTGGACAAAGAAGATAAGTCCAGTTCACATTGACTACTTCTGTTACTATTGGCACTCTAACCAGTGAGACCGAAGCCTTCATGAACCATATGGGTTTCTGTTCTCTTCATATTCAATCATTGTGTGATCCATATCAGTGCATGGAGCAAGTCTTTGCCCACTTTCCTGGTAACTATCATGGTGTCTCCTTACTCTGCCAGTGCTAAAACTTCTCTTTTGTCTTTGACCTTGTAGAGCAAGCCAGAGGTTGGTAGCTTAGGCACAAGAGTTCTCCCCTTCTTCTCAGGCGAATGTTGCATGCCCCCACCCCTGTCTCCCCCCCCCCCCCCCCCCACCCCGGATTTTGATGCACCCTGAGGCAAGTGGGCATAAGATATCGACTGGAGAGCCCCAGAAATGGTTCCTTAACCTGGACAGTTCTGGGGCTTGTTTGCAACAAAACTGTGTGAGTCAGCTAATGGCCAACTGCTACATTTCCCACCACATCCCTCTACAATGGAGTCAGCAAACCTGAACCGCCACAGTATGAGAGGCACCTACCAGCTGCTGAGGATTCACCACTGGGTAAAGACCATGGGCGGCATGGTAGCACTGTTGCTTCACAGCGACAGGGTCCCGAGTTTGATTCCCGGCTTGGGTCACTGTCTGTATGGAATCTGCACCTTCTCCCTGTGTCTGCGTGGGTTTCTTCTGGGTGCTCCGGTTTCCTCCCACAAGTCCCAAAAGATGTGCTGTCAGGTGAATTGGACATTCTGAATTCTCCCTCACTGTACCTGAACAGGCTGGGTCCGCACGTGGCCGGCGCCATGTTGTACAGCGCGGCCGCTGCAGGCCACCGCCGTGCGCATGCGCGGCCACGAACCCAGCAATTCTCCAGCTGTATCTCCAGCCAGAGCTGCGCTGTGTGCCTGCTAGCTCCTCACCAGACGGAGGATCGATGGAGTTTTTGCGCTGTTTGTTCGGGCGTAAAACGCCTCTGTTTCCAGCACTTAGTCTCAAAATCGGAAAATTCAGCCCATTGCATTTATAAAGCGACTATTACAAAGTCAGGGCACCTTAAGTACATTACAACAGCGACTACAATTCAAAATTGCTTCAATGTACGATACTTGGCAACAGCCAATTTGCGCACAGCCAACCCACATAAACAGCAATGCAATAATGGACAGATCATCTGTCTCAGTGATATTGGGCCAGTGATAAATATTAGTGGGAAAAACTGCCCAGTTCTTCTCAAATGGCGTTGTGACATATTTTACATCAACCTAGGAGGGTGGATAACACCGCGGTTTAGCATCTCATCCAAAAGACTGCACCCCAGGGATGCACTGGAATTAATGCAATGAAGCACCAAGTCATTTCACAAAGTTCTTACCTGACACAAGTGCCTCTGCTGTCACTATGTGCATAACCGTATCATCACTGACCGGCCAGTTGTCCTCTGTTAAGATAATGCTTTCCAGTCCACCTAGAGCTTTCAATTCAGCTTGAATTACCACACCTGAAGGACAGTTCTCCCACCTTGAGTTCCTGTAGCCCAGAGCATCTCCCACTCCCCCTAGCACCATGGCAGCCTTGTAATGTTCCATTGCAAGAGGATATGCTCAGCGACTTGCCTTAGTATGTTTTGGACAGAACAGTCAGACCTTAAGAGCAGCTCTCGACTGGTTAGCCGGTTATATATAGTGACTCAATCGAAGGCAATGTCAACCTTATGTGGATTGCCTATTGTTATTTGCATTCTCTGCATACTGCAGACTGCTGGAGTATTTTTGGAAATGGCAACTCAGGAGATAACAATTAGTTTATACAGAACTTATATTCTCCAACAATTCCAAAACAAATGCGGGCCAGCGCCAACTACAATAGTCAGATATACTATAGTCAGATATACTATGAACCAAGGATTGCTCTTACTTGTAATTTTATTTTTATTTATCATTCACCTACCCTTGTCCACCTCAGCCAGGATATTGGAAACACTACAAAGTACACGTACCACCTTACTGGGCTCTCTGAGCATGACTGGTTACAGAACATAAACACTTGCAAAGGCACAGATTCAATGGAGACATTAAAAACAGCTTTTCTTTGTTTTCTTACCAATCTACGGTCACCTTTCTCATTCTGAACTTTAAATTGTGGGATGTGGGCATCACTGGTTAGGCCAGCAGTTATATGCCCTTGAGAAGATGCTGGTAAACTGCCTTCTTGATACGCTGCAGTTTATCTGGTGCAGGTACACCCTTAGTGCTCTTAGGGAGTTCCAGGATTTTGACCCAGTGAGAGTGAAGGAACGATATGTTTCCAGGTCAAGATGGTGCGTGGGCTGGAGGGTGATGCTGTAAGTGATGCTGTTCCCATGCATCTGCTGCCCTTGTCTTCCTAGGTGGTCAAGCTCACTGGTTTGCAAGGTGCTGTCAAAGGAGCTTTGGTGAGTTGCTGCAGTGCATCTTTGTTGATGGTACACACTGAATGATGGAAGGAGTGAATATTTAAATTGGTGAATGGGGTGCCAACCAAGCAGCTATTTTGTCCTGGATGGTGTTTAGCTTCTTGAGTGTAGTTGGAGCTGCACTCATGCAAGTGGGGAGCATACTCTCAGACTCTTGACTTGTGCCTTGTAGATGGTGGCACACTTTGGGGAGTCACATGAGTTACATGCCTCATATTCCCAGATTATGACCTGCTCATAAAGCCACAGTATTTATATAGCTATCCCGTTCAGTTTCTGGTCAATGGTACATCCCCAAAATATTAATGAGGGTGGGTGGTGGGTGTTGGGATTCAGTGATATCAATGCCATTGAATGTCAAGGAGAGATGGTTACATTCTCTATTGTTGGAGATGATTCTTGACTGGAACTTGTATGATCTAAATCTTACTTACCACTTATCAACCCAACCCTGAATGTTGGTCAGGTCTTGCTGCATATTAGCATGGGCTGCTTCAGTATCTGAGGAGTTGCAAATGGTGCTGAACAGTGTGCAGTCATCAATTAACATCCCCACTTCTAACCTTACGAAGGAAGGGAGGTTATTGATGAAGCAGCTGAAGATGGTTGGGTCTCGGGCACAACCCTAAGGAACTCCTGCTGCGATGTCCTGGAGCTGAAATGACTGACCTCTAATAACCACAATCATCTTCCTTGGCGCTCGCTATGACTCGAACTAGCAAATTTTTGTCTTAATATCATTGACTTCAGTTTAGCTGGGGCTCCTTGATGCCACACTTGATCAAAGTTCCCTTGATGTCAAGGGCAGTCACTCTCACCTCATCTCTGGAATTCAGCTCTTTTGTCCATGTTTGGACCAAGGCTGTAATATTTTATAAAAATCTTTATATGCATTTAAAAACAGAACTTTACAGAAAAAAAAAATGGGAACATCAATAGTAATAACCAATAGTAACGACACATGGGCTCGAGTCCCAGTTCTATCCTACATTATTTACATTAGTTCGTGTTTATTATGCAATTTTTTGATGGGTTCTTACTGGAACTCTTACCGCTAAGTGTTTTTTTAAATTTAGAGTACCCAATTATTTTTTTCGGATTAAGGAGCAATTTAGCATGGCCAATCCACCTACCGGCACATCTTTGGGTTCTTGGGGTGAAACCCACGCAGACACGGGGAGAATGTGCAAACTCCACACAGACAGGGCTGGGATTGAACCCGGGTGCTCGGCGCCGTAGGTGCTAACCACTGCGCCAACGTGCCGCCCTAGAAATGATATGGTTCAGAAGTCAAAGACTTTTATAAAAGCTCAGGAGACCTGAGAAGGTAAGATAAACAGTATTTCATAAACCAGCATAAAGTACGCCGTAATGTGGCTTACAGTTCAAGGATCCCAACTGGGACTACCGATCATGCCAGTCTTAGTCCGCGCCAGCTTTTAGGAGGCAGATTTTATGAGCCCCAGCTGGGTGGGCCTCCGCCCACTAGCGCAGGAGCTTGTATTCCACAAGTCCCTTCGGCAGATCGATTGAGGTGCCCCCATGGGTATCATGAGGGTTATTCCATCCCTCCCCCCCCCCCCCCCCCCCCCCCCCCCCACACCCCCCACCAAAGCCCAAAGGTTCCCCTGCAACAGATTGTAGAGGGGGTCTCCTTCGCCGGTTCACCTGTTTTTGTGCTTCTGGCAGCTATGGGGCTGGGTTGGGGCGCTTCTTTTTCAAGTAGAATGCTGAAGGGGTCCTATTGGGGGCCTGTCTCTGATTGCCATTTCCTCCGGGAGCACTGAGGATTCTGTGTCCCTATATGATGCTGAGTCGTCCACATCCTGCTAGTCCGGACATGGGTCCCTGGTGGGAAGTGCTTCCTGGCTAAAGGACGACAGACAGGATGATCAAGGTACAGATTCATCCGGCGTGGCTTCCTCTGGGGCGGGCTCTTTGCCCTTGAGATGGTCCACATGCTTTTGCACAGTCACTCTCTGCTCCTGAATGTGTATGTATCGCTGGCTACTAAGCTCAGTAGCAAAGGACCATCTCATACCTCTTACCCATTATTTTGAACCTTCACCACCCCCCCCCCCCCCTCCCCCACCATGTATCTGTCCGTGCGTGTCTAGTTGGAGGGCGGGATGGAGTTTAGGGAATAGATAGATTAACAGACCATTGTTCCATTCTTACCATTATAGATTCATCTTTTTCCTTGTTATAAATAAACAGTTTTTAATGTTTTACTTCTAAATACGGTGTCTGCAACTCATTGGAGCAGTCTTGGGCTCAAAATCTCAACATGTTTATAAGAATTATTTGTTAATTCACTTATGTTGTGACTCTGTGTCAAGCAGGGCTGGAATTAGCTGCACACGCCCAGGATGTCATAACATAAATTGGGGGCTCGTCCAAGATTTGAAACGTTAGGGGGTGAATTTGGGGTACAGAGTAAATTAGAAAGAGACACCACATTTATAATAATATAACAGGATGGCGTTGGAAGCAGTTAAGCATTTCCTCCAGGTGGAAGACTTATTTCTGGTTTACTTATTGGGGCTGCCCAAAGACAAGCTTGTTGAGTTGGCAGGTTCATTATAACTGGATGTATCGGCTAAAGCTACAAAGGTGGAGGTAGTTGCTGTGATTGCTAAACGTTAATATTTTACACAGGTGCCAGGAGCACATGGAAGCTGATGAACGATATAGCATCAGAGACATCTTCTGGTGGGGAAACGGAATTGGAGAGAACTTGGTTGCAATTGGAGCATCAAAGGGATTTTATTTTAAATGGAGACGAAGCAGAAAGAAATGGAGATGGAAATGAAGTGAGAGGAAAGAGATAGAGTGAGAGAGGAAAGAGAAATGGAGAGTGATAATAGGAACCCAAATGGAATGGTCAAAAGAGAAGTGGACATTAACCTTGCAGAGTAAGTTGATGGGGTGGGCACAGGAAGTTTATGCCACCTTGTCAGAGCAGGAATCTAGGGATTATGACATGGTCAAAAAAAACTATTTGAGATGCGTTCAAACTTGTTCCTCATCATCAACTCCTCCTGGTGCTTGGATGTGGTGACCCTGGCGACCTACTGCTCCCCAGACCTGGAATACCTGACCGTAAAGTGCCGCCCATACTATCTTCCACGTGAGTTCACTTCAGCCATTATCACAGCGGTCTACATCCCACCCCAGGCAGAAGTGAGGAAGGCGCTGGATGAACTGTACACAGTCATAAACAACCATGAAACAGAACACCCGGAGGCCTTGTTCATTGTGGCTGGAGACTTCAACAAAGCCAACCTCAAGAGTGTACTGCCAAAATTCCACCAGCACATCTCCTGTACCACCCGGGGCGACAACACTCTTGACCACTGCTACTCAAAAATCAAGGGCGCCTACTGTTCCATCCCCCGACCGCACTTTGGGAAATCAGACCATAAGACTGTGCTCCTTCTCCCGGCTTACAAGCAGAAACTCAAGCGGGAGAATCCAGCTAAGAAGGTTGTGCAGTGCTGGTCTGAGGAGACAGAAGAGCTCTTACGTGACTGCTTGGAGACAGTGGACTGGTCCATATTTAAGAACTCAGCGACTAACTTAAATGAGTATGTCACCACCGTCACAGACTTCATCAGCAAATGTGTGGACGACTGCGTGCCAAAGGAAGCAGTACGTACGTTCCCCAACCGGAAACCATGGCTCAACCGCGAGATTGACTCCCTACTGAAGGACAGATCTGAGGCGTTCAAGGCAGACGACCCTGTCCTATACAAGAAATCCAGGTACGATCTCCGCAAAGCCATCCGAGATGCCAAGAGAGAATATCAAACTAAGCTAGAGTCACAGACAGACTCTCGGCGGTTGTGGCAAGGACTAAGCAACATAACGGGCTACAAAGCGAAGCCGAGCAGTATCTCTGGCAGCAGTGCACCCCTCCCCGATGAACTTAACGCATTCTATGCTCGATTTGAGCAGGTAACCAACAACCCGCTATCGAGTGCCCCAGCAACCCATAATTCACCCATACCCACCATCACAGTTTCCGAAGTCAGATCGGCCTTCCTGAAAGTGAACCCACGGAAGGCGATGGGCCCGGACGGGATCCCTGGTCGTGCACTCAGAACCTGCGCGGACCAGCTGGCAGAGGTTTTCACAGACATCTTTAACCTATCCCTACTCCACTCCGAGGTCCCCACCTGCTTCAAGAAGACCACCATCATACCGGTACCAAAGAAGAACCAGGCAATGTGCCTCAATGACTACCGCCCGGTGGCCCTGACGTCAGTTGTAATGAAGTGCTTTGAGAGGCTGATCATGAAGCGCATCACCTCCATACTCCCGGAACGCCTTGACCCACTTCAATTCGCATACCGTCGCAACCGGTCCACATCAGAAGCCATTTCCCTGGCCCTACACTCATCCCTAGAGCATCTCGAAAACAAGGACTCCTACATCAGACTCTTATTTATTGACTACAGCTCCGCCTTCAACACCATAATCCCAGCCAAGCTCATATCAAAGCTCCAAAACCTAGGACTTGGCTCTCCACTCTGCAACTGGATCCTTGACTTTCTGACCAACAGACCACAGTCAGTAAGAATGAACACCAACACCTCCTCCACAATAGTCCTCAACACCGGTGCCCCGCAAGGCTGCGTACTTAGCCCCCTACTCTACTCCCTGTACACACACGACTGCATGGCAAAACTTGGTTCCAACTCCATCTACAAGTTTGCTGACGATACGACCATAGTGGGCCGGATCTCGAACAATGACGAGTCTGAATACAGGAGGGAGATAGAGAACTTAGTGGAGTGGTGCAATGACAACAATCTCTCCCTTAATGCCAGCAAAACTAAAGAGCTGGTCATCTACTTCAGGAAGCATAGTACTGTACACACCCCTGTCAGCATCAACGGAGCCGAGGTAGAGATGGTGAGCAGTTTCAAATTCCTAGGGGTGCACATCACCAAAAATCTATCCAGGTCCACTCATGTCGACGCTATCACCAAGAAAGCACAACAGCGCCTTTACTTCCTCAGGAAACTAAGGAAATTTGGCATGTCCACATTAACCCTTACCAACTTTTACAGATGCACTATAGAGAGCATCCTCTCGGGCTGCATCACAGCCTGGTATGGCAACTGCTCGGCCCAGGACCGCAAGGAACTTCAGAGAGTCGTGAATACCGCCCAGTCCATCACACGAACCTGCCTCCCATCCATTGATTCCATCTACACCTCCCGCTGCCGGGGGAAAGCAGGCAGCATAATCAAGGATCCCTCCCACCCGGCTTACTCACTTTTCCAACTTCTTCCATCGGGCAGGAGATTCAGAAGTCTGAGAACACGGACGAACAGACTCAAAAACAGCTTCTTCCCCACTGTCACCAGACTCCTAAATGACCCTTTTATGGACTGTCCTCATTAACACTACACCCTGTCTGCTTCATCCGATGCCAATGCTTATGTAGTTACATTGTATATCTTGTGTTGCCCTATTATGTATTCTCATGTATTTTCTTGAATTCTGTTCAATTCCCTTTTCTTCCCATGTACTGAATGATCTGTTGAGCTGCTTGCAGAAAAATACTTTTCACTGTACCTCGGTACACGTGACAATAAACAAATCCAATCCAATCCAATCCTGAAGCATATAGGCAGAAATTTTGGAATTTAAGGATAGAGTCAGGACCGACTTCTGCAGAATTTGAAAGGGGTAGGCAGAACAATTTTAATAGATGAGTATGAGCATTGGGAGTTTAGACTATCTATGAGGTTCTGAGAGAGATCATTCTCCTTGAGGATTTTGAGAATTCCTTACCTTCAATAATAAGAACCCATGTTGAAGATCAGAAGGTACAAACCGCTAGGCAAGCAGCAATTATGGCAGACGATTATGAGCTAATCTATTAACTTAAATCTTTATTCCATAATTTTGAACAGGATAGGTATTGGGAGAGTGCAAGGAAGGCAGGTAGCCAAGGTAATGAATGGATAGCTGGGAAGGCTCTGAAATCTCCTCCTCAGACCAAAAGAGGTATTGGGCGTGGAAGTGAGACTTGGAAGCCTATGTGTTACCATTGTAACAAGGCAGGACACGTTCGGTCAGCAAGTTGCAGGGAAAACCCATGGGACTTGTGGGGGCTCAGAAGAAGGATTCTGAGAAGGGAGTGAAAGTAGAGAATGCTACGTTGCCGACGGTAGTGCTAACTGAACTTAGGAGACCTAAGGTGATCACTGCTGTGGGAGCAGGTGTAGAGAATGAGGTAGATGAGAGGTATGCCAGTTTTTGTCTAAGGGGAACATCACTCATTTTCCTCGCCAGAAGTTGCCAAACCCATAACAATTTTAAGAAACACAGGGACTAATCAAACTGTTGTGCTGAAGAAGGATTTGTTTTTCCTCCAGAGAGCTCAGGAAAGCTGGGGTATTTGTGAATGAAATGGGCGGAGGTTGTATCCCAGTTCCATTGTATGTAGTACAGTTGGAATGTGTTTTAGTGTCAGGTCCAGTAGATGTTGGAGTAGTTAAGGAATCCCCAGTGCAAGGAGTAGATGTAGTTTTGGGAACTTATTTAGTGGGAGTGAAGGTGGTAGCTTCACCCAAGATGACAGAGTCTGAAGGAACTATTGCAGTTGGCACCTGAAATGTCAACAGTGGGGCATGAGGGAGCTAGGAAAACTCATTGGACAGTAGAGGACTGAGAGAAAGAGGAGTTTACAACTGTTGATCACATTTCAAGTGACAGTGGTAGTGAACAGATCCTGAGCATTCTGAGGCCGAGGGTGACCCTAAGGATGAAGAGGCAGATGAGGGTCTTGATTTCAATTTTGGTTCTGATTATGAGGTAGTGGTGAACAGTTGTTACCAGAGTGTTGATAAAGAGGAACTTTCAGATGAATGTTTTGACTTTGACCTAGGTTCTGATTCCGAAATAATGGTAAACAGTTGGTGCAAGAGGGAAGGCAGGGAGGAAGGGTCAGGCGACAGCCTTGACTCTGATTTTAGGACTGACTATGACGCAATGATGATCAGTTGTTCCTGAGTAGACTCAATTGAACTTGGACCATTGGCAAGTGATTCTTCAAAAGCTAGTAAAGGAGTTAGCAACCCAAATGAAGTAGGTGAGTTGGACTTGCCTAAAAGTACTTTTTTACCACCTCTTGTAGTAAACCCATTGCCATTCCCTTCAGGTAAAAGGTTCCCAGAGCAAGCTTGCTCTGAAGGAAAGTATACCTGACTGCACGGCATCCTTTAGTCAGGCCAAAAGCAGTAAGGACTATGGAGTGGTACCAAGCAGGCAACTGGTGGCTAATGAGTTGGCTCAAGTGCCTGTGCCTTGCCAGGTGGCCAGTGGAAATTTGTTCTGGTCCCTTTGCCATGTTTCTTTTTAATAATAATCTTTATTAGTGTCACAAGTAGGCTTACATTAACACTGCAATGAAGTTACTGTGAAAATCCCCTGGTCGCCACACTATGGCGCCGGTTTGGGTACACAGAGGGAGAATTCAAAATGTCCAATGTGCAAGCAACAAGCACGTCTTTCGGGACTTGTGGGAGGAAAGCGGAGCACCGGAAGGAAACCCACACAGACACAAGGAGAGCATGCAGACTCCACCCAGACAGTGATCCAAATCGGAAATCGAACCTGGAGCTGTGAAGGAACAGTGCTAACTACTGTGCTACCGTGCTGGTCTTAGTGTCCCAAGGCTGGAGTTTGTTTCATTTTCAATTCTGCAAGCTGGATGGAGGGATCTAACCAACTCACTCCAGGAATATCCAATTAATCCTCACCAAAGGGCCACATGTCTCTTCAGAAAAGGCTGTGCAAACTGAATCCAGAGTCTGATAACGCTCTGTCTTGAAAAAAAGGCTGATGTGAAGCAGAGACCAGAATCTGATAACTTTTTAAGAACAAGCTGATGTGAAGCCAGAGGTCTCTCCTGGAAATTATGCATGATATACTGCTGATGCTGAGCTGCAAAGAAAATAATTACAAGCTGAAGACCAGAGAATTTAATCCAATCTCATACTGTGAAGAGAATGCACTAAAGGACTCATCATCTAGAGCAAGGACTCTTTTCTTTTTGTTTATAAATTTAAAGTACCCAATTCTTTTTTTTCCAATTAAGAGGCAATTTAGCGTGGCCAATCTACCTACCCTCCACATCACATGGGGGTGAGACCCACGCAAACACGAGTGAATGTGCAAACTTCACACGGACAGTGACCCAGTGCTAGGTCCTCAGTGTCGTGATGCAGCAGTGATAACCACTGCGCCACCTCAAGGACTCTTATCTTTTGACCTCAATTCTTATCCTTATTCATCCCTTTCCTTCCCCTCAGTGTTTGTCTATCTTGTGTGTGTGGGTAGAGGGTGGGGCAGTTAAGGCACATTTAAAGGACATTTTAAGGGACAGTTAAATGACATTTAACAAACTGTATTCACAGTATATTTCATCTTTATTCCAGTGTCATAAATAAACAGCAATTTTGTTTAAACTTACAAATCTGGTGATTGTAATTATTGGGCAGCCAAGGGCCAAAGATTTTGGGCATTTTTATACGAATGGTTAATTCACTTGTGCTGTGAATCCAGGTTACATGGGGATGGAATCCATCACACCCTAGCCCAGGATGGTGTAACAGTACATTATAGTCTACCAACTAGAAGGATAGAGAGAGAGGAGTAAATGGTCAGGCAAATTGTTTCCAAGTTTGGCAATCCTCAAAGTAGAAAGGTGATCTAGTCCTGATGATGATGATGATTACTGAGGGAAAGATGTAAATTGTGGAGGATCTGACCACAATGTTCGAAGATATGGAATCATAAAATTGTTACAGCACAGTAGGCCATTCAGCCCATCATTCCCATTTTGGCTCTCTACCAGAACAGCACTCACCTAGACCCCCTTCTTGCCTTTTGCCTGTAAACTTGCAAATATTTTTCTTTTCTGATAATGATCCAATGCTCTTTCGAAAGCTACGATTGAAACTGCCTTCACCTCACTCTCAGGCAGCACAGTCCAGATCTAAGTCACAAGCTGAATTTAAAAGTTTCTCCTCCTGTCTCCATTGCTTCTTTTGCCAATCAACTCAAATCTGTGTCCTCTAGTTCTCAATTCTTCCACCAATGGGAACAGTTTCTCCCTGTCGACTCTGTTCAGGGCCCTCGTGATTTAGAATACCTCGAATAAATCTCTCAATCTTCTTTGAGGACAAAAGGCCCCGGCTTTTCCAATGTATCCTCATAACTGAAGTTCCTCATCCCTGGAAGCATCCTCGTGCATCTTTTCTGCACTCTCTACAAATGCCTTCACATCCTTACTAAAGTGCTACGCCCATAACTGGCGACAATACTCCAGTTGAGGCAAAACTGGTGTTCTAGTGCTGTATAACTCTAATTATAAAGCCCAAGAGCCCATATGCTTTATTAACCACTCTCAAATGGTCCAGCCGCTTTCAATGGTTTGGATTGGATTTGTTTATTGTCACGTGTACCAAGATACAGTGAAAAGTATTTTTCTGCGTGCAGCTCAAACAGATCATTTAGTATTTGAAAAGAAAAAATACATAATTGGGCATTATTATTATTATTAACACAAGGTACATGATGTAAATACCTAGACACCGGCATTGGGTGGAGCATACAGGAGTGTAGTATTAATCAGGTCAGTCCATAAGAGGGTCGATTAAGTCTGGTAACAGCGGAGAATGTTTTTCAATTTGTTCGTGCGTGTTCTCAAATTTTTGTAACTCCAGCATGATGGAAAAAGTTGGAAGAGTAAGCAAGGTGGGAGGGGTCTTTGATTATGCTGCCCACTTCCCAAGGCAGCGGGAGGTGTAGATGGAGTCCATGGATGGGAGCGGGTTTGTGTGATGGACTGGGTGGTGTTCACGACTCTCTGATGTTGCTTGCGATCTTGGGCCGAGCAGTTGCCATACCAGGCTATGATTCAGCCAGATAGGATACTTTCTATGATGCACCTGTAAAAGTTGGTAAGAGTTAGTGTGAGGACATGCCGAATTTCCTTAGTTTCCTGAGGCAGTATAGGCGCTGTTGTGCTTTCTTGGTCCAAAGATGTGCAGGTTAGGTGGATTGGCCATGATAAAGTGCCCTAAGTGTCCAAAATTGCCCTTAGTGTTGGGTGGGGTTACTGGGTTATTGGGATAGGGTGGAGGTGTTGAACTTGGGTAGGGTGCTCTTTCCAAGAGCCAGTGCAGACTCGATGGGCCGAATGGCCTCCTTCTGCATTGTAAATTCTATGATCTATGATAACGTCGATGTGGGTGGACCAGGGCAGATTTTTGATGATGTGCACACTTAGGAATTTGAAGCTGACAATCATCTCCACCTCAACACCGTTGATCCAGACAAGGGTGTGTATAGTACTTTGCTTCCTGAAGTCAATGACCAGCTCTTTAGTTTTGCTGGCATTGAGGGATAGATTGTTGTCGTTGCACATATACACGCATTTCACTCTGCTCCGCACCCCTTTTTACTGTCTGTCCTCATTCTTCCTGCCAAAATGTGATGAATTTCATCTGCTCTGTGTCCGTCCATTCCTACAGACTGTCCTCCTGAAGTGTTATCAATATCCTTCTCATTGTTTATATTATTTCCAAGATTTCGGTCATCCGCAAATTTTGAAACTGCGCCCTATACACCCAAATCTAGGTAATCAATCATCTACTTCTCATGGACCAATTTCTTTATTGTACTTGGTGTGAGCTCCCCATGTCCTTATTAAATTGCCAGGGGGCCAGTCATAACAACTTACTTCCTCCAAATAAAAGGTGTTGTTACGGGTACCCGTGTGGGTCCCAGCTATGCCTGCCCTTTTGAAGGTTATGTTGGAACATTCCTTGTTCCAGTCCTACTCAGGTCTCTCCCACGTCTTTCTCTCTCCCAGAATAGTATGTTAATTACTATTTCTGTGTTGTTTCCTACTCCTGCCATGAACAAAAAAACATTGTCAACCGTGTTTGCAATTCCCACTCTTCCCTCAGTTTCACATGTTTATCCCCAACTCTTCCCTTCCTTGACTTCGGTCACTATTTCTGGGGCTAGGCCCTTAATCAAGATTCATTATAGGGCCACTGACTCCCATAGGTAACTCCACTATACTTCTACACCACCTGCTTCCTGTAAAAACTCAATTCCATTCTCCCAGTTTCTCCACCTCCTTTGCATCTGTTCACATGATGCAACCTTCCTTTTTCCTAAATCAAGGATCCCATGCCTCCCCCAAGCACACACCCTCATCCCACTGTGGTTGCCAGAGGCCTCGAAAATGTCCTGCCCATTTCATGCATTTCTGACCTCACTCCTTCCGCTCCCTCCCAGATATGCTACCCTTGGTTATCATCAGATCATTGTTATTTCTACTGCCTCCATTCAGCAAGTCATCATTATACATATTTGCCCCAACCATTTCGGCATTCTCTCTGTTACCCTGCTAAACTCCTCACTTCTCCCCCCTCGCCCCCAAAACACCGTGTCTCCTCTGCACGGCAGCTTCCCACAGGTGCAGGAGTTGTAACACATGCCTCCTTACCTCCTCCCTCCTCAAACACTCCTTTCTAGGTGGAAGAGCGAGTTATGTGTCTGATGTGAGTTATGTGTCTTTCTACCTCGTCTGCATTCCTTGCTCGCAACGTGATCCCCTCTACATTGGAGCGATTAGACATGGATTGAGTGACCATTTTGCGAGGCAATGGTCACTCAGTCCGTAAGTGTCACCCGCTCTCCGTCGGCCACCTTGGCTCTGGTGAAACACAAACATGAACTGGAGTAAGAGGGCCTTAATTTTTCCGTCTGGTCTTTCACCGACAATTTCAGATTTCACATTGTGATTTCTGCCCTAATTTTGTTTCCTGTCTCTATTTCACTATTGATCTCAGTTTTACTATTTCTTTCAGGTGGCAGGCCTTCATTGTCCTGCCATTCACACCTCCTCTAGCCACATTGTTGGTTTCTTTTCTTGACCCACTGCCACTCGCTCTCGATCGGCATCACCATCGATTTCTCTCCTCTCTCCCACTTTATCAAGCATTTTCCCTCCTGATCTTTTTCACTTCCCACTATTCCCAGTATTGATGGCAGGTTATTGACCTGAAACACTCCCTCCCCTCTCCCCCACCCTCTCCGGCCTGCTGACCCTTTCCAGAATGTTCTCCATATTCCCCCAGCTGCCAGCAGACGGCGCGCCAGAGCTCCCTATGGGCGGGGCCCGGGTGACGGGCGTCCCTGATAGACACTCAGAGGATCCAATAAGAGACCGCGCTGAGCACATCCGGTAAGGTTGATTGGCTCAGCGACACTGAGGCCGGTCGCCATGAGGAAAGCTGAGCCAATGACAGTGGCGAATGTGAGGGAAGGCGGGGTTTGTCACGCGATGTCAGCCAATTAGAATGGAGGACCTCCAAGAGGGCGGGGTTGGCCCTGGCGGTCAGCCAATCGGAATGGCTGGCTTGCTGAGGGCGGGGTTTGCGTGGGGTGTCAGCCAATCAAAATGGCTGGCTTGCTGAGGGCGGGGTTTGCGGGGGCTTTCAGCCAATCAAAATGACTGGCTTGCTGAGGGCGGGGTTTGCCCGGGCGGTCAGTCAATGGTAATAGGTGCTTTGGACGAGGTCGAGGTTCCTCGGGGATATCAGCCAATGAGGACTCGACTGCGGACGAGGAAGAGGCGGGGTTATCTCTGGGATATTAGCCAATCAGAAAGGTGCCTGTGGGAGTCGTCGAGCAGCCAGGACTATTAGCCAATGAAAATAGCGGATATGTTGGTGGGCGGGGTCCCCCGGGGTTTCCCAGCCAATGAGAATGGCGTCCGGGTTATGGGCGTGGTTTTGGCGGAGGTGGCCGGGGTAAGATGGCGGCTGTGAGCGGCCTGTCGGGTCCCGAGTTACTGGAGGACGCGGCCCACGCCCGGGCCTTACTCCGGGAGCTCAAATCGTTCTACGATGCCCGGCTGCTGGTGGATGTGACGCTGGAGGTGGAGAGCGGCAGCCGCTTCCTGTGCAACCGCAATGTCTTGGCTGCTGCCAGCCCCTATTTCAGGAGTATGTTCACTGGCGGCCTGTTCGAGAGCAAACAGCAGCGAATCACCATCCATGAGGTGGACTCAGACTCCATGGCTCTGATCATTGATTACTGTTACACAGGCCGGGTCACCGTCTCCGAGGCCAGCGTCCAGAAACTCTATGTCGCCGCCAATATGCTGCAGCTCGAGTACGTTCGGCAGGCGTGCGCCGCCTTCATGGCCCGGAGACTGGATCTGTACAACTGCACCGGCCTCTTCAAGGTGAGGGAGGGAAATTGGATGGGGGTGGCGGGGAAGAGGCGATATGGGAGTAAGGAATTGGTGGCAACGGGAAGTGGAGGTGGAATGGGGGCGGGCAATAGGAAGGGGGCGATGGAGGTGAGCAAGAGGAGGAGGGAATGGGGTGGGCAAGAGTGAGGGAATGGGATGGGCAAGAGGAGGGGGGAATGGGGGTGGGCGAGGAGGGGGAAGGGGGTGGGCAAGAGGAGAGGAATGGGGGTGGGCAAGAGGAGGGGGGAATGGGGGTGGGCGAGGAGGGGGAAGGGGGTGGGCAAGAGGAGAGGAATGGGGGTGGGCGTGGAGGGGGAAGGGGGTGGGCAAGAGGAGGGGGGAATGGGGGGGGCAAGAGGAGGGGGGAATGGGGGTGGGCAAGAGGAGGGGGGAATGGGGGTGGGCAAGAGGAGGGGGGAATGGGGGTGGGCAAGAGGAGAGGGGAATGGGGTTGGGCAAGAGGAGGGGGGAATGGGGGTGGGCAAGAGGAGGGGGGTGGGGGTGGGCAAGAGGAGGGGGGTGGGGGTGGACAAGAGGAGGGGGGAATGGGGGTGGGCAAGAGGAGGGGGGATGGGGTGGACAAGAGGAGGGGGGTATGGGGGTGGACAAGAGGAGGGGGGAATGGGGGTGGGCAAGAGGAGGGGGGATGGGGTGGACAAGAGGAGGGGGGTATGGGGGTGGACAAGAGGAGGGGGAATGGGGGTGGACAAGAGGAGGGGGAATGGGGGGGGACAAGAGGAGGGGGGGAATGGGGGTGGGCAAGAGGAAGGGGGGAATGGGGGTGGGCAAGAGGAGGGGGGAATGGGGGTGGGCAAGAGGAGGGGGGAATGGGGGTGGGCAAGAGGAGGGGGGAATGGGGCTGGGCAAGAGGAGAGGGGAATGGGGCTGGGCAAGAGGAGGGGGGAATGGGGGTGGGCAAGAGGAGGGGGGATGGGGTGGGCAAGAGGAGGGGGGGTGGGAGTGGGCAAGAGGAGGGGGGAATGGGGGTGGGCAAGAGGAGGGGGGATGGGGTGGACAGGAGGGGGGTATGGGGGTGGACAAGAGGAGGGGGGAATGGGGGTGGGCAAGAGGAGGGGGGATGGGGTGGACAAGAGGAGGGGGGTATGGGGGTGGACAAGAGGAGGGGGAATGGGGGGGGACAAGAGGAGGGGGGAATGGGGTGGGCAAGAGGAAGGGGGGAATGGGGGTGGGCAAGAGGAGGGGGGAATGGGGGTGGGAAAGGGGAATGGGGGTAGGAAGGCAATGGGGGTGGGCAAGAGGAGGGGGTTTGGAGGAGGGTGGAATGGGGGTGGGCAAGAGGAAGGGGGAATGGGGGTGGGCAAGAGGAGGGAGAAATGGGGGCAAATGGGCAAGAGGAAGGGGGAAGGGAGTGGACGGTCAAGAGGAGGGGAGAAGGGAGAGGACGGGCAAGGAATGGGGGTGGGCAACAGGAGGGGGGAATGGGGTGGGAAAGGGCAATGGGCGTGGGCAACAGGAGGGGGTTTGGAGGAATGTGGAATGTGGGTGGGCAAGAGGAAGGGGGAATGGGGGTGGACAACAGGAGGGAGAAATGGGGGCAAATGGGCAAGAGGCGGGGGGGGGGAGGGAGTGGCCGGACAAGAGGGTGGGATGGGGCGGGCAAGAGGAGGGGGGAATGGGGGCGGGCAAAAGGAGTGGGGAATGGGGGTGGGCAAGAGGAGGGGGGAATGGGGTGAGTGGGCAGAGGATTAGGGCAGCCAGAGTGAAAGATGGGAGCTCGGAGAGATTGCAACAAAGTGGTGGTGTTGTTGTCGTCGACTTAATTGATTCTCTGTTATCCCTTGTGGGAGTACTGTAAAGTTGTACCATTACTTCTAAATTGTATGTGAAGACTTTATTTTTAACTTCATAAACCCGCTTATGGTCTCTGCTCCCCAAATAGTTGGAGCTGCGGGCTGAAAAGAGCCCAGGTCCTAATGGACTTCATCCTAGGGTCTTAAATGTAAGTGTCTATTGAGAAAGTTGTTGCATTGATCTTAATTTTCCAAATTTCAGGAATTCCTAGTGCATGAATCACAAAAGGCTAGTATCCCAGTACTGCAATTAATGAGGAAAGCCAATAGAATGGCTTTCCGTGGGGCCTCACGGTAGCATGGTGGTTAGCATCAATGCTTCACAGCTCCAGGGTCCCAGGTTCGATTCCCGGCTGGGTCACTGTCTGTGTGGAGTCTGCACGTCCTCCCCGTGTGTGCGTGGGTTTCCTCCGGGTGCTCCGGTTTCCTCCCACAGTCCAAAGATGTGCGGGTTAGGTGGATTGGCCATGCTAAATTGCCCGTAGTGTAAGGTTAATGGGGGGATTGTTGGGTTATGGGTATACGGGTTACGTGGGTTTAAGTAGGGTGATCATTGTTCGGCACAACATCGAGGGCCGAAGGGCCTGTTCTGTGCTGTACTGTTCTATGTTCTATGTTCTAATGTTATTGCTCATTGTGAGGAGAATTGAATACAAGAGTAGGGAAGTAATGCTTCAGTAATCAAGGGTATTGATGAGACCACATCTGGAATATTGTATACAGTATTGATCTACTTATTTAAAGAAGGATGTAAATGTATTGGAGGCAGTTCAGAGAAGGTTGACCAGACTAATACCTGGAATGAATGGATGAGGAAAGGTTGGACAGGTTAGGTGTGCATCTATTGGAGTTTAGAAGAGTACGAGGTGACTTGATTGAAACATACAAGATCTGGGCCTTGACAGGGTGGGTGTGGAGAGGATGTTTCCTCGTGTGGGAGAATCTAGAACTAGGGGTCATTGTTTAAAAATAAGGTGTCGTTCATTTAAAACAGACTAGGTGAAATATTTTCTCTGTGGGTCGCGACCCTTTGAACCTCAAGATGATGGAAGCAGAATATTTTTAAGGCAAAAGTGCATAGATTCTTGGTCTGTGAGGGGGTGAGTGGGATGCAGATTTGAGGTTACTCGGATCAGCCACAATTTTATTAAATGACTGAGCAGGCTCGAGGGGCTGAATGGCCTACTCTTTGTTCGTGTGTTATTGATTCTATTTGTAAAACTGTCCATATGTCAGGTTTCCCTGCAGAAATGCTCATCAACTCTGTAACTGTGCCTTAGTTTGCAGATGCCTTTGACAATATGGAGCTGAAAGAGAAGGCGCTTGCTTTTATCGCACGCAACCTGCAACATCTGTGCAGAACCGAGGAATTGTGCGAGCTGTCACCTGAGCAGATGAAAGAAATCCTGAAGCTGGACACATTGGATGTTGACAGTGAGAGGAAGGTGTGCATGGTTGCAATTCAGTGGATTAAAGCAAATGTCGTCGAGCGAGCTGCACATGCCCTGGATGTACTGAAGTGTGTCCGCTGGCATCATTTCACTGAAAAGGACCGAATGTACATCGATGCTCTAAAATCTCAGCCCATGGTCAAAAACAAGCCTCTAGGCTCCATTGTAGATGATCTTTCTACATTCCAAGGTGTGCCTGCACCTCTGCAAAACACTTCAAAGAGGATTGGATTTACTGCAAAGGAAATGGTTATATTCTTTGGCCATCGAAAGGAACCTTTCCTCTGTTACGACCCATACACTGGTGACATTTATACAATGACTTCCCCCTTGACTAGTCCTGCTCTTACCAAGTCCATCAGTTCCCTTGCCGTCTGTGTTTCACCAGACAATGATGTGTTCTTGGCAACACAGCCAACCAAACAGCTTTGGGTGTTTAATGCAGTTCGAAACAGTTGGCAACAACTTGCTGAGCGGCTGTTGGCGAGAGAGGGGATGGATGTTGCCTATCTGAATGGATATATTTACATTCTGGGTGGTCGAGATCCATCTACAGGCCTGAAAATTAAGGAGGTTGAGTGTTACAGTATTCAGAGAAACCAGTGGATTTTTGTGACGCCTCTGCCTCATGCGTTGCATTTATTTGAGCTGATTACAGTGGGAGATTGCTTATACGCTGTTAATAATAAGAGGATGCTGTGTTACGTGCCAGAGAGGAATCAGTGGCTGAACTGTGCCTCTTTAAAACGGAGTGAGTTCCAGGAAGCATGCGTCTTCAATGACGAAATCTATTGCATTTGTGACATTCCCGTCATAAAGGTTTACAACCCTTCGAAGGGTGAGTGGCGAAGGATTAATGATGTCCCGATCGATGCCTATATCCATAATTTTCAAATCGTTAGTCATGGGAACAAACTGCTTCTCATAACCACCACCGTTCCACAGTGGAAGAAAAACAGGGTGACCGTTCATCAGTATGATGCAGGTGGCGATCAGTGGGTCAACATTGGTACAATGTTGGGATTGCTACACTACGACAGTGACTTCATATGCCTTTCGGCACGGTTGTATCCTTCTTGCTTGGAGCCGGGCCAGAGTTTTATTAGTGAGGAGGATGATGTCCGCAGTGAGTCGAGTGCAGATTGGGATTTTGAAGGCTCAAGTGACATTGACTCAGAGTCAGGGAGCTCCAGCTCGTTTTCAGATGACGATTGGCAGCCACCAGAAGGACTGAGAGTTGAACGAATACAGCGGAATGGCCACTTGATCCTGCCCGACAACAGAGCGCCTCACATCAATGGCCAGATTGGAAACTAACTGGCTCCATTTTAAACAGTCATTAATGAGACAAATCCAAAATCGTAAAAATAACTAGTATTTTTTTCTGATTGTTGCAGATATGGTAGTTTTTGGACAAATAAGTTATATTTTGCGGTACATGTTTAAAGTGTCTTTGGAGGAACTGAAAGAATAAAAATTGCATTGAAATGATTATTTTTTTCCCTTATTGGCAGATGTGCCATGAATTTGTTTTGCTCTTTGTTTGATCCTATTCAATCCTATTCCAAGTAAGCCCACTTTTTTTTAAAGAAATGAAAAGGTAGTTTAACTCGATTCACAATTCCCCTTCGGAATGATGGAGACCTGAGCATTAAGTCTCTTTTTGCTGTTGTACTGCACACCTGTGTATACTTCATGGAATCTCCAAAACCTTGTACAATAAAAGCACTCTGAAGATGTCTTGCCGTTTTGCTGCTGCTGAATTCATGGCCTGCTGTTTTCGCTGGCTAGGCCAGCATTTATTGTCCATCCCTTCAAAAAATGTAATGTACCCGTTTCTGAATAGGCACAGCGACATTGGTTTTGTACAAGCTTCAGGAGGGACAGGCTCGAGTTTATTGAAGGGGGACACTCTACTTTCAAGAACGAGCCCAGAGTTTAATCCTGCCACCTTTTTAATGAGTAACTTGTGGATTTATGCTGTTTCTAAATGCAAGAGGGTTAATTCTTCCATAAAGCTGGCTGTTTTAAGAACTTGTGGTAATGCTTGGGAAATTAGTCACACTGTTGAAAGTCTTTTGTGTGCATTTGTATAAATTTCTAATTTGTTTGTTCTGTTTTACTGCAAGTAACCATATCAATGATGACCAGTGAGAATGCTGCGGTTTCTCGTCAACCTAACTGCATAAAGTACAGCATCACAGGTAACGATCTATAAGGAAATATGTGTAAGTGTAGAAGTATCATTGCTGATATTTTCCACAAGGGTCCTTCAGAACTAATCTCACTGCTCGTGCTGCCTCCCACAGCTCTGCATGGTCCTCTGCAATATATATCCTGAACACACGGTCTGCTTCAGCCTTCTCTTTGTTGATTTTCTTTGGTCAGGTAAAGATATTTGAGGTTTGACCTTTTGTGGTGTGGTGGCTAGCATCCCTACCTCTGACCCAGAAGCTGCCACCCCAGGATTCTTTGGGCACGGAAGGTGAGGTCATAACACGGCCAAACGGGTTAATTATCAGCCTGTACATACTTCTAATATGCCTGATGGCAGACGGTAAGACCAGGAAAGATTTCTGGTCAGCCAGACTGAAGAAGGCAATGACAAACCACTGCAGTACTTTGTCAAACATAATCATGGGCCAATCCAATGGAAACCCATGGTCGCCAATGCCCCTCTTAGGGCCATGGTATCTGGAGGAGGGTTAGGGTACAAAGATGAGATAAAGATCAGACATGATCTGGTGGACTGACGGAGGGGTTGAGTGGCTGAATATTGTTCCTTTCTGAAGCTTTTCATGTGTGATAATCTCTGACCATTTTAAAAGTTTCTGAAACTGATGAAGGCAGACTAGAATAAATATCTACAGCCCATCAAGCTAAAAGGATCACAATTGTGATGCAAAGTAGCTAAACGTCTTTGAAAATACAAGGCCACTTTGTGATATCTTTTTCAGTTTTTTTTATTCGTCATGGGACGTGCACGTGGCAGGCTGGGCCAGCATTTATGGCCCATCCCTAATTGCCCTTGAGGCAGTTAAGAATCAACCACATTGCTATGGGTCTGGAGTCACATGTAGACCAGACTAGGTAAGGATGGCAGATTTCCTTCCCTAAAGGAACCAGATGGCTTTTTACAACAATTGACAATGGTTTCATGGTCATCATTAGACTTCTTCATTCCAGATATTTTATTGAGTTTAAATTCTATCACCTGCCGTGGTGGGATTCGAATCCGGGTCCCCAGATTATTATCCTGGGTCTCTGGATTACTAGTCTAGAGACAATACCTCTACACCACCACCTCCCCTTCCTCTTCTATTAGCTCCCGTGGTGACATTGTGCCAGAGGCCGATCACCAAATGGCTTCTTTAGTCACTTTATTCCGTAACGTTGAAAGCGAAAGATCTCAATCTTCTCCATATTCAGTTTGTACCCTGAAAACCACCGGATAACAGCCTCAGAAATTGTGTGTGATTGAAACCAGAGATATATTTTAAAATTACTGAACTGACTGACTTTTTAAGTCCATACAATTGCTTTAAAACAAATTAATCACGCAGTCATTTAAACAGGTGACCTGTTCAATCAATGTCATTTGTTGTCCCTTCAAAGTTGGATAACTGGAATATATGCTGTTTCAAATGGACATTTTAAATGTTTTCATTTTTTAGATGCCTAATTTTATTTACTGCTTACATAAGTAACTTAACCTACAGTAACGTAAGCTGCAGTAGGCAAAGGGAAGCATTGAATTGAACCCTCTTCTTCCCCAACTTAACATTTTTCAACAGAAGAATTGAACATTGCGGTATGTTTTAAAGTATTTTCCATCCATTTACTTGGAAAGTACCAACAAGCAGAAGACTTGAGTTATCCAGAGGGACATCTTTCTGTGCTCTTGTTCCTACGTGTCAGTGTTTGGTGTAATTTGATTTAAAAGACAGTGTTTTAACTTCCATTAACCAGTAAATTAATCTTTGTGAACTAATTTAAAGGAGTTTTTTCTGGAACTGGCTTCCCTCACTCCAAGGTTCAAAAGATATTAGTTTGGTTTACAAAATCCTCACTATCTCTCCTGGCTTTCAAAGAGTGGTTTAAAAACTTGAATGCAAATACGCATCAATACAAATCGGCAGCAATACAGGTTGCCTGGATTGTTTAAAATACAGTTCCAGGTGCAAAGGTTTTCCAAGGCATGACGCACCATTTGCTATTTTGTAAAATGGCTTGTTACGTGATAGTCAGCTAGCCCAATACCCATAGACCGCTTTTTGTTTATCTGTAATACTATCACAACTTTTAATAAAGACTATCTTTTGTGCCTGTCTCGAATTATTGAGAAATTTGTTACTTGTGATAATCTTGGTGTCAAATTATGGGCATTGTTGTGTAATGCAGTTGGTTTGTTCACAAGCATAAATGTGATTCAAATGTGTCCATTGTATAATTATGAATTAATGAAAGTGTTGCACTACCTTTCAAACTGTCTGAAATGTGGACATGAAGGTTCAGGAATGAAATAGACTTGACCATGAACTGATTCCAAAGCTATTTCATTTGTTTAAAATTCATGGTGTGGCAGCCAGCCACCATGTGGGGAAGTGAGATTTGGCACAAAATCTGATTAATTGTCTTTGAGGGATTTTTTTTTTTTTTAAAAAGCTGCTGAGTTTGTCATACACACTTTAGTCACAGAAAATGGTTCACCTTCAAGAACCAAGAACATTCTGGAAGAATGTGTTTTTAAAAAGACACTGTCCCTTAAAAGGTTAGTGCGAGGACACTGGTTGCTGCTGTTCCTTGACAAGATAACATTTTACAAGAAAAGGTAATGAGCAATTTTCAAGAAGCTGGAAACCTCCTGATCCTGGCGGAGGTTTACACGTCACATGATAGTTTATGGCTTTGAGGAAAAGATAACATGCCGAGAAAACTGTTTTAAAAGCTGGCAGGGTGGTTTTGCTTTTTAGGGAAAAAATAAGAAGGATCAAGTTCTTGGGTAAAGAAGACAACTGCTCCTGAAACTCCTGACCCAGTCGTAAGTGAATGAAAGTTGCTCTGAAGTCGATCTACATTCTGAAATTGAAGCCTGCCTGGAGAGTAGTACAAGAATCAATGATTGTTTTGCAAAATATGATAAGGGGTTGCTATTCCAACTGCATAACCCGAACACCATTTCAAGGACTCTTATCATCTTTCCTTATCCCTTGAACCATTGACTTTTAACCTTGGTGTGTGTGGGTATTTAGAGTAATTATTATATTTCATTCTGTATATTAACGAGCTTTGCCTTCTACTTGACTAGTCTGGCTTTATAATAAACTAATAATGTTGTTTATTAAAGAAATCTGGGCATTGAGTGGTCATTCTGAGATTCATCGGGAAAACACATATTTGGCCATAGAACACGCTGGAGAAATTCTTTAAATATATCTTGTGACCTGTGGAGTAGTGGAGCTGGACAGACAGCACCCCTCCCATCTCGGTCGTAACGGAGTTTAATTAGGTTAGTTTGAAGACATCAATGTTTAATTGTCTTTGTTCCATGTAGTCTTAGCAGCAAGAAAATGGCCAACATATTTAATATAAGCTTTAAGTAGCAAACATCTTTTGTTCCCAAACATTGCAGTGTGCTCTTCCAGCAATTGTGTTTCTATAATGTCCAACAATGCTACTTAATGGTTCTCTTAAATCAATAACCTGTGCAATGCAAGTTGTCTTATTTTCCTGGTGCTTCTAACCTCTTGTACCAGCAAATTTACAATCTACATTTATAAAGTGTCTTTCTATGATGTTGTAAAATCTTCGAAGGAGCATATGCTTTTAATTGTAAAATCTCTGTACCTAAGCTGTAACTAAGGTTGAGAAAGATGAAGTAGATAATGACCTGAGTTTTCATAGACTCCCTATAGTACAGGAGGCCATTCAGCTCATCGAGTTTTCACCGATCCTCTGAAAGAGCACCCTACCTGGTCCCACTCCCACGTAACCACATCTTTGAACATTAAGGGGTCATTTAGCATGGCCAGCCCACCTCACCTGCACATCTTTGGACTGTGGAAGGAGATAGGAGCACTTGAAGGAAACCCACGCAGGCAGGGGGAGAAAGTGCAAACACCACAGTTAGCCAAAGCCGGATTTGAAACCGGGTCCTGGTGCTGTGAGGCAGCAATGCTAACATCTATGCCAGCATGCTGCCGTTCTCAAATGTGTCTTCACAGAAAGTTCCAGTTCATTGAACTGTAACAGTGCGGAAGGCAAACAGTTGGCTTTGATGGCTTTTTTGAAGACCAAATCATATTCACTCCACTCTCCTGTTTTAATATTGCAAAATCCCTGCAAAGTATTTCTCCCAAGTACAGATCCAGTTCCCTTTTCCTTTTAATCCAGTTCCGTTTTCCTTTGAAGACTATTAGTGAATCTATAATGAAAGGGTAAAGACCTGTACCGCAAGATGTGTTTCTGTTGTCTTCGAAAGACAGTCAAGTATTTATTGCAAACACTGCCGGTACACAGGGACTCTTAACGAGTCATAAAAGAGCTCATCTTAAATATTTTTATTGTTGATTTATTACTGGTTTATCTTCCATCTCTTGATGTTGGATTGGCATTGTGCGGTGCTGGCTCGAAAATACATCTCCATGGAACTAGAAGCCAGGCTTATAGGAATTAAGAGCAGAAGTAGGCAATTCAGCCTTTTGAGTCTTCTCCATGGCTGATTTCTTCCTGGTCTCAAATCGACCTCCCTGCCTGTTCCTTATATCCTTTTGACCCATTTTTGTTTTTTTAAATCTATTTTAGAGTACCCAATTATTTTTTCCAATTAAGGGGCAATTTAGCGTGGCCAATCCACCTATCCTGCACATCTTTTGGGTTGTGGGGGTGAAACCCACGCAGACACGGGGAGAATGTGCAAACTCCTCGGGGACAGTGACCCAGAGCCAGGATTCGAACCCGGGTCCTCAGCGCCGTAGGCAGCAATGCTAACCACTGTGCCACCGTGTTGCCCCTTTTGACCCATTTTTAATAATATATCTACCTCCTTGAAGCCATTTAATGACTCCCAATTCCACTGCAAAATGAGGCAGTAAGCTCTGCAAGAAGTAGTTCCTCCTCTTTTCGGTTCTACATCTACCACCTCTCAAACCTATATCTGGGACAAGGCTTTGATTAGGCAAAGCTGGAACTGAACCTGTACCTTGAAATGTAAATATCGTTAGAGGGTCATTGCTCCTATAGCGATCGTTCCCCTAGATTTGAATCGAGTTTCTAGTTGTAGACCTGGATTAAACTTCATTCAAGCCCTCCTAATTCATTTTTTAAAATATAAATTTAGAGTACCCAATTATTTTTTTTCCATTTAAGGGGCAATTTATCATGGCCAATCCACCTAACCTGCTCATCTTTGGGTTGTGGGGGTGAAACCCACGCAGATACGAGGAGAATGTTCAAACTCCACACACAGTGACCCAGAGCCGGGATCAAACCCGGGTTCTCAGTGCCGTAGGCAGCAGTGCTAGCCACCATGCCGCCCTTCCTCCTGATTCAGAAGTAATCTGAAGTTCTACACTATTCACGCAGTTCACAATGTTTCTAAATTTCATATGTGAACCTCAAAATTGTGTCCTGTACACCATGGTTTAGATCATTAATATATATCAGTAAAAGCAAGGGTCACAACCCTGACATCCGGAGAGCTCCGCTACAAACATTCCTCCAGCCCAATAAACATCCACTAGCCACTACTGTTTCCTGTCACTCAGCCAATTTCGTATTGATGTTTGTCTTTTTTTATTCCATGAGCTTTTGCTCCAGTCCATTTTGTCACTTTGTAAAATGTCTTTTGGAAATCCATTAACCCTCTCTGTTACTTCTTTAAAACAATGATTAATTTTATCCTGAATTATTGTTTCTCTAAGATTTCCCATCACAGAAGTTAAACTGACTAGCCTGTAGTTGCTGGGCTCCTTTGTTTTTGAACAATTGCCGTCTTCTGCTCTGATATCTTAAAAAGTTTATAGTCAGTGTCTCCGCAATTTCCATTCTCACTTTTGTGACCTTGCATGCATTTCCTCCAATCTAGATGCTGAGACGTTGTCTTCCCTTTGTAGGACAGTCTAGGACCAGAGGGCATCATCTCAGAGTAAGGGGGTCACCCATTTAAGATGGATGAGGGGGGAATGCTGGAAAATCTCAGCAAGTCTGGCAGCAGGGTAGCATGGTGGTTAGCATAAATGCTTCACAGCTCCAGGGTCCCAGGTTCGATTCCCGGCTGGGTCACTGTCTGTGTGGAGTCTGCACGTCCTCCCCCTGTGTGCGTGGGTTTCCTCCGGGTGCTCCGGTTTCCTCCCACAGTCCAAAGATGTGCGGGTTAGGTGGATTGGCCATGCTAAATTGCCCGTAGTGTCCTAATTAAAGTAAGGTTAATGGGGGGGGGGGTTGTTGGGTTACGGGTATAGGGGTTTGAGTAGGGTGATCATGGCTCGGCACAACATTGAGGGCCGAAGGGCCTGTTCTGTGCTGTACTGTTCTATGTTCTATCTGTAGGGAGAGAAAGCTAACGTTTCGAGTCCGATGACTCTTTGTCAAAGCTAAAGTTAGCTTTGACAAAGAGTCATCAGACTAGAAACGTTAGCTCTTTTCTCTCCCGACAGATGCTGCCAGACTTGCTGAGGTTTTCCAGCATTTTCCCTTTCATTTCAGATTCCAGCATCCGCAGTAATTTGCTTTTATTAAGATGGGTGAGGAATGTCTTGAGGGAGTGAATGTGGAATTCTTTACTGCAGAGGGCCGAAGAGACTGGGTTGTTAAGTATGTTCAAGGTTGAGATAGACAGATTTCTAATCACTAAGGGAATCAAGGATTATGGGGATGAGGGAAAGTGGAGTTGAGGATTATCAGATCAGTCATGATCTCATTGAATGTTGGAGCAGAACCGATGGGCTGAGGGTTGAATGGCCTATTTCTACTCCTATGTCTTCGTCTTATGGTACAGGCAGCCTATACATTTTGAACCCGTCTGTCTGAATTACCTCCTCTTTCACCATGGTTTGAGTAACATCCTCCTTGATACAGAGGCAAAGTATTCATTGAATACTTCAGCTATGCCCTTTGCCTCCTCCATGCGTAAACTCCCTTTTTGATCCCTAATTGGCCCCACTCCTTTTACCACATATACATCTATAGGTGATTTTCGGATTCTGTAAACTAACAATGAAGGCTAGTAAACATGTTCACACTGGCTAGATATCCTGTCGGCTTCTGCTTCTTGCTCCAATCTGCCTCACCTTCATGCAAGGAAAAGCTTATATTGTTTTGGGATGGAGTAATTACCTATCTGTTAGCTACATCTTCAAACCACAGGATTCATCCACATACTGTACAGGGCATTCCTGGAACAATGATTTAATAACGTTCTGGTAGAAGTCATTGATGCCGTTGCGGAAAGGATTTATTCTGTGATCTCTGTAGTTCGCTATCAGTAAATAACTAGAATGGGGAGTATCTGTTGAATGTGCTGCTAATATTTTCCGGATAGATTTCAGGAGACCCAGACTGGTTGCCGAGGTTCTCATTTATGGACTTTTTAAAAAATTAATTCATGGGATGCGTGCATCGCTGGCTAGGCCAGCATTTACTGCCTTCTGCTGCAGTCCATGAGGTGTAGGTACGTCCTCAGTGCTATTAGGGAGGTAATTCCAGGGTTTTAACCCAGCAACTGTGAAAGAACAACGCTATGTTTCCAAGTCAGGATGGTGAGTGACTTGGAAGGGAACTCCCAGATGGTGATTTTCACGTGCATTTTGATGCCCTTGTCCCTCTAGATGTTTATGGTAGTGTAAGGGCGCTTCCTATTGATTTGCTTTTCCCCCTTTATTTTTGCTGTTATCATCTTTATCCGTGCAGGCTTAGTGAGCATATTTCTTCTAAGTTGAACGGGGAAAAGAGGAATTCAAAAATTACAAAAGCGAACACTGTGCGAGCCTTCAGACAGAAGAACTGACTTTTCGGCACCAGAGAGATTGGTGAAATTGTTTGAATGGTTGGCTGGTGGATAGTGAATTGTCCAAAAGGATGTATTCTGCCTGGTAACAGGCAGTGATTGGATCCTACCTTAGTGGAATGTTTTTTTTCAGAGAACCAATAAGAGTCCTGGACCCGCAGAGGAAAGAAGCTACTCTCATTTTTCTCCCAAAAGGCTGTATATCTAAAATGGTAGAGACCTGAATGAATCTACAGTAAAACCATTACAGACTGGAAACAGAAACTCTGAACTGAAAGCCTGGACTGAAGAACGGTATGCTAGAAGACCACCATCTGAAACAAAGACTCATCATTTTACTTACTTTTTATGCCCCTCTTTCCTCCCCCCCCCCCCCCCCCCCGTGTTTGTCTGCCATGTGTGTGGGAGTGAGTTAAGTGGAAGGTTGTTTAGGAATTAGATAAATTAACCTCTTGTATTTGCTGCATATTCAGTCATAGTTATTAATAAAATGAATTGTTTCAATTTACCAATATGGTGACTAGTTATTGGGCAGCTAAGTGCCAAAGACACGGAGTGTTTTTTGAAAAATTATTTATCAATTTTCAATTGTGTTGCGAGTCTGGGTCAAGTGGGGCTGGAATTGACCACGCATTACCTAGGGGGTTGTAACAGTCGTGGGTTTGGAAGGTGCTGTCGAAGGAGCCTTGTAAGTTCCTTCCATGCATCGTGTAGATAGCTGCCACTGTTCCTCAGTGACTGTTCACGGATAGGGTGCAAATCTCTGGATGGTATTGAGCTTCTTGATTGTTGTTGAAACTTCACTTATTCCGGGAAGGGGAGAGTATTCCATCTGGCATGCGATAAATAAGCTGCTCAGTTGAGTAAAATAAACTCCACAGCAATACAAATCAGCATCTCGCCTTAAATTGGTAAGAATTATCCAACTTTCCAGGAATAGTCAAAGGGTAGTGGGTGGCAGAAGATAAACAGGAACTGGGAGTTAATCTGTCCAGGGCTTCAATTTAAAGGAACGGACCACTTTTAATCAGACCCCAAATAGCAAGATATACTTCACATCCTTCCTGGAATAATTTGAGTTTCTAGCAAATAACTTGGAGGGAAACATTTGAATAATTGTCATAACCTTTTGGATAGTAATTTTATTCTGTTCGAAGTGTGACATTCCATATCATTTTGTAAAATATTCTAATTTTTACACCAGATGCAAGTGTCACTGGAGTCTTCCTGACTGAATCCTTCCCAGTATTAGCTTCCTCCACAGGCTTTTGCAAGTGGAATGAAATCAAAGGAACCAGGATACTGCAAATGAATTTGCCCCCAAGTTCATGCAAGCCCCTAGCTCTGAGACTTCATCTCTACCTAGATGGGACTTTCTGATCCATAAGCCTGAGACTCTTCTGGATGGCAGCGAGTTCCTGGGGTCGGACTGCCTACCTCCACCTGCTCTACCAGAGCAGCTGTGCGGTGCACAGCAGTGAGTATCCCAGGAGCCTCTTCACTAACATGCCCAATCAAGGTAAATGTCTCTGGGATGGTAGAGGGTGATGGAGATAGCTGTGACGGAAAATCACTGTCATCCTCCGACCCGAGCTCCAGGGTGTCCTGCATCTCGGGTTGAGGGCTGGTGGCCGAGCTGCTCTCAGCGTCACTGCTCCGCTCATGTGGGGGGCTCTGCCTGTGGCTACCAGATGGACCTGCCCCATCTCCAACACGTCCTTCAAGACTCAAGGTGAGGTGAATGGTTAGACCGTGGGCCGGGTGGGTGGTAGTGGTATGGGGATGGTATAGGGTGAGAGTGGTGTATGGCGGGGGCGGGGGGGGGGGGGGGGGGGGGGAGAAAGAGTTGGCACCCGTATTACGGGGAACCCAACCCAGCCGGGTCTCACTTGCTCACCCGCAGCTGAGCTTCACCTCGCTGACCTCCCTTTCCTCCAGGCCACCAACCACGTCCAGGGCCCTCTGCTCGGCCACGGTGAAGGGCCGCAGGTCTGGCCGTCCCCGTCCTGTCTTCTCCCAGCGCATGTGCGGGCCTTCTGGGGGGGGGGGGGGGGGACACAAATTGAGTTTTAGACAGTCCGATGCAAACAGCCCAAGGGATGGGTAGTTGATGGCCAGGGCACCTGGCAGCCAGTATTGGTGCCAGCATGTGGGGGGTTTCTCTTCCCCCCCCCCCCCCCCCCCCACCCACTTGCGGGTATGTGAGGGGTTGGTGGCCCTGAGAAGGTTATGCAGTTTCTTCCAGCTCAACTGGATGGTCTGGATAGTGTTGCCTACGGCCTCTGCCAACTGCACCCAGGGACGACGAAAGGCAGTGGCTGGCAGCCTCCTTCCCAGACCAGGGTACAGGGTCATCCACCTCTCCTCCACCACGTGCAAAAGGGTCTCCACCTTGGCGTCTGGGAACCCCAGGGCTGCTCTCCTCGCTGCCATCTTGTTCGCTGGGATGTGTTTGTGTGTGGGGGGGGGTGAATAGGTTATATGCGGCTGCAAGATTGTCAATTGGTCAGGTGTCAATTGCGAAACCAGTGAATCCTGCACCGTTTCTCATTGGAATCGATTGTGCTCCACATAGCCTTTAACAGTAGCGGAATCAGTCCAGGTGCGGCGGCAGTTTTTCTATCATGAAAATCCTCGAATTCTGCATTGGCGTCAACACTTAGTCTCAGAAATGGAGAATCCCGCCCTTAGTTTTCAACATTGGAAGAATAATCAAAATCTGACTGTACCAATTTGGGTGATGAGGTATATTAAAAATATATAGCAGAACTTATTATAGAATTTTTACGCTTGCTCTGATATTTAACACAGTAACACTAACATTGCCCAGTGTTGAGGTTTTGCTTCACCGAGTAAGCTTCTAGCTCTATGCCGATGGGTCAAAGAGCTGGAGCTGAAATGTATCATGGAATCCCAACAGTACGAGGCCATTCGGTCTGGAGTCCGCACCAGCCCTCTGAACTAAACCTAGACACCCCCACCCCCCACACACACCTTATCCCAGTAACCCCACCTAAACAGCACATCGTTTCCTGGAGACTGGAGCTGTGCAGCAACCACCTGAGGCAGTTTGTTTCCTCACAGGAGAGGATGGTTTACACTGCCGTGCATAGCACTGTGAATGAGCAGCACCACCTCAAATAACCAAATTAGACAGAGATTTGATATAAGACGTGGTGCCACATGATTGTATCCATGTGGCCACAAAATTATACACCTTTCAAAGGAAAGTTTACAATTCGCAGTAGCTAGTACTTGAATGTTAATGTGAAGTCGCTGCTTGAGGTAAATCTAGGTAGAATCAGCTTGCATTTTATTTGTTTTGAACATTTCAGGCTTTGACTATTATAGCTTTAATTCCCCTCAGTAGTTCCTTTATTACATGTTTCTATAAATTCCAGGATAGCTTCCTTTTCTGCTGACTCCAGGAGCTTATTAATCAGTCCATCCAGCTGTTTCCCACCGCACAGAAGCTCCTAGAATAGAACAGAAGTGTAAGCCAAAGGACAAGATATGGGCTGCTTGTAAACAAGTGGCCAATTTAACTAAAAAAATTGGGCCGGTAATCCAATGTGCTAAAATGTTTTTTTATCATAAAGGCTTGTAGCTCTCCATCAAAATAGCAGATTGCAGTTTCCCGTCATCTAACTGCAGGCAACAGCACTCTTTTCTAAAGCTTCACTGAATCCTGGAATCCTTACAGCGCAGAAGGAAGCCATTCAGCCCTTCATGTTTGCAACAGCTCTCCGAATGCGCATTTCACCGAGTGCCATTATCCCACCTTCTCCCTGTAAACCTGCAGATTATTTCTTTATCATAAATCATCCAGTTTCCCCTTGAATACTGCACTTGAACCTGCCTTCATCGCACACTCAGGCAGAGCTTAACCACTCGCTGCGGGGAAAAAGGTTTTCATAGACTTATCATAGAAACCCTACAGTGCAGGAGGAGGCCATTTGGCCCATCGAGTCTGCACTGACCCTCCAAAAGAGCACCCCACCCAGGCCCACTTCCCCCGCCCTATCCCTGGACAATAAGGGGCAATTTAACATGGCCAATCCACCTACCCTGCACACCTTTGGACACTAGAGAGTAATTTAGCATGGCCAATCCACCTAACCTGCACATCTTTGGCCTGTGGGAGGAAACCGGAGTACCCGGAAAAAACCCTACAAATACAGAAAAAATGTGAAAATTCCACACAGTCACCCGAGGTCAGAGTCGAACCCGGGTCTCCCGCTGTGAGGCAGTAGTGCTAACTGCTCTGCCAACGTACCACACTGTCGTCTTTACTTCTTTTGCCAATTACTTTAAATTGGTGCCCTCTCGTTCTCAATCCTTTCACACATTTCTCCCTGTCGACTCTGTCCAGCCCCCTCATTATTTTGAACATCTCTTTGAAATCACCTCTCAATCTTCTAAATGAATATTTTTTCACACAGTGTTCACACAGGAAAAAAGACAATGTTGTCGAGGGAAATATTCAGATACAGGCTATTAGACTAAAAGGGCTTGAGGTTCATAAGGAGGAGGTGTTAGCGATTCTGGAAAGTGTGAAAATAGATAAGTCCCCTGGGCCGGATGGGATTTATCCTAGGATTCTCTAGGAAGCTAGGGAGGAGATTGCTGAGCCTTTGGCTTTGATCTTTAAGTCATCTTTTGTCTACAGGAATAGTGCCGGAAGACTGGAGGATAGCAAATGTTGTCCCCTTGTTCAAGAAGGGGAGTAGAGACAACCCCGGTAACGATAGACCAGTGAGCCTTACTTCTGTTGTGGGCAAAGTATTGGAAAGGTTTATAAGAGATAGGATGTATAATCATCTGGAAAGGAATAATTTGATTAGAGATAGTCAACATGGTTTTGTGAAGGGTAGGTCGTGCCTCACAAACCTTTATTGAGTTCTTTGAGAAGGTGACCAAACAGGTGGATGAGGGTAAAGCAGTTGATGTGTATATGGATTTCAGTAAAGCGTTTGATAAGGTTCCCCACGGTAGGCTATTGCAGAAAATACGGAGGCATGGGATTCAAGGTGATTTAGCAATTTGGATCAGAAATTGGCTAGCTGGAAGACGACAAAGGGTGGTGGTTGATGGGAAATGTTCTGACTGGAGTCCAGTTACTAGTGGTGTACCACAAGGATCTGTTTTGGGGCCACTGCTGTTTGTCATTTTTAGGCTTTGAAGGATGGGTGAGTAAATTTGCAGATGACATTAAAGTTGGTGGAGTTGTGGCCAGTGCAGAAGGACGTTACAAGTTACAGAGGGACATAGATACGCTGCAGAGCTGGGCTGTCAGGTGGTAAATGGAGTTTAATGCAGAAAAGTGTGAGGTGATTCATTTTGGAAGGAATAACAGGAAGACAGAGTACTGGGCTAATGGTAAGATTCTTGGTAGTGTGGATGAGCAGAGATCTCGGTGTCATGGTTAAGAAGGTGTGCGGTGTGTTAGCTTTTATTGGTAGAGGAATTGAGTTTCAGAGCCATGAGGTCATGTTGTAGTTGTACAAAACTCTGGTGCGGCCGCATTTGGAGTATTGCATGCAGTTCTGGTTGCCGCATTGTAGGAAGGATGTGGAAGCATTGGAAAGGGTGCAGAGGAGATTTACCAGGATGTTGCCTGGTATGGAGGGAAGATCTTATGAAGAAAGGCTGAGGGACTTGAGGTTGTTTTCGTTAGAGAGAAGGTTAAGAGGTGACTTAATTGAGGCACACAAGATGATCAGAGGATTAGATAGGGTGGACAGTAAGAGCCTTTTTCCTCGGATGGTGATGTCTAGCACGAGGGGACATAGCTTTAAATTGAGGGGAGATAGATATAGGACAGATGTCAGAGGTAGGTTCCTTACTCAGAGCAGTACGGGCGTGGAATGCCCTGCCTGCAACAGCAGTGGACTCGCCAACACTAAGGGCATTCAAATGGTCATTGGATAGACATATGGACGATAAGGGAATAGTGTAGATGGGCTTTAGAGGGGTTTCACAGGTCGGCGCAACATCGAGGGCCGAAGGGCCTGTACTGCTCTGTAATGTTCTATGTTCTTTTCTCCAAGGAAAGAGTCCCAACTTCTCCAATTTATCTTCATAACCGACGTTCCTCATTTTGACCCCATCCATTCTGAAAGATTTATTCCCCAATTATAAATAAACCTTGATGATAGATCCCTCACCTTGATATCCCTCAGAATGTAGTTAATCCGGTGATCTGTAACCCTGTCCTGGGTGAAGTTATAGGTACGAATTCTCTCAGATTGTGCTCTTGTCCCAACCTAGTGGAAACAAATCTTCAAGTGAATCCCCTACTATAATTCAAAGCTGTACATCATTTAGTAAAAGCTATTGTTCTGAACTTGAAAATTAATCAAGTGGAGCGTTAAAACACCGGAGTAAAAAGTGTGAGGATTATCCATTCATCCATTATATGAACATATATATTCCAATGTGACAGCTTTACAATTCTTTATGGGGTGTGTGGAGAGTGGGATTGGTAGGAAGTTTCACCAGATCTTTATAGGCCATGTAGTTCAGCAAACCCCAGAATACACACACATGCGGAGCTGTGAGGGAATAGCTGCTTTGAGGTATTTCAAAACCATTAATGCAACAAATCACAGCACAGCCAATGATCAAAGAGCCCAAACACTCCATAGAATTCCTACAGTGCAGAAGGGGGCTATTCTGCCCATCCAATCCACACCGACCCTCTGAAAGAGCACTCCACCCAGGCCCACATCCCCATAACCCAACCCAACCTGCACATCCCCGGGCACCAACGGGCAATTTAGCATGACCAATCCACCTAATGTGCACACCTTTGGACTGTGGGAGGAAACCGGAGCACACGGGAGGAAATCCACACAGAATCGAGAAGAATGTACAAACTCCACACAGTTACCCAAGGCCAGAATCGAACCCGGGTCCCTAAACTCCGACGGCCACATTTTGGCCCACTCATTTAACCTATCTATATCCATTTCTAAGGTCTATTTCCTCATAGCAACTTACTGTCCCACCTATTTTTGTGTCATCTGCAAATTTGGCAATAGAACCTTCTATCCCTGTATCCAAGTCGTTAATATAGATTGTCAATAGTTGGGGCCCAAGGACCAAACCCTGTGCACACCATCTTGCCATCCAGAAAAAGACCCATTAATCCTGACTCTCTGTCTTCTGTCTGTCAGACAGTCTTCCATCCAAGCTAATAAATTATCCCTAATCCCATGTGATCTAATCTTGTGTATTCCAGTGACTTCAAATTTCAGGAAATGATGAACTCTGGTCAAACCTGTAACCTACTAATGAGTTGGTCGGTGCGATACATTGTTCCTTATGGATTTACCTGGAGTTTCCGGGTACTCTGCCTCTGCTCCAGATCCTTTTCTGCAGCCTGCTGGTACAGTTTTGCTTTCAATATACGAATGGCCAGCTTTCTGTTCTCTAACTGTGAACGGTGTTGTTGGCATTCTATTGTTAAACCTAGGAAGGTTAAACTGCATTAATGACAATCTGGTTATTAGCACCCAAAAAAAACACATGTTTTTCAGGAATCTTACAAATTTCAGATCTGCCTCAGTTACTCTTTCTCAGATTCAGTGGTATAGGTCAGTCCTGTAAGCGATCTTTGTACATGCAGCAATGTGCCTGCACTACCCAACATCTAATCACAGGTGTAACACCAGGATCCCTTTGCAATTTGAGCCAGCCAGCATGCTATCAGTTTGTGTCCGGCTCCAAGTTGACAGGAGGCAGACGGAAACATTTTAGTGAGATGAGGTCTGGTTTAAATTAAGTAAGTTTACAGTTTATCTTGGAGACATAAGGAGCAACACAGGGTAAAGGGTATAAGTAAATCAAACTTAGTGGCTAACTGACTTTCTCATCTTCTGCCCCATTGCAGGATTTCTGCCCTGGGCAGCACGGTAGCATTGTGGATAGCACAATCGCTTCACAGCTCCAAGGTCCCAGGTTCGATTCCGGCTTGGGTCACTGTCTGTGCGGAGTCTGCACATCCTCCCCGTGTGTGCGTGGGTTTCCTCCGGGTGCTCCGGTTTCCTCCCACACTCCAAAGATGTGCAGGTTAGGTGGATTGGCCATGATAAATTGCCCTTAGTGTCCAAAATTGCCCTTAGTGTTGGGTGGGGTTACTGGGTTATGGGGATGGGGCGGAGGTGTTAACCTTGGGTAGGGTGCTCTTTCCAGGAGCCGGTGCAGACTCGATGGGCCGAATGGCCTCCTTCTGCACTGTAAAATTCTATGATCAACCTGTCAATAAAGCCAAGAGAATTTTCTCCATTCAGTAAGGCAGGGAAGAGGGAGTTTTCCCAACCATGCTGAATGGAGAAAATGCTCTTGTCAAATGAGTGTGAACCCTGCTGAATTAACAGCCTCAATATTAACCTTCCTTATCCTCGCTACCACATTACAGCGGGCAGGAGAGCTGAAACTCTGTCCACGGGGTATGTTAAATTGCCCCAAGTGCCCAAACAAAATGTGTAGGTTAGGTTAAGGGGTCATTGGGATAGAATGCGGGAGTGAGCTTGGATGGAATGCTCTTTCAGAGGGTCGGTGCAGATTTGATAGTCCGAATGGCCTCCTTTTGCACTGTGAGGATTCTATGAGGGATTCTATTTTGGCCATTGGCTGTTAGGCAGGGCATTAGAAGTAAAAATCATGATGAGGTATGATGCACGATCAATAACTCAAAGCGAGATTGGTGTACAATTGAAGGCTTTATTGGACTAGATGTTTCCCCCAGCAGCGCAGGTACAGAATGCAGCAGCTGGGGAGACACTGACTCTTATACTCCGCCTTACTGGGTGGAACCAGCAGGCAGGCTTCACCAATGATCTTAGAGCATCAACCTAGGTACCGTAATACCTCTAATACTGACTACCACAAGGTACTGCTGTTAAATTCAGCGGGACCTCCAGGTTCCCAGTCTTCCTGTGTTCCTTGGCTGTTTCTGGTCTCATCCAACACTCTGTAAATATCATGACCAACAAGTTAACTAACTCCTGTCTGAGTTTAAATGTAGGCTATTAACATTCAACACACTGCCCAGCTTTAATGCATTTCTGCAATACCTGATCCATTAAGGTATAAACTTACATTCCTAGTGGCTCGATGGACACTTCAACGTAAACATCCTTCTGAAATGCAACTTGTTTCCAACTCTTTGTGGGGAAATGGTCTAGGAATTTCAATAGTGGATGGTACCAGTGGCAGGAATATTGGTGCAATATGTTCCTCAGATAGGCTGCACATTATTGCACAGGAAAACCAAAGAATTTAACAGAAAAAGTGGACAGTTACTCACTTGTTGGGATATGAACAATTCTCACTGCACTGTCTGTTGTATTTACATGTTGTCCTCCAGCTCCTTTGGCTCGAAAGGTATCAATCCTCAAATCATTGAGATCTACTTTGATATCTATCTGAAACAAAGAGTGGGTTAAAACAGAGCATTAACTGTTTGTGTCATTGAAGTGACCCGAGCAATTCAGTTTTCTGAGAACCAACTTTCTCACACCAACATGTTCTGAAGTGCCCAGTCATTTAAATGCATTGGCTACATCATCAGTAACACTCTCAGTAATATTGCAGGATTTCTGCAATTGACAGTATCTGAAACTCAAAACTGGACACAGACAAGAAAGCAAACTAAACCTCACAGAGTCACTGGCAGAGTTTCTGTAACATTCTTGGCAGCCTTCTGTCTCGCAAGATGATGGTTTGCGCCAAGGTGGCCAAGTCTGTGTTAACCTGGTGTGTCTCAGGAGTCCCACTCGGATATGGTGGTCTCGGCCATATTTGCTGCAGAGGAGGATGTTGGGCTGAGAAGCATCACAATTTGCCAGCCTCTCTGGACCCTCTGCTTGGCCAGATTACCTTTTCATTTCTGCTAGCCTCTGCCAACATCCTTGAGACCATTAGCCTCCATAAGTCAAGGCCATCTCCCAGTTGTCAGTGCCAATGTCTGCCATCTTCATATGTCGCTTGTAGCAGAGGTATGGCTGCCCAGGAGGTTGTGACCCTGGCGCAGCCATATTGGCTTAGCAAGGAACATATGTGGGAAGAATTGGCACACTTCAGGACCTCTGAGTCGGTGACCATGTCCTGCCAAGAAATGCTGAGAAGACATCTGAGACGGTGAAGGTGGTTAAATATTCAACCTTCTGCCCAGCATCTGTTGTCCAGGTCTCACTACTATAGAGGGCAGCGCTGAGGACGCAGACTTGGTTGACTCTCAGTTTGGTGTTTTTAGTCAGGTTGCTGCTGTTCCGTACTTTTACTCAGCATGGACATAACAGCTGCAGCTTTTGTGATGTTGTTGATCTTAACATCAAGATACAGATTGTTGGTGATTGTGGAGTCTCAATATGTGAAGATCCCAGCAACCTCCCAGCTTCACATTGTCAATGCCGATCGATGGCAGTATGTCAACATCCTGGACCATGGCATTTGTCTTCCTGATGGTGATGGTCAAACTAAACTGAGTCTGTCTATTTGCTGCTGAAGGTGTTCCTCAGTATGGAGTGTTAGCGTGGCATCATCAATGTCGAGCAACTCTCTATTGAGGACTTAGTGAACCTTTGTCTTGGATCCCAGGGAGCAAAGCTGAGCAGTTTTCTATCAGTTCTGGTATGTACGTCCATACCCTGTGTGGATCACTTGAACACACGTGACAGCAGCAAGGAGAAGGAAATTCCAAAGATATATGTCAGAACAAAACTCTATTTGACCCCACTGTGGATGTGAAAGGTCCCAACATTGTCCTGTCATAGCGGACATTACCCATCATGTTGTCATGAGAAGAGGAGATCACATTGAGCAGCTTCAGTGCGGCAGCTAATGTTCTACAGCAACTTAAATAAGACTGCCCCTGCTGACATGGTCAAATTCCTTGGTGACGACAAAGGCGATATATACTGATCTCCTTTGCTCATGATACATCTCCTGTAACTGCTGGGCTGGGAAGATCATGTGAAATTCTAGATTTTCCAGTTCTGGATTCATACTGGGATTTGGGAGAAATGCATTCAGCCAGGATGTGCAGTCTGACAAGGGTAACACTGGCAAATACCTTTCCCATGATGCTTCGCAAGGAGATGCCTCAATAGTTGTTTCAATTACTCTGGTCACCCTTGTTCTTACACAGGGTCACAATGTTTGGATCACACATCGTGAGGCACTGCTCCCTCCCTCCCTCCAGCAGCTGAAGTTTGTGCAGAAGCTGCAGGGTTATCGGTTTCCTGTGACTGATGAGTTCAGGCAGTATAGCATCAGCACTTGGGAGTTTTCCCCATGGCAAATGAGTCATTTTTGCTTAGTTCCTCCACTGTGGGTTTGATATCCAGCTCTGCCATGACAGGCAGGCTTTCGAGGTATCTTGAGCTTTCTCGGTGGCATTGTTCTCCCCCGACCACAACTCAAGGTAGTGCTTCACCAATCTCTCCAAATGTTAAATGCAGTTGGTGATGACTTCCACTGCTTTTGTTTTCAAAGGAGCTATTCTCTTTGCTGAAAGACCTGTTGCCTTTTTGATCTCTTCATATATGCCCCCAGCATCCCGTGTCGAAAGACATCTGGATATTCTGTCAAGAGTTGTAACCAGAAATTATTGATGTGCCACTTAGCAATCTGTTAGGCTTCGGTCTGAACACTCAGAGTCTTCTCTCGCGGATCCCTCGTGTAATTAATGCGAGTGAACCACTTGGCTTTGATGACAGGTTATATCACAGTGATGTTAGCCTTAAATCAGTCAGCAATTTTCTGCTCTTGCTTTCCATATGTTGAGAGTGTGGTATCAGAGATGGAGTTTCAAAGCAAGTTCCAATCGCTGTTTCTTTCCATTAAATAGTATTCCTTGACGTTAAGAGTTGCAAGTTGGTGCAGTTTTGTTAAATACAGGTGAGGATGGGCTTACCACCCAAAGAAGCAATAGAAGTGCCCCAGCCTTCACCTGCAATAAGCCCATTTAAAATCACTGACTTTAAAAACTAGAATTTTATTTTAGATTTTCTTTATTCTTTCAATAGATGTAGGTGTCACTGACAAGTCCAGCATTTGTTTCCCATCCCTAATTGCCCTTGGAGCTGATTGGCTTACCACACCATTTGAGAGTCACCCACGTTGCTGTGGGCCTGGAATCACATGTGCACCAGACCGGGTAAGCATTGCAGATTTCCTACCTTAGAGGACATCAGTGAACGAGATTGGCTTTTATGGCAAATAACAATTGTTTCATGAGACTCATTACCTATTACTGTAGTTACTATTACCATTACTGAGACTAGTTTTTCAATTCCCAGATTTATTCATTAAATTTTATATTCCAACTGCCGTGGTGGGATTTGAACCCATGTTCCCAGAGCATTGGCCTGGCTTCTGGATATGACGTCCAGTGACATCATCATTATGCCACCATCTCCCTCCCCGAACCACTTGCTACTTGCCCTCGTTTCCAAAATTAAAAATTGTTTGATGTGAAAAGAATACTGTATAAAGGTCCTGACGATGGCCAGAGAACATGAACACAATTTAAAGAGCCTCTGAACTCGATGTCAGCTTGGAGGCGTGGTCATCCTTGTGAGCTACGCCTAATTCAGCAAATTAAATCTTCAATCAGTATAAAAGGATTGTGGAAAGTACGACTGTGGGTTTTATTTTGTGGGTGGAACCAATTCACTAACATTTAAAGCTCGCCAATGTTTCCTCTGCTTTGACCCATTCCATCCAGGTGGCATTGATATTGCTGGCAAAACCCAATGGAAATTCTACCCAATGATTCTCAGTTATTTCCAGATTAAGATTACAAATGCATTTACTAATTGAAAATCAAGACACTGATAACATTTCCAACCAGCATGAAACAGTATGATGGGATCACAGGGTCAAACAACTGGAGAAAGTTGATCAAATCCACAAAAGATGACCATGCAGATATTTGAAATGAAATGAAAATCGCTTATTGTCACAAGTAGACTTCAATGAAGTTACTGTGAAAAGCCCCTAGTCGCCACATTCCGGCGCCTGTCCGGGGAGGCTGGTACGGGAATCGAACCGTGCTGCTGGCCTGCTTGGTCTGCTTTAAAAGCCAGCGATTTAGCCCACTGAGCTAAACCAGCCCCTGGTCTACTACAATCATTCATGCTTCCCCGTCAGACAATTCCTTCCAACAAAACTTTCCGGTGAAAACGATTTGGGCAGCCACTGTAATCTGAGATGTGTTTAGTATTAACACCTGGAGTGAGGAGCTCAAGCAGGGAAGTGGTGGCACAGTGGTTAGCACTCCCACAGTCCAAAGATGTGGAGGTTAGGTGGATTGGCCATGCTAAATTGTCCCTTAGTGTCCACAGATGTGCAGGTTAGGTGGGGTTAAGGGAATAGGGTGGGGGATGGGCCTAGGTATGCTCTTTCAGATGGTAGGTGCAGACACAATGGCCTCCTTCTGCACTGCAGAGATTCAATGGAACTATGGAACAGCCAGGAAACTCGAGCTGTCATAAATCGCCCGTTAGTGTCCAAAGATATGTAGGTTAGGTGGGATAGGGCAGGGGAGTGGGCCTAGATAGGATGCCATTTCCCGAACAGCCTCTTCTGCATTGTAGGAATTCAATGGTCCAGCGTCCCACCATGTTACAGCCATTTGCATTAAAAAGAGACTGTTTACTTGGCCTACACCCCTTCCCCACCACATTTTTTGTATTAAACAGAATACCGTTCACGGTCTGTTCACTTCCGTCTTACCTCATCAATACAGGGCAAAACATGGTGTCAAGGATGGGTGTGGTGGGACAGTGGCAAGGAGGGCAGTGCCAGCATGCATGTGTTGACTATCTCACCTCATCAATTTGGGGTAGGACGATGACTGTCATGGTGCCAGTATGGATGCGCTGCATTCGCGATGACAGGCCCACTGCAGGAATCCTCTGAACTCTGTGGGTTCCACCTTCAAACTTTAAAAAGCGATAAACATAATCCCCTGAAATACATGCCGATGCATGATGTAATCCTCCTTAAAAGGGGAGAACATAAATTAAAACAGCTCAGTAAAAGGAATCCACCAACAGTCCATGATGTGGAGCAACAAAACACCCCCACGCTCCATTCATGACTGGATTGTGGGACAGGGGGAAGATCAACATTTACTTTAGCTACCCTCTTCCTTTTAATGTACTTGTAAAAGCTCTTAACACCTGTTTTGTATTCCTGGCTTTTTATAACATTTTGGTGGCACTTTATGAGTCTCGGTCTACTAATCTCTCACTTCCTAATCCTCTTTAATTTGGGGATTTCTGGTTTGGTTTTTCTAACTGATTGGATGATTCCTTTTGACCCCATTTTCCCTTTCATTATGACTCCCACTCCCCCTCATGCCCTATTGTGTTAACAATAATTATTCAGCAGTCACCTAGGGGGACATCAGGTTACAGGAAGTGCATTCGAAATGCCACTGACTTATAAAATAGCCACAGCACTGAAGGAGGTCATTTGACCCACCGGGTCCCTGCTGGCTCTCTGCGAGAGATATTTAGTTAGTCCTACTACCCAGGCCCATTCCACGTAGCCCTGCAATCTTTTTTTCTCTTTAGATAATGATCCAATTCCCATTTGAAAGCCACAGTTGAATCTGTCTCCACCACATTCTCATGCAACACATTCTAGATCCTAACCACTCATCGTGTAAAAAAGGTTTCACCTGATGTCGTTTCTGGTTCTTTTGCCGATCATCTTAAATCTGTTTCCTCAGGTTCTCGTCCCTTCCACCAATGGGAGCAGTTTCTCACTATCTGTTCTGTCCAGACCCCTCATGATTTTGAACACCTCTGTCAAATCTGCTCTCAACCTTCTCTTCTCCAAGAAGGATGGCCCCAACTTCTCATGAATCTTTTCTGCACCCTCTCTGATGCCTTCACATTCTTCCTAAAATGTGATGCCCAGAATTGGACACAAAACTCCAGTTGAGACTGAACTACTGTTTTATAAAGGTTCATTAATGTCTTGCTTCTGTACACTGTGCCTCTATTTATAAAACCCAGGATTGTGCGTGCCATTTTAACCAGTTTTGCCACCTACTCTACCATCTTCAACAACCTGGGCACATATATCCCAAGGTCTTCTGCTCCAATGGCATCTTTAGAATTACACCCTTTTGTTTTTATTCCCTCTCCTGATTTCCCTACCAATATGTATCGCATCACACTTCTCTGCATTGAATTCCATCTGGCACGTACCAATCATTCCACCAAATCTCTCTGTCCTCTTGAAGTCTATCACTATCCTCCTCACAGTTTTTTTAAAAATTTAGTGTACCCAATTCATTTTTTCCAATTCAGGGGCAATTTTAACGTGGCCAATCCACCAACCTTGCACATTTTTGGGTTGTGGGGGTGAAACCCACGCAAACACGGGAGAATGTGCAAACTCCACATGGACAGTGACCCAGAGCCGGGATCGGACCTGGGACCTCGCTGCCGTGAGGCTGCAGGGCTAACCACTGCGCCACCGTGCTGCCCTATCTTCCTCACAGTGGGCTATACTACCAAGTCTTTTTTTTTTTAAATTTAGATTACCCAATTATTTTTTCCAATTAAGGGGCAATTTAGCGTGGCCAATCCACCTACTCTGCACATTTTTGGGTTGTGGGGGTGAAACCCACGCAGACACGGGGAGAATGTGCAAACTCCACACAGACAGTGACCCAGAGCCGGGATTGAACCTGGGACCTCAGCGCCGTGAGGCGGTTGTGCTAACCACTAGGCCACCGTGCTGCCCTGGCTATACTACCAAGTCTTGTGTCACCTGCATTATTTGAAATCGTGCCCCGTGCACCTAAATCTAAGTCATTGATATAATATTCTAAAATTAACCTCTGGGAAACTCCATTGCACATCTTTCTATAAACAGAAAAACAACCGTTCACACCACTACTCTGTTTTCTGTCATTTAGCCAATTCTGTATCCATGCTGCCTCTGTCCCTTTTATTCCATGAACTTCGAGTCCAGTATTCCAGGACATTCTCTTTCTCCATCAGTTATATTCTCCTTAAATCATACTGTCACCCTCTTCCTTTCATTCCTTCTCTATTTTTCCTGCACACCTTGTAGTCAGGAATATTTTGCACCCTTTTTTCAAGCTAGGACCTCGTTATTGCTACAAATGAAATTTCCATGAGGCTAAAGAAGCCTGCAGCTCACCAATCTCATTTGCCACACTTCTTGCATTTACATCAAGCAAATTTAGATCTTAATTTGACCCCAACTAATACCTTACTGTTTTTCTGACGCCAGTGCTATCTCCCAATCTTTTTTGAACCTTATCTCTTCTTACTGATGCCATTCATTTAGATGGTCTTTCTGGAATATTGGAGACTACAGGAGAATATTCTCCCTTTGCACAGCTTTCTGGGTGTGCTGGCTCTGATTCAGGAATGGTGTTAGCAGGCTGTGTTTACACGCTGTAGGCCCGGAGCGTTTGGGAGCTTTGTCTCCACGCTGGAATGAAAACCAATTACCATAGTCAGCAGGTGTATAGTTCAGTACTTCAAAGTTCCAGTCTTTGAAGTGTGCGTATCGCTCGTACATGTCAAAAACCTCCCTTGTAAACTGCTGGCAAATGTCACCTGAAGAACAAGGAAACCAGGAGTCAACACAGGTTGGTTGAGAGAAGCAGGAAAAGTCTTTCTAATTTCCTTCCCTTTCTGATGGCCCGAACACAGCAGAACCCCTCAAGCAATTCACCCAATAGCAGCCTCGACAAGGAACAGGCGGTTTACTATTGAGCTAGAGGTCGTCAGAATCGAGCCTACTCCACTCTGGAAAGAGGACCCTACTTAAGCGCACACCTTCACCCTATCCCCATAACCCAGCAGCCCCACCTAGTCTTTTGGACACTAAAGGGCAATTTAGCATGGCCAATCCACCAAAAGCAGGTGCATGTTTCTCTGCTTATGTATGAATGATATTTGTGTGTTGCATGTTTCAAGCTTTATTTATTTTTTTCTGATATTGTGACTTTGGGATCAAAGTTTAAGTGATTTAAGCTAAACAGCTAAAAGGGAAGTGTATTGAATAAAGCTTTCTTTTCAAAAGTTATCAACATGTATTCATGTTTACTGGCCAGAAGTATGATTACAGGATATTTTGATAAACATGTGGGAATTTTATTGGACACAAATTCACACATGAGAATGAAAGTTTTTATTTGATAGGGTTAATTAATACTTGGGATACCTGAAATGATTATGACCAATCCTGTGTTGGATTGATCTTGGGTTAAAACCGCTTGTCAAGTCCAGAGTTATTCCTGGCACAAAGAAAAAGGAAAGGTATGAGATTGGATACCGAGGAAAAGGTTGAAAATGAGAGATTGTGAAATAAAAATGAGTCTCAGATCGTGTTCTTGGTTGATTAAAACAAAATAAGGATGGTGACATAATGACGTCCATTTGAGAACTTTTACTGTACCCCTTTTCAAACTAGCAAGAGAATTAACTCATCTGCTCACAGCTGTAGCACATCACAGCTGAAGATGTACTTACATTTTTGCATGAATTGAGAATTACAGCATTTTGAATTTTCAGATATGCTCAGATGAATTAACCCATTTTGCCCCAAGCAGGATGGATCTTCTATGTTTTGTTTTACAGGTAACTGCAAGTTGAACAAGATTTGAAGTAGCTTTAATAATTTGAGAATTTGTTTGTAGACACTGAATGTTGCAGCAATAATCAGCTCATTTTAAAATCTAGTAAAAGGGGGGGCGGGCATCTAGTGAGGAGTTACAAAAGACAGAAAGGATGGAGGAGTGCGAGGTTACATTCACAATCTTGAACAACATCTAGGCACAGCACTGGCGTGGGTGGTCAAAGTGAATGAACCGATCATAATGCTGGGGGAAAGTAGACAGTTTCTGACGCCAGAAGGGCTCAATGGGAGAGCTTACTACTCCCCACAAATAGGTGGATTTCCATAGTTAGTGAAACAACAGAGTGGGGCATCAGTATTGAGGAAAAGGACCATGTATGTGCTGTGCATATGGGAGATGAAGAAGTGAATAGGGTCAGAGAAGAGCCATTAGAGGAGGCCGATGTGACCCTGTTTGTTGACGGGTTACAGCAGAGTGAATGGCGAACCAAGTACAGGATGGGCAATAGTTGAACCAGGCAGGACGAAATTAAAAGTGGAATTTATTTAATGGGTAACGAGAACAACGATGATGAAAAAAAAGACATTTAAAGGGATTTTAAGGCAACAATTAAAAAAAACATACACACAGTTTAGGTGGTTTCTATAGATACAAGAACAAAGTTTCTTTTGAAGAAGATAATATTGCCACAACTGCATAAACACAGCTGGATAATGTGTTGTTCCTCGTGTCTTAATAAAGCTCGTAGTCTCAAATGTGGAAGATGCTTTATTGTGAATTCGTTCTCTCTTCAGAGCTTAACTTACGGCTACCTCAAATGCTGCCTGCTTATCTGTGTCCTGCTACGAGTTCTGCCTTCCGTAAAGTGTGTCCTCACTTGTAAGTTAAGTTCTGAAGAGAGAATGAATTCACAATAAAGCATCTTCTCCACATTTGAGACTACGAGCTTTATTAAGACACGAGGAACAACACATGGTACCAGGAGTGCCTTCAGATGCTTACTACAGGACAACTCAGCTGCAGACACAAAAAGAACAAAATGGCATGGAAATCTCCCACTGGACATTCGACTTGGGAAGACATCGCTGATTCGAGGATGTGATATGGATACCCACCTCAGTTGGACACGACTGGCAATGTAAGAAATGTCTGGAAAATGTTTAAACAATTGTTCGATTTATATATCATAGCTAATGATGCAGCAGCAGCCTCAGACGAAATTAAAATAGCAATGCTCATCGCAGGACATGAAGCTAGGAAAGTATATAATGGATTTAAATACTCAAAAGATGAAGACAGCAACATGTGTTGTTCCTCATGCCTTAATAAAGCTCGTAGTCTCAAATGTGGAGAAGATGCTTTATTGTGAATTTGTTCTCTCTTCAGAGCTTAACTTACGGCTACCTCAAATGCTGCCTGCTTGTGTGTCTGTGTCCTGCTACGAGTTCTGCCTTCCGTGAAGTGTGTCCTCACTTCCTGTCCCGGTGTATTTATAGCTCCCCCATGCTCCCTCTAGTGCTTGCTCAGTTGTATTGCATCTACTCAGATCTACGATCACCACAGATAATATTGCAGAGACTGTATAAGCAGAGCTGGATAATATTGCAGAGACTGTATAAGTACAGCTGGATAATATTGCAGGGACTGTATAAACACAGTTGGATAATGTTGCAGGACTGGATATTCACAGCTGGGTAATATTGAAGAGACTGTATAAACACAGCTGGGTAATATTGCAGGGACTGCATAAACACAGTTGGATAATATTGCTGGGACTGCATAAACACAGTTGGATAATATTGCTGGGACTGCATAAACACAGTTGGATAATATTGCAGGGACTATATAAACACAGCTGGACAATATTATAGGGACTGTATAAACAGATGGAGAATATTGCAGGGACTACATAAACGCAGCTGGACAATATTACAGGGACTGTACAAACAGCTGGAGAATATTGCAGGGGCTATGAACCCAGCTGGGTAATATTGCAAGGACTGGATATTCACAGCTGGATAATATTGAAGAGACTGTATGAACACAGCTGGACAATATTACATGGAATGTATATATACATCTGGGTAATATTGCAAGGACTATATATTCACAGTTGGATAATATTGCGGGGTCTGAATATTCACAGCTGGATAATATTGCAGGGACTGTATAAACACAGCTGAATAATATTGTAGAGACTAACACAGCTGGGTAATATTGCAGGGACTGTATAAATACAGCTGGATAATATTATACATACTGTGACACTGTGGCTGTGCCCGTGCCCAAACCAAACCTGAGCTATGCTGTCGTCCACACACAACTCCATGCAGGAGTAGTCAGAGCAAACCTTTCCAATATTTTCTAGCAGGAGCATTGACTCCACTGGTTGTTGCCCGAACTGATAGCACAGCACAGAGTGCGCACATGTTTGTGCTGTTAAGATTCGGCCCCTGATCACGAGAGCATGGAGTCCAAGAGAGCTCGAGCAAAGTATACAATGGTGATTCTGTCTTGTGCAAATTCTCACCTCCTGTTGTTCTTCCAGCTGTCACCTCAAGAATCACGTTGCTATCATCATGTTCCTCCTTTTGCACCAAAGTCTGAAGGAGCTGAAGATGTAGAAAAAGAAGCAATTTAAGCTGCATGTTGAAAACACTGCTGCCCTGCAGTTTCTTGTTTTCAGGAAGATATACTTTCACAAATGTTCCTTAAATATCGTACTCCAAGGGCGGCATGGTGGCACATTGGTTAGCACTGTTGCCTCACGACACTGAGGACCTGGGTTCAATCCCAGCCCCGGGTCACTGTCCATGGGGAGTTTGCACATTCTCCCCGTGTCTACGTGGATCTCACCCCCCACAACCCAGAGTAGGTGGATTGACCATGTACAATTGCCCCTTAATTGGAAAAAAAAATAATTGGGTACTCTAAATTTATTTTTTTAAATATCATACTCCAGTCACTACACATACTCCTCAGCCTCCAGCCAACAGACTTCACAGCAACATGCTCACTATTAATCAGCAGCAAATATGAACATACAAGAAAGAGCAGGGAAATAAATTCCAAGATGCTAGCGGTTTGAGCTTTACGAGAACAGTCAATGATCCCTAGGTGCTGTCCAGAGGACAGTGCTGACCCAAATGCATTGAACAAAGAACAAAGTGGGCAGCACAGTAGCACAAGTGGATAGCACTGTGGCTTCACAGCGCCAGGGTCCCAGGTTCGATTCCCCGCTGGGTCACTGTCTGTGCGGAGTCTGCACGTTCTCCCTGCATCTGCATGTGTTTTCTCCGGGTACTCCGGTGTCCTCCCACTGTCCAAAGACATACAGGTTAGGTGGATTTGCCATGCTAAATTGTCCTTAGAACATAGAACATAGAACGATACAGCGCAGTACAGGCCCTTCGGCCCTCGATGTTGCACCAACATGGAAAAAACTACAGGCCATCTAACCTACACTATGCCCTTATCATCCATATGCTTATCCAATAAACTTTTAAATGCCCTCAATGTTGGCGAGTTCACTACTGTTGCTGGTAGGGCAGTCCACGGCCTCACCACTCTTTGCGTAAAAAACCCACCTCTGACCTCTGTCCTATATCTATTACCCCTCAATTTAAGGCTATGTCCCCTCATGCTAGCCACCTCCATCCGCGGGAGAAGGCTCTCGCTGTCCACCCTATCTAACCCTCTGATCATTTTGTATGCCTCTATTAAGTCACCTCTTAACCTTCTTCTCTCTAACGAAAACAACCTCAAGTCCAAAACAACCTTAGTACCCAAAAAGGTTAGGAGGGGTTATTGGGTTACGGAGATAGGGTGGAAGTGAGGACTTAAGTAGATCGGTGCAGACTCGATGGGCCGAATGGCCTCCTTCTGCACTGTATGTTCTATGTTCTAAAGAAAAGTACAGCACAGGAACAGGCCCTTCAGCCTTCCAAGCCTGTGCCGACCATGCTGCCCGTCTAAACTAAAATCTTCTACACTTCTGGGGTCCTTATCCCTCTATTCCCATCCTATTCATGTATTTGTCAAGATGCCCCTTAAACGTCACTATCATCCCTGTTTCCACCACCTCCTCCAGCAGCAAGTTCCAGGCACCCACTGTGTAAAAGACTTGCCTCGTACATCTCCTCTAAACCTTGCCCCTCGCACCTTAAACCTATGCCCCCTAGTAATTGACCCCTCTACCCTGGGAAAAAGTCTGACTATCCACTCTGTCTATGCCTCTCATAATTTTGTAGACCTCTATCAGATCGCCCCTCAACCTCCATCGTTCCAGTGAGAACAAACCAAGTTTATTCAACTTCTCATCATAGCCAACGTTCTCCATACCAGGCAACATCCTGGTAAATCTCTTCTGCACCCTCTCTAAAGCCTTCACATCCTCTGGTAGTGTGGTGACCAGAATTGAGCACTATACTCCAAGTGTGGCCTAACTAAGGTTCTATATTGCTGCTGTGACCCGTTATGCCAGGGCCGGGCAAACTGCAGCTTACGGCCTCATCTGGCCCCTGGTAACTCTTTATCCAACCCTCAAATCGCATCATGTTTGAACAATTGTTTCAGTTCTTGTGCGGAGAATCGAAGATTTTGAGAGGAGACAGAAATCAGATTATCTGCGTTTATCTGTAAGGTGTAGAGCTGCGTTTGATGAATTGCCACACAGTATGGTCCAAGGTAACCGATGAGTGACTGCATGTCATGTGAGAGGAGGGAAGTGCACATGGAGCAGCAGCGAGAGCAGCACAAAGATTCAAAATGTGAGTAACCCTCTGATTGGAGGCAGCAGGTGCCAGTGGTTAGCACTGCTGCCTCATTGGAACGACGGAGGTTGAGGGGCAACCTGATAGAGGTCTACAAAATTATGAAGGGTGTAGACAGGGTGGATAGTCAGAGGCTTTTCCCCAGGGTCGAGGGGTCAATTACTAGGGGGCATTAGGTTTAAGGTGCGAGGGGCAAGGTTTAGAGGAGATGTACAAGGCAAGTTTTTTTACACAGAGGGTAGTGGGTGCCTGGAACTCGCTGCCGGAGGAGGTGGTGGAAGCAGGGATGATAGTGACGTTTAAGGGGCATCTTGACAAATATATGAATAGGATGGGAATAGAGGGATATGGACCCCGGAAGTGTAGAAGATTTTAGTTTAGACGGGCAGCATGGTCGGCAAAGGCTTGGAGGGCCAAAGGGCCTATTCCTGTGCTGTACTTTTCTTTGTTCGATCCTGGCCCCGGGTCACTCTCCGTGTGGAGTTTGCACATTCTCCCCATGTCTGCCACGGGTCTCACCCCCACAACCCAAAGATATGCAGGGTAGGTAGATTGATTATGCAAAATTGCTCCTTAATGGGGGAAAAAACCCTCTGATTGTATCCTGATTCATGCTGAGTTTGTGCTGAGCACTGGAACCAATTTAACTGAAGTTCTGAAGTGGCAGTGAGTATAGAATAGGTGGGTTATTGAGAGATCCTCTGCCTATTATTATCAAATATTTTCACTGATTTGGCTACAAACATATATGAGGTTGTGTTAAAATATATTTAAATAGATGAGTGTTAGTACAAGATTTGTTTCTTATCTATAATTGTTAATTTAAATACACATTTGAGGTGTTACTGGTTCAGGACCCAATATAGCTCAGCGAACACAGGGGTGAATGGGACTTTGCTGCCCTTATCCTAACTCGCACTGAGTTTTGGATGAGCTTATTTTTTCGAATTTATGATCGTATAGAGAATGGAAGACTAGCCAGGAGGTAATGAAGACACAAATTAAGGTTTTAGCAACAGATGAACTGAATTAGTAGCAGAATGAGGTAGAGATGGAGATGGAAGTAGGAAACACTGGCAAAAGTTGAAACATAGACTCATAAGAATTATGATCAGGAGTAGACCATTCAGCCCCTCGAACCTGCTCTGCCATTCAATAAGATCATGGCTGATTTGACTGCAGCCTCAACTCGCCTGCCTGTCCCCAGGGACACTTGACTCCCTTGTCAATCAAAAATCTATTTAACTCAATCTTGAATATGTTCAATGATGCAGCCTCCACTGCACTCTAGGAAACAGAATTTCAAAGATTAACAACACTCTGATGGAAGAAATTTTTTTCATCTCCATTTGAAATAAAAGACCACTTATTCTGAAACGATGACTCCTAGTTCAAGGTTACCTCAGAAGAAGAAACATCTTCTCCGCACTTACCCTGTCAAGCCCCCTCAGAATCTTATATGTTTCAATAAGATCACCTCTTATTCCTCTAAACCCAATGAGTATAGGGAAATCTGCTCAACCTTTCCTCATAAGACAATCCCCTTCAGCCCAGGAATCAGCCTGCTGAACCTCCTCTGCTTCCAAACCAGGAATATTATTCCTAAAATAAGGAGACCAAAACTGGACACTACTCTTGATGCTGTCTGACCAATGTTCTCTACAGCTGTGGTAAGACCTCCCTACTTTTCTACTCCATGCCCTGAGAATGGAAGCCAACATTCCACTTGCTTTCCCAATTACTTGCTGTAGCTGCATGATAACCTTTTGTAATTCATGTACAAGGATACCAAGATCCCTCTGTACTGGGGGAGGTTGTGGGGTAATGGTATTGCGATCCAGTTAATGTTCTGGGACCTGGGTTTGAATCCCACCAATCCCCTTTTCCATCTCTTTTTTTAAAGGGCAATTTAGCATGGCCAATCCATCTTATTTTTTTTGAAAGGGGCAATTTAGCATGGCCAATCCACCTAACCTGCACACCTTTGGACTCATCGTCCACTTTCTCGCCCTTTCCCCATAACCCTTGATTCCCTTGCTGATCAAGAATCTATCTATCTCAGCCTTGAATATACACAAGGATTCTTCCCCCTCAGCTCTCTGTGGCAATGAGTTCCAAACACTCACTACCCTCAGAGAAGAAATTCCACCTCATCTCAGTCTTAAATTGACACCCCTTTATTCCGAGACTCTGTCCGTGAGGGGAAACATCTTGGGATCAAATATGACACCAAGGTCACAAAGAATGTGGTTCAGCCTCAGCCAGAAGTGAGAGAGAAGGATGGCGTCAGGGGCTAGACAACAGAGATGGTGGGGGTCAAAGGAAGACAATTGTTTCAGTTTTCCCAACCTTTAGTTGGAGGAAATTTCTGCTGCTCCAGTACCGGATGTCAGACAGGCAGTGCACCAAACTATTTGTCCCTCTTTGTGAGGAATTCCTAAGTAGCACAGTTACACTCACTTTTCCCTGTAAAGCTGCAATGATTTTGCTGAGCTGCTGCTGTTCTTCAAGAACCAATGGTATCAGCTCCCGGTCATCTCTGGCCTTCAGACCTGAAAGTAAGTAGGCTAAAAATGTAAAAATAATGGTTGTAAAACTGAAATGAAATTAAAATATTTTGTTGTTTAATTTCAGTGTGTAATGGTTTTGGCCGCTCACAAGTAGGTCATGTTAAGTTAAGTATCAAGTGGTCAGCACTGGAATCAACCAAACAACCTTTCCATCTCATCTACTTCAGCTTCACTTGATTACTCCCATCACCACCATTCTTGGCTTTTAAATTGAATTTGACAGCACCAAACCACGCTATTCAGTCGACAAGTCATTTTAGCATTGAAGCTTCCTTCCTCCCTTTGTCATCTCCCTCTCTCAAACTATCATTCCAGTCCTTTATCCTTCTTGTACGTATCTAGAACCATAGAATACCTACAGTGCAGAAGGTGGCCATTTGACCCATTAAGTGCACTGACCCTCTGAAAGGGCACCCTACCCAGGTGACCCTCCCACCCAACCCCACCTAACCTACACATTACATCCCTGGACACTAAGGGGCAATTTCTTCTAATAATAATAGTTATTGTCACAAGTAGGCTTACATTAACACTGCAATGAAGTTACTGTGAAAAGCCCCTAGTCGCCACATTCCGCCGCCTGTTCGGGTACACAGAGGGTATTCTCAGCCTGTACGGGAATTGAACCCGCGCTGCTGGACTTGTTCTGCATCACAAACCAGCTGTCTAGCCCACTGAACTAAATAGCCTCGGCTCACTGTTCCCTTTTCGAGAGGGGGTTTGGGCTTTGACTTTTTGGCAGTTAGTCACCAACAATTTGTAATTATATTGAGTCTCCAATGAAGATAAGGCCTCAAGAGTTCCCAGAGACGAAAAGGGACACTGAGCGCCCTGGGAAATGAAGGGGAAATGACCAAAAGCATGGCTGGAAAACAAAAGATAAATCCGGAGAATATTTTCAAAAATAGAAAGAGGTAATAAAGGTAGAGTGCTTCAGGAAGGGAGTACCTGAGAGAAAAGCCAAGAGGCTGAAGCCTCTGGTGCTGATGGTGGAGGGGCGGGCTTTCGGGGACAGTGAGGGGGAATGCATCCATGAACAGGGATCACATTCTGGGATATAAAACGAGTGGAAAATGCCCAGTTTTTCTCCTTACTAAAAATATAATTAATTTGGGCTTTGCTTTCTCTGTCCACGGAGTTACACACAACCGGCAGTATAACTTAGCACTGCTGTCCCCAGGCTGGTACCAATCAACAGTATAAAAGCACCATGAGGTCACAAAGAGATATAGATACCTATAATATAAACTTGCATCCTTTTAAGACCTTATATAATCTCAAGATCTCTCAAAGCATCTTACAGCCAATGAAATATCTTTAAAGCAGAGTCACTCTTATATTGAGAAATGCAGCAGCCAAATTGTGCCCAGTAAGCTCCCACAAACAGCAATGTAATTAGGATTGTATAATCTGTTATATGTTGTTGAAAAATAAATTCAGTTCAGAGTTCTCAAATTAACTGGACCAACTATTTAAATACAATGGCTACTAGTGCAGGTCACAGGGAATTCTGTGTTGATTCCCCAAAGCCTGTCCACCACCTACAATGTGCAAGTCAGGAGTGTGATGGAATAGTCCCCACTTTCCTGGATGAGTGCAATACTTAAGAAGCTCAACACCATCCAGGTCAAAGCAGCTCTGCTTGATCAGCTCCCCATTCACCACTTCCATCTTTCACTCCCTCCACCACTGACCACAGTAGCAGCCGTGTGTACCATCTACACTGCAGCAATTCACCCAAGCTCCTTCGATATCACATTCCAAATCCGTGACCTCTATCATATAGAAGGACAGCAGATACATGGGATCACCACCACCTGCAAGTTCCCCTTCAAGTCACAAACCATCCTGACTTGGAAATATATCGCCGTTCCTTCACTGTCGTTGGGTCCAAATCCTGGAACTCCTTCCCTAACAGTGCTGTGGGTGGACCTGTACCACATGGACTGCAGCGGTTCAAGGCAGAAGCTCCCCACCACTTTCTCAAGGGCAATTAGGGATGGGCAATAAATACTGGCCTAGCCAGAGGCTCCTCCATCCCATGAATGAATAAAATAAATATTTAGCATAAATATTTCGAAAAATAGTGTGGTAAAACGAACAAGGAAGCGAAGATGATCAATGATTTTGAAAGGAAATTGGATGGGTACTTGAAGGAAATACACTTGCCGAGTTATGGGGACCGAGCGTAGGAATGGATCTGACTGGATTGTGCCATGAGGAGACGGCACAGGCTCAATGGGCTGAAGACCCTTCTTCTGTGCTATAGGACAAAGGGGAGATTTCCCTGCTCTATTTTGAAATGGCTCAATGGGAAGCTTAACATCCAAGAGGACTGATGTAGCCCAGTTTAACATTTCATCTGAAACACAGCATCTCTGACAGTGCAGCGCTCCCTCAGTACTACATAGCATTGTTAGCCTTGATTCTCTGCTCAAGTCTCTGGTGTGGGATGCGATGATATGAGAGATGTGAAATATTGCCTATATTTTTATGCGTTTGATCACAAAGCTGTGGCACCTTCACAGAATGCTTGTTAGGATCTAGCTCAACGTTCTGTGCATTGGGGAAGACTGCGCCTGATTTTAATTGTGCCACAAATACTTCAGGACCTTGGCATGGAGTCAGTTTAAATCTTCAGTTTTACAGCTTATTCTTAGGATTTATTTATCAATGGGCATTTTGGGGCGGCATGGTAGTGCAGTGGTTAGCACTGCTGCCTGCGGCGCTGAGGACCCGGATTCGATCCCGGCCCTGGGTCACCATCCGTGTGGAGTTTGCACATTCTCTGTGTGTCTGCGTGGGTTTCACCCCTGTGGTGATGTGCATCACTGTAGATACACAAGGGGTTAATGTAAATACACGTAGACTAGCTAGACACTAGAGGGCGCACCATTGACATGACACACAGACACTCAACCAATAGGTCAGTAAGATAGGACACGACCAATAGGCATTCACGATGCACACAGTGGTGACACTACCACAGGGGGGCATTACACCAACCCATATATAAAGGACACAGCACACATGATCTTCCTCTTTCCAGTGGAGACACTCAGTGAGTACAGACACAGGGTTGATTCAACATCAGACCCGCCACGTGGATTGTAGCAGACTGGTTCGTCAGTCTGAGTAGCTATAGAAGGATTAACAGTAGTGGCGAACCCGAGTAGCAGAATCGTAAATAGTTCAATAAACGTGTTGAAGTTATCTCCACGTCTGAACCTTCCTTTGTCAGAGTGCACATCAAGGAAGCCGCTTATGCTACGCCAAGAGCATAACAAGACAACCCCCACAACCTAAAGATGTGCAGGTTCGGTGGATTGGCCATGCTAAATTGCCCCTTAATTGGAAAAAAATAATTGGGTACTCTAAATTATTATTTTTTTAATCAATGGGGATTTTGGGTACCCTTTTGAAATTCACAAAGATTCAACCAAACTATGGCCATGGTATTGGTCAAATTTGTAGTTTCACAGAGGGAGGAACATGAGAGCTTGTGGGAAATGCTGCCCTCTCATTTTTTCTGAAGTGCAACTATGCTACACTGTCAAGCTTTTAACATTGTAGCAAACGGACACATTAACGGACACTTTCCCCAACGAGGATGTTTGATGCTGACGTTAGGTTTAATCAGCAGATTGTTGTTGCATTCGCCAGCGCTGATATCCCACGTCTCTGATGGGGATTGGAGTTACTTTATACTGTTTGAACCCCAGTGTTGGCATCACCTTTAACACTCAGAATTTCAAACTAAACCAAGGTCGCAGCCAGTGGGCAGCACGGTAGCATAATGGTTAGCACAATTGCTTCACAGCTCCAGGGTCCCAGGTTCGATTCCCGGCTTGGATCACTGTTTGTGCGGAGTCTGCACATTCTCCCGTGTGTGGGGGGTTTCCTCCGGGTGCTCCGGTTTCCTCCCACAGTCCAAAGATGTGCAGGCTAGGTGGATTGGCCATGCTAAATTGCCCTTAGTGTCCAAAATTGCCCTTAATGTTGGGTGGGGTTACTGGGTTATGGGGATAGGGTGGAGGTGTGGACCTTGGGTAGGGTGCTTTTTCCAAGAGCCGGTGCAGACTTGATGGGCCGAATGGCCTCCTTCTTCACTTTAAATTCTATGTACTGTTGGTTTTGTCCTAGCTTCCCTCTCTATTGGCCCTCACTTCTCTTCTCCAGGAAGTGAGTGAATCTGGATTTCATGGCACTAACCCACAATCCATGCTATACCCTGGAGCCCTAACGTCCTTCTGCGAATACTACCATCAACTGTTAACTTAGAATTTCCAGCACAGAACCAGGCCATTCAGCCCACCTGCTCCATGTCAGTGTTTATGCTCCATTCTAGCCTCCTCCCAGCTGAGTTCATTTCACCCTATCAGTATATCCCTCAGTCTTTTATCCCTCATTTAGTTTATTAGCGCGTCCCTCCTCAATGTGATGGTGGGTTCCACTCACCCCCCCCCCCCCCCCTCCCCCAACAACACAAGTTGGCTATAAACAGCAGCCAATTACTTATTGAAGGTCTCCCATTAAATGGTTACACAAAATGCCAAAGATTGACAGAGGACATGAAGGGCGGGATTCTCCAGTTCCCCAGCCTCGTGCTTCTCGGTGGCGCGCCGTTCGCTGGCAGCGGGATTCTCTACTCGCGCCGCTTGTCAATGGGATTTCCCACTGAAACCACCCCACGCCGCCGGGAAACCCACAGGCGGAGCTGCCCTGCCGGCAGGAACAGACAATCCCAACGGCCGGACAATTCCAGCCGCGGTTTCAAGGCAAAATGTAAAAGTGGAACTTTGATTACTGTTGCACATTGATTCCAACTCGAACAAGTCTTTCTCTGATGACTGCAACTCTTCCAACAGCGAAGCAAGTGGAGCCAGCTCAACGTGACGTCGACTTGACTTTCCATCTTCCTCATGTGGCTGGATGCTACTAAGCCTGTTGCTAATTCCTTTGTATTCTTCCTTCAAGTCCTCAATGTACTTCCTCACAGCTTCCAGCCGAAGGAGCTCACCAAAATAATTATGACAATGCCTCTCTGACTGTTGCCTATGAATGGCATTCGGCACATTTCCAGGGAGGCACGATGACCAAAGTCTGGCTGTCGGTCTGCGTGTCAGCCTCAGCCTGCAGAAACGGCTACAGGTCCTTCCACGGTAACTCTGCCTCCGGGCTATGTTGACAATGAACCAATCGAGTCCACGTTTCATCTTCTGAACAGTTTGTCAAGCTCATCACAGGAGAATTCAGTTATCTGGTGGAGTTGTGAATCAACAGATTAGTTGGAGGTAAATACAAGCAGCATATTGTCAGACATTTGGCAGGCAATGTTGTGAAACTCCTTTTGAGAGATTGACTTGAGGCATGAGGGACTGGAGCAGCTGGAATTGTTCTAAGGGTACAGAAGGTGAAGAGGAGATTTAATAGAGGTGTTCAAAATGAAGAGGGGTTTGAAAGGGCAGCACGGTGGCAAGCACTGCTGCCTCACAGAGCCAGGGACCCAGATTCGATTCCAACCATGGGTAAATTGTCTGTGTGGAGTTTTCACGTTCACCCCGTGTCGGCGTGGATTTCCTCCAGGTTTATCTCAAAGTCCAAAGATTTGTAGGTTAGGTGGGTTGGCCACACTGAAAATTGCCCCTTAGTGTGCACTGATGCGGAGGTTAACGGGGGTTACAGGGATAGGGTGGGGCAATGGGCCTAGGTGGGGTGTTATTTCAGAATGTTGTTGGGCTGAATGGCCTCCTTCTGCACTGTAGGGATTCTAGCATTAAGGAGAAACTGTTGTCACTTGCAGAAAGAGAGTAACCAGAGGATATGGCTTTAGTGTAATTGACAAAAGAGCCAGAAATAGCAAGACTTTTTTTTTAAAAAGACACCGTGTAATCCTGAAAGGACATAGAACATACAATGCAGAAGGAAGCCATTCGGCCCATCGAGTCTGCACCAATCCACTTAAGCCCTCACTTCCACCCTATCTCCGTAACCCAATAACCCCTCCTCACCTTTTTGGACACGAAGGGCAATTTAGCATGGCCAATCCACCGAGCCTGCACATCTTTGGACTGTGGGAGGAAACCCACGCAGACACGGGGTTTGAAAGTGCAGACTCCACACAGAGTGACCCAGCGGGGAATCGAATCTGGGACCCTGGCGCTGTGAAGCCACAGTGCTAGCTACCGTGCTGCCCACAGGAGAATGATGGAAGCAGATTCAGTATTAACTTTTAACAGGGGACTGGAGAAAAATCTGTAAGGCAGAAACAGCTGCAGGGCCTTCCAAGGTCTAACCTTTTCCTCCCCGACCACGATGAGACCTCTTCTTTAACCAACAAGATATCTCAGCATGGCAGGCAAAATGGCCGGGCAGGCAGCCCTGTCCCCATAGCAGAGACTGTTCACAAGGTTATTATACAGACATTCCCCACACACTGTTCCTCATCGAAAATAAAAGAACTCTGTTCAGGACTGTACTAAATAACCGAGAGCTATCCAGACAGAAATAGATATTTATTAATGGCGAAATCCAAAAAGATCAGATTAAGAAACAGTCACTTTCCTTTTATATCATAAAAGGTAAAGAGTATGAAAGGTAAAGAAAATGCGCCATGTAGACGAGTCTGAGCAGCACACTTTGTTTGCTTGTTTGTACCTTAAATCGTAGTGTATAACTCAACTTGGCGGAGATGACCCATTGTGTTTAGGTCTGCACAAGGCTGATAAGTTAACCCACCCCCCCTCCCCCCCCAATCACATTTTCTGCTCATAGATTTCTTCAGTCTACCAATTTTGGAAGCATAATTATTTTTTAAATGTTTAAATGCAGTACGATTATATAATTCCAAGGGACATAACACTGAATTTTATAAAAGAATACTTATGACCTGTAAAGGGCAGCATGATAGCACAATGGCACTGCTGCCTCACAGTGCCAGGGACCCGAGTGTGCACGTTCTTCCCGTGTCTGCGTGGGTTTCCTCTGAGTTTCCTCCCATAGTCTAAAAATGTGCAGGTTGGGTAGATTGGCCATGCTAAATTACCCCTTCGTGTCCAAAACGTTGTGCAGGTTGAGTGGTGTTACAGTGCTACGGCGTGGCAGTGGGTCTCGGTAGGGTGCTCTTTCAGAGGTTTGGTGCAAACTCAATGGACCGAATGGCCTCCTTCTGCACTGTTGGGAGTCTATGGATTCTCTCCAGTGGACAAAGCTCTCAGGGTGATGTGTGTAAATATCAGCAGATCGGTTTTGAGGACTGCCGTAACCTGCAGCAACCTGAGATCTTATTATTTGTGGAACTTGAGGTATGGACACTGGTGGACAGTAAAAAGCAATTGGATATGGGTGGACAGTTGGGTCTTTTTAATAAATGAATATGTGAGTGTTGCTGCAAAACGCAACATGCTGCCAAAGCTTTTCATTTTGCATTCATCAGGCCAGTTCACCAGAATTTATGAAACTAAACGGGGAACAACAATTTATACTGCATGAGTGTTAATTGGTTTGCAAGTGGATATTGGTTGGTGGTGTTGTCATGGAGAATGCAGCATGGAATAGTTAACTGCCCAGCTCTGTTCAAATTCTAAACTAGCAGTTCGACTGATTGATCAAGTGACTGTTTGAATGCAAGATGAAAAACTTTGATGTCACGTCTCCTTTTTTCAGCACTACCGAACGGTGAAATGAACATTTTTACGTTAACTGACCATTCACAATTTCGGTTGATTTGAAGCAAGAACATTTTTGTTTTCACAGAATTACGTTTGCATCACTTAATCAAATATAAATCAAAGGTCTCCCATGTTATTTTTCGACTGGCAGATTATACTAGGGAGAAAGGGCAAGGCTTGAATTTCGCCATTGAATTTAGCATATGTTCAGTATGTATCTTATTGCTGGGTGCAGTTGAATGGGCGGAAAGTGATTTATTTTATTTTACTTCAGCAGAAATGTCTTGTTAGATACCAGAGCAAACTGGTCGGGAAGGTACAGGAGGAACAACCAACTAATCAGAAGAGGTGAGCCATTGCCGTGTGCGAGAGAGATCCTGTTTGACCAATCTCAAGAGTCGGGGGGGGGGAGCACAGAAATCTTGTGGTTAACAGCGGCTGGCTGGATGCTTGTCGATGTTTCAGTAAAGAAGTCATTAAAGGATTATTCTGATTTCAGGTGAAGTGCTTGTGATATGGATCAGAAAATGGATCAACAATCAGCCAGGAGGTAACGAGTGAGGTAACGAGTGAGGTAACGAGTGAGGTAAATGAGGGATCAGCTAGGAGGTAGTATTGGCTGCTTCCTGTAGCGAAAGAGAATCTCTTGGAAATTAAGCAAAACCTCCTCCACCACATCGATACCACCCTGCGCATCCACCCCGATACCCCGTCGCTCCTTGTCCCCGATACCCCCTTCGCTCCACCCCCGTACCCTCTCGCTCCACCTCCCCGTACCCTCTCGCTCCACCTCCCGTACCCCCTCGCTCCACCTCCCCGTACTCCCTCGCTCCACCCCCCGTACCCCCTCGCTCCACCCCCCGTACCCTCTCGCTCCACCCCCGTACCCTCTCGCTCCACCTCCCCGTACCCTCTCGCTCCACCTCCCCGTACTCCCTCGCTCCACCCCCCGTACCCTCTCGCTCCACCTCCCCGTACCCTCTCGCTCCACCTCCCCGTACTCCCTCGCTCCACCCCCTGTACCCTCTCGCTCCACCTCCCCGTACTCCCTCGCTCCACCCCCCGTACCCTCTCGCTCCACCTCCCCGTACCCTCTCGCTCCACCTCCCCGTACTCCCTCGCTCCACCCCCCCGTTCCACCCCACCGTACCCCCTCGCTCCACCCCCCGTACCCTCTCGCTCCACCCCCCGTACCCTCTCACTCCACCCCCCGTACCCTCTCGCTCCACCTCCCCGTACTCCCTCGCTCCACCTCCCCGTACCCTCTCGCTCCACCTCCCCGTACTCCCTCGCTCCACCCCCCCGTTCCACCCCACCGTACCCCCTCGCTCCACCCCCCCGTACCCTCTCGCTCCACCCCCCGTACCCTCTCGCTCCACCTCCCCGTACTCCCTCGCTCCACCTCCCCGTACTCCCTCGCTCCACCTCCCCGTACTCCCTCGCTCCACCTCCCCGTACTCCCTCGCTCCACCTCCCCGTACTCCCTCGCTCCACCTCCCCGTACCCTCTCGCTCCACCTCCCCGTACTCCCTCGCTCCACCCCCCCCGTACCCTCTCGCTCCACCTCCTCGTACCCTCTCGCTCCACCCCCCAGTTCCACCCCCCCGTACCCTCTCGTTCCACCCCCCAGTTCCACCCCCCCCGTACCCTCTCGCTCCACCCCCCCGTACTCCCTCGCTCCATCCCCTCCGTACCCCCTTGCACCTCCCATGCTCCACCCCCTTGCACCTCCCCCGCTCCACCCCCCGTACCCTCTCGCTCCACCTCCCCGTACCCTCGCTACACCTCCCCGTACTCCCTCGCTCCAGCCCCCCTGTTCCACCCCCCCGTACCCCCTCGCACCACCCCCGCTCCACCCCCTCGCACATCCCCCGCTCCACACCTCCGTACTCCCTCGCTCCACCCCCCCGTACCCCCTCGCTCCACCCCCCTTACCCCCTCGCTCCATCCCCCCGTACTCCCTCGCTCCACCCCCCGTACCCCCTCGCTCCACCCCCCCGTACCCCTTCGCTCCACCTCCCCGTACCCCCTCGCTCCACCTCCCCGTACCCCCTCGCTCCACCCCTCCGTACCCCCTAGCTCCATCCCCCCGTACTCCCTCGCTCCACCCCCTCCGTACCCCCTCGCACCTCCCCGCTCCACCTCCCCGTACCCCCTCGCTCCACCTCCCCGTACCCTCCCGCTCCACCTCCCCGTACTCACCTCGCTCCACCCCGCCGTACCCCCTCGCTCCACCTCCCCGTACCCCCTCGCTCCACCTCCCCGTACCCTCCCGCTCCACCTCCCCGTACTCACCTCGCTCCACCCCGCCGTACCCCCTCGCTCCACCCCGCCGTACCCCCTCGCTCCACCCCTCTGTACCCCCTCGCTCCACCCCGCCGTACCCCCTCGCACCACCCCTCTGTACCCCCTCGCTCCACCCCTCTGTACCCCCTCGCTCCACCCCTTTGTACCCCCTCGCCCCACCCCCTCGTACCTCCCCCGCTCCACCCCCCTCGCACCTCCCCCGCTCCACCCCTCCGTACCCCCTCGCTCCACCCCCTCCCGCACCCCCTCGCTCCACCCTCCCCGTACCCCCTCGCTCCTCCCTCCCGTACCCCCTCGATCCTCCCTCCACGGTACCCCCTCGCTCCTCCTCCACCCCCGTTCCCCCTTGCATCTCCTCCTCCCCCTCCCCCTCGCATCTCCTCCTCCCCCTCCCCCTCCGTTCCCCCTCCCCCTCCGTTCCCCCTTGCATCTCCTCCTCCCCCTCCCCCTCCGTTCCCCCTCCCCCTCCGTTCCCCTTGCATCTCCTCCTCCCCCTCCGTACCTCCTCGCTCCTCCTCCGTACCCCCTCGCTCCTCCTCCCCGTACCGCCCCACTGCCCCACCCCCGTACCGCCCCACTGCCCCACCCCCGTGCCCCCTCTTCCCCACCCCGCGTACCCCCTCTGCCCCACCCCGCGCACCCCCTCTGCCCTACACCCCGTACCCCCTCTGCCCCACCCCCGTACCCCTCTGCCCCACCCCCGTACCCAATCTGCCCCACCCCCCCGTACCCCCTCTGCCCCACCCCCCCGTACCCCCTCTGCCCCACCCCCCGTACCCCCTCTGCCCCACCCCCGTACCCCCTCTGCCCCACCCCCGTACCCCCTCTGCCCCACCCCCGTACCCCCTCTGCCCCACCCCCGTACCCCCTCTGCCCCACCCCCCGTACCCCCTCTGCCCCACCCCCCGTACCCCCTCTGCCCCAACCCCCGTGCCCCCTCTGCCCCACCCCCGTGCCCCCTCTGCCCCACCCCCCCTGTACCCCCTCTGCCCCACCCCCGTACCTCCTCTGCCCCACCCCACCCCACCCGTACCCTCTGCCCCACCGCCCGTACCCCTCTGCCCCAACCCCCCTAATCCCTCTGCCCCAACCCCCTAACCCCTCTGCCCCACCCCGTACCCTCTGCCTCACCCCCACCCGTACCCCCTCTGCCTCACCCCCACCCGTACCCCCTCTGCCTCACCCCCACCCGTACCCCCTCTGCCTCACCCCCACCCGTACCCCCTCTGCCTCACCCCCACCCGTACCCCCTCTGCCTCACCCCACCCGTACCCCCTCTGCCTCACCCCCCCCGTACCCGTACCCCCCTCTGCCTCACCCCACCCGTACCCCCTCTGCCTCACCCCCACCCGTACCCCCTCTGCCTCACCCCCCGTACCCCTTCTGCCTCACCCCCCCGTACCCCTTCTGCCTCACCCCCCCGTACCCCTTCTGCCTCACCCCCCCGTACCCCTTCTGCCTCACCCCCCCGTACCCCTTCTGCCTCACCCCCCCCGTACCCCTTCTGCCTCCCCCCCCGTACCCCTTCTGCCTCACCCCCCCCCGTACCCCTTCTGCCTCACCCCCCCCCGTACCCCTTCTGCCTCACCCCCCCCCGTACCCCTTCTGCCTCACCCCCCCCGTACCCCTTCTGCCTCACCCCCCCCGTACCCCTTCTGCCTCACCCCCCCCGTACCCCCTCTCCCGTAACCCCTCTGCCTAGATACCCCTCCTGCACCATCACCCCGATTAACCCCTCCACAAAGCTCAATGTAATTTTGAATCATCGTCACCTGATCCCCAGTGTTCCCTCCTGCGGTGTCCGCCTCACACCCGCCGTGCACATGCGCATCTTCCCTGGAGCGCGAGGCGCTGTGGGAAATGTGGGCGAGAACTACATTACCCAGCGGGCTGTGCGGTAGGCGTTTCCGGTCTACCCACAGACGGAGGATGCTGGGTCCAGGCAAAGCCTGATAAACAGCTCCATCCACCGACCCTAACCCTGAACTCCAGCTTTACCCGCACTCCCCAACAGCAGCTCCGAATCTGACCCCCCTGGTGACTCAGGTGCAGGGATTTAAACACGGGCAGGGATGAAATGTGAGGTGCTTGGAGACAGCATGAAGCACAGGCTGTGTCTGGTGGGTGGCTGGACTGGGTATTGGACCGATGGAGAGCAAAGGTTTTCAGGAATGGGAGTCCTGGGGTTACCTTTGACCAGAAACCGAACTGGACTAGCCATATAAATAGTCCTGCGGCTACCAGAGCAGGTCAGAGGCTGGGACTCCTTTGTGAGTAACTCACCTCCTCATCCCCCAAAGTCTATCCACCATCTACGAGGCAAAAGTCAGGAGTGTGATGGAATACTGTCCACCTGCCTGGATGAGTGCAGCTCTAACAACACCATTCAGGACAAAGCAGGTCCGCTTGCTTGACATCCCACCACAAACATTCACCACCGACGCACAGTGTCAACCGTGTGTACCATGTGCAAGATGCACTGCTGGAACTCCCCAAGGCTCCCTAAGTGACACCTTCCAAACCCGTGTCCATTCCATCTAGAAGGACAAGAGCAGCAGATACCTGGAAAAACAAAGATGTGGCGGGAGCCACCTAATGGGTGACCTCCTCCCTGTCACCACCGGAGGTGGTTCCCGTCCAAGTCATTCATTACCCTGACTTGCAAATATACTGTAATTTCTACACCATCGCTGGATCAAAATCCTCAAATTCCCTCCATAACATCACTGAGTGTGTACCTACACCACATGAACTGCAGCGGTTAAATAAGACAGCTCACCACCTTCTCGGGCAATTAGGAATGGCCAACAAATGCCGGCCTAGCCGGTGATACCCATATTCTGTGGTTAAATAAATAGGTAAAAAATCTAAAGTGCCATTATTTTGCTGAAGAGCTGAGGCAGAGGATTGAAGATGTTGAAGCCTATTAACATAAAAGAATCACCAACGAATCCAATAGAATGCAGAAATGTAATTACCAAAGAATGAGAATGACTAACTAGGATGGCAGGGTGGCACAGTGGGGGGGGGGGGGGGGCGGCACAGTTGCACAGTGGTTAGCACTGTTGCTTCACAGTGCCAGGGACCCGGGTTCGTTCCCTGCTTGGGTTACTGTCTGTGCGAAGTCTGCACATTCTCCCTATGTCTGCGTGAGTTTCCTTCGGGTGCTCTGGTTTCCTTCCACAGTCCAAAGATGCACGGGGTCGGCGGATTGGTCATGCTAAATTGCTCTGTAGTGTCCAAAATGTTAGGTGGGGTTGCTGAGTTACGGGGATAGGAAGGAGGTGTGGGTTTAGGTAGGGTGCTCACCATAGACTCAATGAGCCGAATGTCCTCCTTCTGCACTGTAAATTCTATGAAATCTATGAGGATGCCAGCTTTCTCTAAAGTCAAAACCGGGACCTCGGGTGGTGACAGGGAGGAGAAGGTCACCCGTTAGGTGGCTCCCGCCACATCCTTGTTTTTCCAGGATTTTGGTCGTCAAAACTGGCCCATCATAAGGAATAAGGAATTTGTCGGCGGAAATATGTTGAAATCTACGAAGAAGGTTGGTGGTAAGAAGATTACAGGGGGTAATCCTTCGACAGAGTCAGAAAGGCCGCAAAGCTCAGTAGGAGGGACGGTGGTGGCTCCGGCCTTGGGTGGGCTGCTCATCACGGTGGAAACACTGAGTGAGGGATGGCACAGGAGTTTGAAAAGCAATTAGCAAAGCATTTTGATAAGCAGGGCAGGGTGATGATGGAAACCCTTAAGTGGTCAATTGGATTTGGATTTCATTTATTGTCACGTGTACCAAGGTACAGTGAAAAGTATTGTTCTGTGTACAGTCCAGGCAGATCGTTCCATACATGAAAAAAACAGGACATACATAAATACACAATGTAAATACATAGGCACAGGCATCGGATGAGCAAACAAAGTGGTAGTACTACTCCGTAGAAAAGGTATGTGAAGAGGTCAGTTCATAAGAGAGTCATTCAGCAGTCTGATAACAGCAGGTAAGAAGCTGTTTTTCAACCTGTTTGTGTGTGTTCTCAGACTTTCGTATCTCCTGCCTGATAGAAGAAGTTGGAAGGGAGAATAATTGGGGTGGGAGGGGTCTTTGATTATGCTGCCCGCTTTCCCAAGGCAGCATAAGATGTAGACAGTCAATGGATGGGAGGCGGGTTCACATGATGGACTGGGCTGTATTCATGACTTTGTAGTTTCTTACGGTCTTGGTTGGGCCGAGCAGTTGCTATACCAGGCTGTGATGCAGTCAGATAGGATGCTTTCTATGGTGCATCTGTAAAAATTGGTAAGAGCCAATGTGGACATGCCGAATTTCCTTAGCTTCCTGAGGAAGTATAGACGCTGTTGTACTTTCTTGGTCGTAGCATCAATGTGGGTGGACCAGGACAGTTTGTTGGTGATGTGCACACCGAGGAATCTGAAGCTTGTCAACCATCTCCACCTCATCACCATCGATTCGAACAGGGGTGTATACAATACTTTGCTTCCTGAAGTCAATGACCAGCTCCTTAGATTTGCTGACCATGAGGGAGAGTTTGTTGTTGTTGCACCATGCCACTAGGTTCTCTATCTCCCTCCTGTACTCAGACTCATCATTGTTTGAGATCTGATCTACTACGGTCGTGTCATCAACAAGCTTGTGGATGGAGTTGGAACCAACTTTTGCCACACAATTGACGAGAAATGTGGCCCAATTCAGGAGAAGCTGGGAAAAACCTTGGATGCGGTGAAGGAGCATGGGGAGTCACTGAAGAGTGTGAAGGCAGCCTTGCCACGCCATGGTGATTGAATCGCCCCGTTGGAAGCTGAGATGTTGATGATGGAGGAGAGGAACAAGGCTCTGAGGGCAAAAGTGGATGACTTGGACAACAGGTCGAGGAGATGGAACCTCAGAATCATGGGTTTACTGGAGGGAGTGGAGGGCCCGAAGTTGACTGAGTATATTACTCAGATGTGTTTCAAGCTTTTGTGGGGGGGGGGGGGGGGGGGGGGGGTGGAGAGATGACAGTTATTGTCCCCTCCACAGTTGTACCGGGCCCACCGAGTAAATACGATGGAAGCCTCAAGGAAATCATCTGCCACGGGGAGATTTTTGTATTCCATAGGTTCCAGGAAAAGGAGTGGGTTCTGCAATGACACAAAGTGAACCAAGATTTGAGATGGGAAGGAAGCATCATTAGGATATACCAAGATGTCAGTGTGGAGTTGGGGAAGCGGCATGCGGCTTTGAATAAGGCAAAGTCAGCGCTATTCAGGAGTGGAGTCAGGTTTGGAGTGGTGTACCTGGTGAGGCTGAGCGTGACTTTTCGGTCGAAAGATAATTTTTTAATACACCAGAAGAGGTGTTTGTCAAGGAACATGGACTTGGGTCTGATTCAAAGGATTCGACTGGGACTTTAGTTGGGAAGGGTAGTTTGCATCTGGTGTATGTTTGGTATTGAGGGGGCTATGGTTGTCGGGGTAGTGGTCAGGTTAACAGTTCAGGGAATATATGCCCCCCGGACAGGACTTTTAAGTATTGTAATGTTAGGCTTTGAAAACTACCGTAGCTGGAACGGGGTGGGGAGTGTTGATTTTTAATCTTTGCTCTTTGAACAGACATCCTGAGTGGGGGGTTACCTTTGCTCGCTGTAAAGTTTCAGCTGGTGAACAGGAGTGAGGTGGGGGGGGGGGGGGGGGCTGCAGCTAGTTGGACCTGCTTGGGTACGGATCAGTGGGTCTTGTTTGGTGGAGGAAGAGAGGATGGGGTTGTGTCTCTGGAAAACTTTTTTCAGGTTTATGGGTGGGAGGGGTAAGGACCTGACTGGGACTAACAGCTTTTAAGTGTCTCATCCTCAGGGCAGGGTTGGTGGCTGTCTTGGGTGGTTCCTCGGCCCGACTGGTCGGCCGGAGGTGGCGACCTTTGTCTTTTATCTTCAGGAATTGGTCACAGTCAATGGGCCAGGAGGGCGTTATGTTTTTTTTTCTTCCAAGGGTAGGGGTTTGTAAATGCTATTTCGTTTGTATGGATTTATTTATTTTGTATCTTATGAAATGAAAACTAATAAAAACATTTTTTTTTAAGTCAAAACCGGGACACATTGAAAAGTCATGCGATGGCAGGGCACTGTGATGATGTACATGTTGCGCCATCAATGTCAGGAATTGAGTTTGAACGTCAAAGTTCATGTGATGACATCACTCGGAATGTGACTAGCAAGTGTTGGTGACCCTGAAGAAACCCAATCATTGAAGACAGCAGTCACGAACCACAAACTTTTGTTTCAATTACATTTCTGCTCCATTTTGTTGACAAAAACTGAACCAGTTTGTCATAAGATCCCAGCTGGAATCCTCTATTCTTCAGGACAACAGTAAGACCATCGCCATTTAAAATTTCAATTTGCACACTTGCTCCTAACAGTTGACATTTTCAGTTAGACGGTGGATTTAAAACTCGTGAATGTACTCAAGTGTGGGAGCCTTGGGTTGGATTCTCCGACAAATTGCCGGGGTCCGGCGTGAATCCCGCCCCCGCCGGCTGCCGAATTCTCTGGCACCGGATATTCGGTGGGGGCGGGAATCACGCCGGTCGGCGCCCCCTTCCCCCCCCCCCCCCCAGCGATTCTCCGGTCCACGATGGGCCGAAGTCCCACTGCTGTAATTCCGCCGCCGTGAATCAAACCACCTCCCTTACCGGTGGGACTGGCGGCGCGGGTGGGCTCCGGGGTCCTGGGGGGGGGGCGCGGGGCGATCTAGCCCCGGGGGGTGCCCCACGGTGGCCTGGCCCGCGATCGAGGCCCACCGATCCGCGTTGACCGACGGGGAAGTGACACCCTCCCCTGCGCATGCGCGGGGATGGCGTCAGCAGCCGCTGACGCTCTGGCGCATGCGTGGACTTCCGCCCGCCGGCCAAGTCCCTTCGGCCCTGGCTGGTGTGGCGCCAAAGGCCTTCCACGCCAGCCGGTGGGACAGGAACCACTCCGGCGCGGGCGTAGCCCCTCAAGGTGAGGGCTTGGCCCCTAAAGGTGTGGAGAAATCCGCACCTTTGGGGCGGCCCGACACCGGAGTGGTTCACGCCACTCCTACATCCAATTCATTTATATAGATTGTAAATAGTTGAGGCCCCAGCACTGATCCCAGTGCCACACCACTAGTTCCAGCTTGCCAACATGAAAGGCTAACTAGCTAATATTTTATCCATGCTAATATGTTATCCCCTATAACATATGTTCATGTGCTCTGTACTACCCTTTGATGTGATACCTTATCAATTGCTTTTTGAAATCCAAGTGCACCACATCCACAGGTTTCCCTTTCTCCACTTTGCATGTTACTTCCTCAAAAAACTCTAATAAATTAGTTAAGGATGATTTTCTTTCACAAAACCATGTTGACTCGACCTGATCACATCATGGTTGCCTAAGTATCCAGCTATAACCTCCTTCACACTGGATTCTAGCAATTTCACTAAGATAGAGTTAGGCTAACTGGCCTAAAGATTCCTACTTTCTGTCCCCTTCCTTGAATAGAGGTATTAATGAAATGAAAATCGCTTATTGTCACAAGTAGGCTTCAAATGAAGTTACTGTGAAAAGCCCCCAGTCGCCACATTCCGGCGCCTGTTCAGGGAGGTTGGTACGGGTAATTACGTTAACTACTTTCCAGTCTGCTTGAACCCTTTCAGAATCTGAGGAAATTTGGAAGATTATAACTAATGGTTCCCTTTTAAGACCCTGGGGTGCAGGACCCTATGGTCCTGGCGAACTGTCAGCCTTTAGGTCTCATAGTTTTTTATTTATTTACAGGATTTGGACATCGCTGGTTAGGCCAGCATTTATTTCCCACCCCTAGTTACCCTTAAGAAGGTGGTGGTGAGTTGCCTTCTTGAACCGCTGCAGTCCCTGAAGTGTAGGTACACCCACTGTGCTGTTAGGGAGGGAGTTCCAGGATATTACCCCAGCGACAGTGAAGGAACAGCGATATAATTCCAAGTCGGGATGGTGAGTGACTTGGAGGGGAACCTCCAGGTGATGGGGTTCCCAGGTATCTGCAGCTCTTGTCCTTCTAAATAGTAGTGGTAATGGGTTTGGAAGGTGCTGTCTAAGGAACCTTGGCGAATTACTGCAGTGCATCTTGTAAATGGTACACATGGTTGCCACTGTTTGTCGGTGGGGGATTTTTGAGGAAGGGGGAATAATTAAGCGAGCTGCTTTGTCCTGGACGGTGTTGAGCTTCTTGAGTGTTGCACTCATCCAATAAAGTGGAGAGTATTCCATTACAGTCCTGACTTGTGTTTTGTAGATGGTGGACAGGCTTTGGGGGTCAGGAGGTAAGTTTTTAAAAAATAAATTAAGAGTACCCAATTCCTTTTTTTCCAATTAAGGGACAATTCACCTACCCTGCACATTGTTTTGCGTTGTGGGGGTGAGACTCACGCAGACATGGGGAGAGTGTGCAAACTCCACATGGACAGTGACCCGGGACCTGGATCGAACCTGGATCCTCAGCGCTGTGAGGCAGCAGTGCAAACCGCTGCACCACCGTGCTGCCCAGGAGGCGAGTTACTCGCCGTAGGATTCCGAGCCTTTGACCTGCCCTGGTAGCCAGAATATTTATGTGGCTAGTCCAGTTCAGTTTCTGATCAATGATAATCCCCAAGATGTTGATTGTGGGGGATTCAGTGATGGTAATGCCATTGAGTGTCAAGGGGTGATGGTTAGATCCTCTTTTGTAGGAGATGGTCATTGCCCGACACTTATGTGGTGCAAATGTAACTTGCCGCTTGTTAGCCCAAGCCTGGATATTGCGTAGGTCTTGCTGCATTTGGACATGAACTGCTTTATTATCTGCGGAGTCGCAAGTAACTTCATTGTAATGTTAATGTAACCCTACTTGTGACAATAATAAAGATTATTATTGTTATTAAAAATGTGCTGGGCATTGTGCAGTCATCTGCGAACATCCCCACTTCTGACTTTATGACGGAAGGGAGATCATTGATGAAGTAGCGGAAGATGGTTGGGCCTGAACACCACCCTGAGGAACTATTGCAGGATGTCCTGGAACTGAAATGATTGACCTCCAACCACCATTTATTTTTTTTAAAATATTTTTATTAAGGTATTTGAACATTTTTACAATAATAACATTAACAATGACATGAACATGGTATAATAAACATTTGCACCCCCATCCCAATCTTCACACACCCCCAACCATAAAACAACAATTCTCCCCCCCCTCCGGAATACTGCATCCGCTGACATTTAATATCCCCCCCCCCCCCCCGGGAATACTGCATCTGCTGACATTTAATTTTCCCCGAGAAAGTCGGCGAACATGACCATTGACCCTCTTAAGGCAAACTTTATCTTCTCGAGACTGAGAAACCCAGCCATGTCACTAACCTAGGTCTCTGCACTCGGGGGCTTCGAGTCCCTCCACATTAACAAGATCCGTCTCCGGGCAACCAGGGAGGCAAAGGCCAAGACGTCGGCCTCTTTTGCCCCCTGAACTCCAGGCTCTTTGGACTGTCCAAAGATCGCTACCTCCGGAATGGAACACAATGTTGACAAATATGAGGTTATCCATTTTGGTAGGAATAACAGCAAACGGGATTATTATTTAAACAATAAAATATTAAAGATATTTGCCGCTTGTCAGCCCAACATTACAATGAAGTTACTTGCGACTCCGCAGATAATAAAGCAGTTCATGTCCAAATGCAGCATAAAAATATGTGCAGAGACCTGGGTGTGCTAGTGCATGAGTAAGGGATTTAGGGTTATGGTGTTCGGGCCAAAAAGTGGAGCTGAGTCCACAAAAGATCAGCCATGATCTCATTGAATGGCGGAGCAGGCTCGAGGGGCCAGATGGCCTACTCCTGCTCCTAGTTCTTATGTTCTTATATGGCTGGTTTGGATTTGTCCTGTTTCTTGTGTACATGGCACGGTGCTATGTCTTTTCGTCCGACGTCATTTCGTCCAACGACACTTCGTCCACGTCTTTTGGTCCAACGTCTTTTTGTCCGCCCGTCTTTTGGTCCAACGTCTTTTTGTCCGATGATTTTTTTTGTCAAAGACTTTTTGTAACTTGACTTTTTGTAACTTGCTTAGTAGCACTCCACTCCACTCCCCACATTAACTTTTTGTAAATAGAAATCTTCTCTAATGCACATAGCAAGGTATAATATGCAATAAAGGATTTTTATTACCGGTCTCTTTCCTTTAACGAGCCTCGTTAAAGGATAGTTATTTTCGTTCGCTTTCCTTTAACGAGCCTCGTTAAAGGATAGATATTATCGTTCTCTTTCTTAATTCGCCCATCCCGAAATGGCAAAGTTCATTGTGTCAACGAAGAGTAAAAGGAAGGTAGCTGATGGAGACCTCAAAAGATTGGTCGTTGAATATGATTCTACAACAAAAATTGATTTCTTGAGGAATGTCGCTTACAATTTACATCAATTTTAAGTAATTTCGGGAATTAGATTAGATTTTAACTGCATTTTTAGATTTTTTAACTGCATTTTTCAACTTGCATTTTAGATTTTTTTTTTTTATAAATGTTTTTATTCAGTTTTCATATTTTATATTGAACAAATTACAAATTGTTAGGAGAAAGAAAAAAGAAAAAAAACAAACACGCAAAAATTAACATACATATTTACAGGTAAGCATCTTCGTAGTAGTAACTGCGCCCCCCCCCCCCCCCCCCCCCCCCCCTCAACATGTTTATTTAGTTTGGTTTTGGGCCTTAGCTAGCCATCGAACCCCCGTAACGAACCTGTAGCCCCCCCCCCCCCTCCCGCTACCTTCCCCCGACTATTCTTCCTCTTGTACATTGGCCACAAATAGGTCCCGGAACAGTTGCATGAATGGCTCCCACGTTCTGTGGAAGCCGTCGTCCGACCCTCGGATGGCAAATTTGATTTTCTCCATTTGGAGAGATTCCGAGAGGTCGGACAGCCAGTCCGCAGCTCTGGGCGGTGCTGCTGACCGCCAGCCAAACAGGATTCTACGGCGGGCGATCAGGGAGGCAAAGGCAAGGGCGTCTGCCCTCCTCCCCAGGAATAGATCTGGCTGTTCTGAAACCCCGAAGACCGCCACTATCGGGCATGGCTCCACCCTCACTCCCACCACTTTGGACATAACCTCAAAGAAGGCTGTCCAGTACTCCACGAGTCTGGGGCAAGACCAGAACATGTGGGCGTGGTTGGCCGGGCCTCTTTGGCACCGTTCACATCTGTCTTCCACCTCCGGGAAGAACCTACTCATACGGGTTCTTGTCAAGTGGGCTCTATGTACCACTTTTAGTTGCGTCAGGCTGAGCCTTGCGCACGTGGAGGTGGAGTTGACCCTATGCAGTGCTTCGCTCCAGAGTCCCCACCCGATCTCCATCCCCAGGTCGTCCTCCCATTTCCTCCTTGTTGCGTCCAGTACGGTGTCGTCCCTATCTACCAGTCGGTCATACATGTCACTACAGTTCCCTTTCTCTAGGATACTTGCGTCCAGTAGGTCTTCCAGTAGTGTCTGTCGTGGCGGTTGTGGGTACGTCCTTGTCTCCTTTCGTAGGAAGTTTTGAGCTGCAGGTACCGTAGCTCGTTCCCCCCAGCTAGCTGAAATTTCTCTGTCAGTTCGTCCAGTGTTGCGATCCTGTCGTCCGTGTATAGGTCCCTGACTGTCAGTGTCCCCCCGTCCTGCCTCCACCTTTTGAAGGTGGCGTCGGTCAGTGCTGGTTTGAACCTATGGTTGTTGCAGATGGGAGCCCTGTTCGACATTTTGGTCAGGCCAAGTTGCTGCCGCAGTTGGTTCCAGGATTGGAGGGTGGCTGTCACCACTGGGCTGCTGGAGTGTTTTTTGGGTGGGGATGGGAGTGCTGCCGTGGCGAGGGCCCGAAGGGAGGTTCCCATGCAGGAGGCCTCCTCCGCACGCACCCACTCAGCTTCTGGCTCCTGGATCCATCCCCTTACTCGCTCGGCTGTTGCTGCCCAGTGGTAGAATTGTAGATTCGGGAGGGCTAACCCTCCCCTGGTTTTTGTTTTTTGTAAGACCTTCTTTGGGATCCTAGCATTTTTACCCCCCCATACGAACGCCATGATGAGTTTGTCCAGCGCTTTGAAAAAGGCCTTGGGGATGTAGATCGGAATGGATCTAAACAGGAAGAGGAACCTGGGCAGTACGTTCATTTTGATCGTCTGAACTCTCCCCGCGAGGGAGAGCGGGAGTGTGTTCTATCTTTGCAGGTCCTTTTTAACTTCCTCCGTCAGGCTGGTGAGGTTCCATTTGTGGATCCCTTTCCAGTCATGGGCTATTTGGATCCCCAGGTAGCGGAATTTATGTCGGGCTTGTTTGAACGGCAGCCCCTTTAGTGCTGCCCCCCCCCCCCCCCCCCCCCCCCCCCCCCCCTTGCGGCTGTACTGGGAAGATCTCACTTTTGCTCATGTTGAGTTTGTAGCCCGAGAAGGCTCCAAACTCTTTCAGGAGCGCGATGATTCCGTCCATGCTGCTTTGTGGGTCCGAGATATAGAGGAGCAGATCATCCGCATAGAGTGAGACTCTGTGCTCTCTACCTCCCCTTCGGATCCCCCTCCAATTTTTTGCTGCCCTGAGCGCGATTGCTAGCGGTTCAATTGCTAGTGCGAACAGCAGCGGGGACAGTGGGCATCCTTGTCTGGTGCCCCTGTGCAGCTGGAAGTATTGGGAGTTGGTATTGTTGGTCTGTACACTCGCCATGGGAGCGTTGTACAGGAGCTTTACCCAAGCGGTGAACCCTGTTCCAAGCCCGAACCGCTCCAGTACCTCTATGAGGTATTTCCACTCGACTCTGTCGAAGGCCTTTTCTGCGTCCAGGGAGACGATCACCTCTTGTGTTCTCTCCCCGGAGGGGGTCATTATCACGTTCAGCAGGCGCCTGATGTTCGCGGTCAGCTGTCTACCTTTGACAAAGCCCGTCTGGTCCTCTGTGACCACCTCAGGTACACAGTCTTCTAGCCTTTTGGCTAGGATTTTGGCCAGTATTTTGGCGTCTGCATTCAGCAGAGATATGGGTCTGTATGACCCACATTCCGTTGGGTCTTTGTCTTTCTTAGGTATCAGCGAGATTGAGGCCTGTGCTAACGTGGGTGGCAACGTGCCCCTAGCTAGCGAGTCTGTGAACATCTCCCGCAGGTGCGGGGCCAGCGCTGCCGCAAATTTTTTGTAGAAGTCCGCCGGGAATCCGTCCGGTCCCGGCGCCTTCCCCGCCTGCATGGAGCTAATGCTCTCCATGATCTCTCCCAGTGCTAGTGGTGCTTCCAGATCCCGTTTTCTGCCCTCTCCCACAACTGGTATGTTCAGTCCGTCAAGAAACCGGTTCATCCCAGCCTTCCCCGTTGGGGGCTCTGAGGTGTACAGCTCTTGGTAGAAGGCCTTGAAGGTTTTGTTAATCCTCTCTGGTTCTGTTTCCAACGTGCCTCTGGTATCTCTGATTTGCGCAATTTCTCTGCTGGCTGCCTGCTTTCTCAGCTGGTGGGCCAACAGGCGGCTGGCTTTGTCTCCGTGTTCGTATAGGGCCCCGCGTGCCTGGCGGAGTTGGTGTACTGCTTTCCTGGTGGAGAGCAGGTCAAAGTTCCTTTATAATTCTTTTCTCTCCGCCAGGAGTTCTACAGTCGGGGCCTCGGAGTATTTATGGTCTACCTCCAGTATGGAGTCGACCAGCTTCTGCCTAGCCACCCTTTCCTCCCTATCTCTTTGCGCTTTGTAGGCTATGATTTCCCCTCTTAGTACGGCCTTAAGCGCTTCCCAGAACGTGGAGGGTGAGACCTCCCCGTTTTGGTTGATCTCAGTGTACTCCGCTATGGCCTGCGCTATCCTTTCGCTGAAGGCCTTGTCAGCTAGTAAGGCACCGTCCAACCTCCATTTGGGGCGCTGGGCCCTTCCCGTCTCTAGCCGCACATCCATGTAGTGTGGAGCGTGGTCTGATATCACAATTGCGGAGTATTCCACCTTGTCTATCTCTGGAAGCACCGTTTTCCCCACCACAAAGAAGTCAATTCTGGTGTACACGTTGTGTACTGGGGAGAAGAAAGAGAATTCTTTCTCCCCCGGGTGGGCGAATCTCCAAGGGTCTACTGCTCCCATCTGCTCCATATAGTGGCTGAGTTCCCTTGCCATGTTTGAGGTTCTCCCCGTTCTGGGGTTTGATCTGTCCGTCGTTGGGTCCTGTACACAGTTGAAGTCCCCCCCCATGATTAGTCGGTGCGTCGCTATGTCCGGGATTTCTGCCATGGTCTTTTGGATGAAGCTCGTGTCGTCCCAGTTGGGCGCGTACACGTTAACTAGAACTACCGGCGCCCCATCCAGGGCCCCGCTGACCATGACATACCGTCCCCCTGGGTCCGTAACCGTCTTTGTCGCCCTAAACATTGTCCTCTTGCCAATCAGGATCGCCACCCCCCTGGCCCTTGCCCCATAACAGGAATGATAGGTTTGTCCCACCCAGCCCTTTCTTACCCGCAGTTGGTCCTGCTCCCTCAAGTGCGTCTCTTGGAGGAAGACTATGTCGGCCCTCATGTTTCTAAGGTGGGTGAGGACTCTAGATCTCTTCACTGGGCCGTTAAGTCCCCTTACGTTCCAGGTGACTATTCTGGTGGGGGGCTTCTGCCCCCTTGCTCCTGTGGGGTTAACCATATTTGTCCGGTGGACGCGCCCCTGCCCTCTGGGGTTTCCCTTTGTTAGGGGGCCGTCCAGGATGTCCACTATCACTGCTCTCCCCATGCGGTCGGGTCCCTGCGCTCCGGGGTTCCCCCTTGTCCCGGGGACACCCACCATGGCCGTCCACTGTGTGTCCGCCACGCGGGTAGTCCCCTGCACTCCGGGGGGCCCCTTCACCCACAGACCGTACTGGGTGGGTGCTTGCAGCAGTTCCCTGTTTCGAGCCCTTGTCTGTGGCACTTTGTGGCCCTATTCCCTTACTGGCCTCCTTTGTCCCTTCGTCCCTGCATTTCCCCTCCCTGGTCTCTCGCCCCCCGAGTGCCCCCCCCCCCCCCCGCTCTATCCCTTTCGGGGATACCCCTGTATACCCCTCCATTGCCCCTCTCTCCCCCATTCCTGTCCCCATTTGCTCTCCCACCTTTGATGGGTGATCCCCCCCCTCCCCTGCCTGGCGCCTTCCCCCCTGTTGGGGGTGCGCTGCGGCCCTGCTCTGTTGCGCGCCCCCTTCGCTAGCTTTCCTGCTAGCACGGTGGCTCCCCTCTCGGAGGTTGCTGTCCCGCTTCCCCTCTCCCCTCTCCAGTACTCCCGTTCCCTCGTGCCGGGGCCTGGCCTCCCACCTGGAGCGGGCCCTTGGGCATTGGGTTGTTTTTCGTTCTAGGTGTTCCTGCCAGGGGGGAGGGGGCTGGCTTTGCCTCGCCCCTCCCCACCCCCCCGTTGGCATGACGTATCTCCTTGCCATGGGCCCCTCGTCCCTACTTCCCATTTATTTTTTCCAGCCCGTGCTCCTCGACGAATCTATTCGCCTCGGCAGGGGCTGTAAAGAAATATTCCTTGTGTTGGTATGTGACCCAGAGTTTTGCTGGGTACAGCATACCAAAACGTACTTTGTTCTTATAGAGAGCTGCTTTCGCTCTGTTGAACTCCGCCCGTCTCTTAGCTATGTCCGCTCCAAAATCCTCGTAGATTCGGATGGCGTGCCCGTCCCAATTGCAGGCTCTATTCTCCTTGGCCCAGCGCAGGATTGTCTCCCTATCCCGGTACCGGTGCAGTCTGGCTATAACTGCTCTCGGTTTTTCCCCTTCCTTGGGCTTCGGGCGCAGTGACCGATGAGCTCTGTCCATTTCCGGTGGGGTGGGAAAAGTTTCCCGCCCCACTAAGGAGCCCAGCATTGCAGCCACGAATGTTGTGGGATTTCTACCCTCTATCCCCTCTGGCAGGCCCACTATCTTAATATTTTGCCTTCTCGAGCTGATCTCCTGGTCGTCTACCCTGCCCTTCAGGCTCCCCTGTGTTGCCCTCAGTTTCACCATTCCCCTCTCCAGGGATATGCCCCGGTCGCTCGCGTCAGTCGCTGCCTTCTCCAGCTCTTTAATGGTTGCCCCCTGGGCTTCCAGTATCTTCCCTTGGGCATCCACTTTCTTCTCCAGTCTGGTCAGAACCTGCTGCACCCCTGACATGGCCCTGGTCACTGCTGCCTGTGCTGCGGCCTCTGCGTCTGCTTTTAACTCTGCCTTGATTGCCTGCAGCTGCTCCCTCACCACCTCGGCAAAGGCTTCCTTCCAATTCACGCCCCCCTCTAACCCCAGGGGAGAGGTTGCCCGCCCGTCCAGCTCTTCTGGATGCGGCGAAACATTCTTCCCGCCGCTTCGCGTGTTGACTCGTTCGCCCGAGCTGGCTTGCCCTTTGCCCCGTCTACTTCCGGTGCCCCCTTTCTCTTGGTTCCCTTCTGGCATTTTTTTTCTCCCCCTTCCCCTTCATCTTTTCTTCTCTCCTTGTTCTTCTTTTCCCCCTTTTCCGCACCCTATTTTTATTTTATTTATTATTATATATCTATATATATATATATATATATATATTTTTTTTTTTTAATTCTTTTTTTTAAATTTATTTCCCCTACCCCTTTTCTCTTTACCAGTTTTCTTTTGGGTTGAACAGAAATACAAGTCTCTTTTTTTCTTTTTTGTCTTCTCTCCCCACTCAACCAGGAGAGAGAGAGAGAGAGTCCCTTTGTCTCTTTGTCCTTGCCACGTGGTGGTCACTGCAGTTGGGGGGGGGGGGAGTGGGCCGGTGGTCGCTGCCGGTTTGGGGGGGGGGGTGTCCCCGCTGCCGGTTGGGGGGGGGGGGTGTCCCCGCTGCTGGCTTTGGGGGGGGGGGGTGTCCCCGCTGCTTTGGGGGGGGGGGGCCCCCGCTGCTTGTGGGGGGGGGGGGGGTGTCCCCGCTGCTTGTGGGGGGGGGTGTCCCCGCTGCTTGTGGGGGGGGTGTCCCCTCTGCTTGTGGGGGGGGGGTGCCCCGCTGCTGGCTGGGGGGGGGGGGTGTCCCCGCTGCTGGCTGGGGGGGGGGGAGAGAGAAGAGGGGCCGCCGCCGCCGCACCGCTCCTGGCCCGCGTGGGGGGGGGGGGAGAGAAGAGGGGCCGCCGTCGCCGCACCGCTCCTGGCCCGCGTGGGGGGGGGGGGGGGAAGAGAAGAGGGGCCGCCGCCGCTGCACCGCTCCTGGCCCGCGTGGGGGGGGGGGGGGAGGAGAAGGGGGGCCGCCGCCGCTGCACCGCTCCTGGCCCGCGTGGGGGGGGGGGGGGGGGAAGAGAAGAGGGGCCGCCGCCGCCGCCCCGCTCCTGGCCCGCGGGGGGGGGGGGGGGGAAGAGAAGAGGGGCCGCCGCCGCTGCACCGCTCCTGGCCCGCGTGGGGGGGGGGGGGGGAAGAGAAGAGGGGCCGCCGCCGCCGCACCGCTCCTGGCCCGCGTGGAGGGGGGGGGGGGGGGGGGGGGGGAGGGAGAGGGGTTGGACCTGCTGCTGTTGGGCCCCCCAGTCGCTTCCTCTGCCGTCGCCACTCCGCTGCCGCTCCTCCGCTCCGGCTCCTGCGCTCCGGCTCCTCCGCTGCCGCGCTCCGGCTCCTCCGCTGCCGTCCTCCGGCTCCTCCGCTGCCGCGCTCCGGCTCCTCCGCTGCCGTCCTCCGGCTCCTCCGCTGCCGCGCTCCGGCTCCTCCGGCTCCTCCGCTGCCGCGCTCCGGCTCCTCCGCTGCCGTCCTCCGGCTCCTCCGCTGCCGCGCTCCGGCTCCTCCGCTGCCGTCCTCCGGCTCCTCCGCTGCCGCGCTCCGGCTCCTCCGGCTCCTCCGCTGCCGCGCTCCGGCTCCTCCGGCTCCTCCGCTGCCGCGCTCCGGCTCCTCCGGCTCCTCCGCTGCCGCGCTCCGGCTCCTCCGGCTCCTCCGCTGCCGCGCTCCGGCTCCTCCGCTGCCGCTCTCCGGCTCCTCCGCTGCCGCGCTCCGGCTCCTCTTCCGCCGTCCGGCCTGTCGGGGGGGGGGGGTGTTCTCCTTGTTTGGCGCTTGCGGGAGCCCCTCTCCCTGCGACCTCCTTGCTCGCCGCCCGGAAGTCGAATCCATTTTAGATTTTTTAACTGCATTTTTAGATTTTTTAACTGCATTTTTCAACTTGCATTTTACTTGCATTTTATCAATTACTTGCATTTTAGCAATTAAATTCACTTGCTGTATTGTACTTGCATTTTATCAATTAAATGGTTTTATACGGAGTTAATTTGTAATTGGATAATTGGACAAAAAGACGTTGGACCAAAAGACGTGCGGACAAAAAGACGTGGACGAAGTGTCGTTGGACGAAGTGACGTCGGACGAAAAGACGCGACACGACATGGCACACCTGGAAAACTTTCCACATTTCCGGGTAGATGCCAGTGTTGTAGCTGTACTGGGACAGCTTGGCTGGGCATGTGGCAAGTTCTGGAGCACAAGTCTTCAGTACTGGTGCCGGAATATTGTCAGGGCACATAGCCTTTGCAGAAAGCGGGATTAGGCTATCGAGTTGGATGATCAGCCATGATTATAATGAATGACGGAGCAGGCTCAAAGGGCTGGATGACTTCCTCCTACTCCTATTTCCTATGTTTCTCTGTCTATGTTTCTATCCCGTGCCTTCAGCCTATTCTTGCTATCACGTGGAGTGAATCGTATTGGCAGAAGTCTGACATCTGTGATACTGGGGACCTTTGGAGGAGACCGAGATGATCATCCACTCGGCACTTCTGGCTGAAGATTGTTCAAATGCTTCAGCCTTGTCTTTTGCACATATATGCTGGGCTCCTCCATCAACGAGGATGAGGATATTTGTGGCGCCTCTTCCTCCAGTAAGTTGTTTAATTGTCCACCACCATTCATGGGTGGATGTGGCAGGACTGTAGAGCTGAGATCTGATGTGTACTTTGTGGGATCACTTAGCTCTGTCTATTACTTGCTGTTTATGCTGTTTGGCACAGAAGTAGGCCTATGTTATAGCTTCACCAAGTCGACACCTCCATTTCGATATGCCTGGTGTTGCTATTGACAGGCTCTCCTGCACTCTTCATTGAGCCAGGGTTGATCCCCTGGCTTGGCAGTAATGGGAGAGTGGGGGATATGCTGGGCTATGAGGTTGCAGATTGTGGTTGAATTCTGATGCTGCTGATGGTCCACAGCGCCTCATGGATGCCCAGTCTTGAGTTGCTAGATCTGTTCAAAATCTGTACCATTTTAGCATGGTAGTAGTGCCACACAATAAGATGGAGGGTATCCTCAGTGTGAAGACGGGACTTTGTCTCCACAAGGACTGGGCAGTGGTCACTTCTACTGATACTGTCATGGACAGGTACATCTGCGGCAGACAGGTTGGTGAGGATAAGGTCAAGTATGTTTTTCTGTCTTGTTGGTTCCATCACCATCTACTGCAGCCCAGTCTGGCAGCTATGTCCTTTAGGACCCGGCCAGCTTAGTCTGTGGTGGTACTACCGAACCACCCTTGGTGATGCACATTGAAGTCCCCCACCCAGAGTATATTCTGCATCCTTGCCACCCTCACTGCTTCCTCCAAGTGGTGTTCAACATGGAAGAGTACTGATTCATAGTGGTCGGAACATAGTAACCTGTGGGAGGTTTCCTCACCCATGTTTAACCTGTAACCAGGGCCGGCTCAAGGCACCGGCAACTCGGGCAGTCGCCCGGGGCGCCATGTGCCAGAGACTCGGGTCCCGCGCATGCGCAGTTGGGCCGGTGCCAACCAGCGCATGCGCGGTGGCCGCCCTCCCCCAGGGCGGCCTCGCTCGGTCCGCCCCCCCTTCGGGTCCGCCCCCCCCTCGGGTCCGCCCCCCCCTCGGGTCCGCCCCCCCCCGCCCCCCCCCCCCCCCCCCCCCCAAGGGCACCTAAGTTCAGCTTGCCCGGGGCGCCAGCAACCCTAGGGCCGGCGCTGCCTGTAACCGTGAGACTTCATGGGGTCCAGAGTTTGTTTTTTTAAATATTAAATTTTTAAAAAAAATTTAGAGTGCCCAATTCATTTTTTTCCAATTAAGGGGAAATTTAACGTGGCCAATCCACCTACCCTGCACATCTTTGGGTTGTGAGGGTGAAACCCACACAAACACGAGGAGAATGTGCAAACTGCACACGGACAGTGACCCAGAGCCCGGATCAAACCTGGGACCGCGGCGCTGTGAGGCTGCAATGCTAACCACTGTGCTGCCCCAGAGTTGATGTTGAGGACTCCCAGGGCAACTCCTTCCCGAATACCACTGTGCCATACCACCTCTCCTGGGTCTGTCCCACCAGTGAGACTGGACATTAAGGAATGGTGATCGTGGTGTCTGGTATATTGTCTGTCAGGTATGATTGTGTGAGTATGACGATGTCAGGCTGTTGCTTTATTAGTCTGAGTCAGGTCTCCCAACTTTGGCAAAAGCCCCAGATGTTAGTAAGGAAGATTTTGCAGAGTCGACAGGGCTGGGTTTACCTTTGTCGTTTCTAGTGCTTGGTGGCCTGTCGAGTTTCATTCCTTTTTTGCAGTGATTGAATACAACTGAGTTGGTTGCTCGTCCATTTCAGCGGGCATTTAAGAGTCAACAACAGAATCTGGAGTCACATGTAGGCCAGACCGGGTAAGGATGACAGATTTCCTTCCCTGAAGGGCATTAGTGAACCAGATGGATTTTTATAACGGTGGTTTCATGGCTTTTTATTCCAGATATTTTATTGAGATTACATTCCACCACCTACCGTGGTGGGATTTGAACCCGGGTTCAAAGTCCAGATCATCATCTGGACTAGCGACAATACCACCATGCCACCACCTCCCACCTTTTCCCTAATGATGGTGATTGTTTTAAGTTCCTCTCTCCCCTTCACCTCTTAATTTTCCAGTATATTTGGAAAGTTTTCTAACTCTTCTATTGTTGATGATTTACCCAATTTAACCCAGTCAATGAAAAGGCTAAGAATTTATTCAGCTGAAAATCCTTTGCAGAAAGCAGAAAGAGACAGCAGTAATATTACACACACATGCAGACATAGGCCTTGAGAAAGACATCTCCAGACAGGCAAACAAGCGATAACACTGCAACTGTTTCGACAAAATGTATTATTTTTAATTTTACTCCTCAAGAAGTACTCAAACAAAAGGGTCTAACAGTAAGGCAGACAATGATTAGGTTATTCTGAAGACAACAGATTTTCTTTAAATTAGTAATTTTGGTTGGGCGGCGCAGTAGTTAGCACTGCTGCCTCACGACCCTCAGGACTCGGATTCGATCCCAGCCCTGGGACACTGTCCATGTGGTGTTTGCACATTCTCCCCGTGTCTGCGCGAGTCTCATCCCCACAACCCAAAGATGTGCAGGGTAGGTGAATTGGCCACGCTAAATTGCCCATTAGTTGGGGGAAAAAAATTGGATGCTCTGAATCTATTTTTTAAAATATTGGTAACAAGTCAGTCAGTTTGGGGCAAGTTACGACTTAATTAAATTTCCTCTCAAGCTAAGACAAAGACAGCCAAAAATACTGTTGATTGTGAGTAATAGAACATAGAGCATACAGTGCAGAAGGAGGCCATTCGGCCCATCGAGTCTGCACCAACCCACGTAAGCCATCGCTTCCACCCTATCCCCGTAACCCAATAACCCTATCTAAACTTTTTGGACACTAAGGGAAATTTAGCATGGCCAATCCACCTAACCTGCACGTCATTGGACTGTGGGAGGGAACCGGAGCACCCGGAGGAAACCCACGCAGACACGGGGAGAACATGCAAACTCTGCAAATTAATGCAAATTAATTGGGTACTCTAAAAAAAATTTTTTTAAGGTTTATTGGCCATGGGGGCGGCACGTCGTGCAGTAGTTAGCATGAGGACTGCAGCGCTGAGGACCCGGGTTCGGATCCCGGCCCTGGGTTACTGTCCATGTGGAGTTTGCACATTCTCCCCGTGTCTGTGTGGGTTTCACCCCCACAACCCAAAGATGTACAGGTAAGGTGGATTGGCCACACTAAATTGCCCCTTAATTGGAAAAAACTAAATAAATAAATGGGTACTCTAAATTAAAAAAAAAGATTTATTGGCCATGATAAATTGCCCCTTAGCGTCCAAAGGTTATGTGGGGTTATGGGGATTGGGCAGGGTATAAGGCCTAGGTAGGGTGCTCTTTCAGAGGCTAGTGCAGACTCAATGGGCTGAATGGCCTCATTCTGCACTGACAGGATTCTATGATAAATTTAGACGAGGAAAGATGGGATAAGGCTCAATGGGATCATAAACGCTGACATGGATTGAGAGTGCTGAATAGCCTGTTTCTGCAGCATATTTCCTTTGTAAACATATGTATGTAATAAACATATGTGTGTAATGTGACAGAACGGGAATTGGGCTGCCCTTATGACAGAGACAGTATCCGAGATAAGAAGTTAGGTGGGTTAGGTGGATTGGCCGTGCTAAATTGCCCGTAGTGTCCTAAAAAAAGTAAGGTTAAGGGGGGGTTGTTGGGTTACGGGTATAGGGTGGATACGTGGGTTTGAGTGGGGTGATCATTGCTCAGCACAACATCGAGGGCCGAAGGGCCTGTTCTGTGCTGTACTGTTCTATGTTCTATGTTCTAAGTTCAGCCAAAGTTAAATAGGATCCCAAGCAAACAGTCCAGTTCACCCTAAGAGCAGGGGAAAGAATTAGTGGCTAGGAAATAACATGGCGGCAAGGTCCTCGGGCAATGAGTTTGGTTCGCCTAACGCCTGCTCTTTGAAGACTGCACGTTGGACTGTCGAGGCAGTCGATGGGTTGAGACAGATGGTGGTGCTATAGAGCTGGGTGTCCTGAGTATCATATGGAGGGAGACCTGATTTTCTGAAAAGGAATTTTGCTGAAACACTAGCATTATCTAACTGGTCTATTCTACTCTTGCCTTTTATAAAAGTTACCTGCAGCTCTTTGAATCAAAATATGAAATTGTGGATGAATTTTATGGACTATGATCTTAATTTATTGATTAACAACATGAAGTTGTCGATGAATGATTTCACCTGTGGGGAGGACAGCAATTTGTGTGAATCCAGGGTTACTTTCATTAAACATTGACATTGTAAGCCTTTGGCGGCACAGCAGTTAGCCCTGCTGTCTCATGGCACTGAGGTCCCAGGTTCGATCCCGGCCCTGGGTCACTGTCCGTGTGGAGTTTGCACTCGGGGCTGGTTTAGCACAGTGGGCTAAGACAGCTGGCTTGTAATGCAGAACAAGACCAGCAGCGCGGGTTCAATTCCCGTTCCAGCTCCCCGAACAGGCGCTGGAATGTGGAGACTAGGGGCTTTTCACAGTAACTTCATTTGTGACAATAAGCGATTATTATTATTATTATTATTCTCCCCGTGTCTGCGTGGGTCTCACCCCCACAACCCAAAGATGTGCAGAGTTGCTTGCCATGCTAAATTGCCCCTTAGAGAGAGAGAGAGAGAAATACAGCACAGAACAGGCCCTTCGGCCCACGATGTTGCGCCGAACTTTTGTCCTAGGTTAATCATAGAATTTTGGACAATTTGTCATGGCCAATCCACCCAACCTGCACATCTTTGGACTGTGGGAGGAAACCGGAGTACCCGGAGGAAACCCACGCAGTCACGGGGAGGATGTGCCGACTCCACACAGACAGTGACCCAAGTCGAAATCGAACTTGGGACCCTGGAGCTGTGAAGCAATTGTGCTATCCACAATGCTACCGTGCTGCCCTTAAGAAGTTAACCTACACTCCCTTATTCTACCCTAATCCAAGTACCTATCCAATAGCCGCTTGAAGGTCCATAAATTTTCCGACTCAACTACTACCACAGGCAGTGCATTCCATGCCCCCACTACTCTCTGGGTAAAGAACCTACCTCTGACATCCCCTCTATATCTTCCACCATTTATCTTAAATTTATGTCCCCTTGTAATGGTGTGTTCCACCTGGGGAAAAAGTCTCTGACTGTCTACTCTATCTATTCCCCTGATCATCTTATAAACCTCTATCAAGTCGCCCCTCATCCTTCTCCGTTCCAATGAGAAAAGGCCCAGCACCCTCAATCTTTCCTCGTATGACCTACTCTCCATTCCAGGCAACATCCTGGTAAATCTCCTCTGCACCTTTTCCAAAGCTTCCACATCCTTCCTAAAATGAGGTGACCAGAACTGCACACAGTACTCCAAATGTGGCCTAACCAAGGTTTTGTACAGCTGCATCATCACCTCACGGCTCTTAAATTCAATCCCTCTGCTAATGAACGCTAGCACACCATAGGCCTTCTTCACAGCTCTATCCACTTGAGTGGCAACTTTCAAAGAACAATGAACATAGACCCCAAGATCTCTCTGCTCCTCCACATTGCCAAGAACCCTACCATTAACCCTGTATTCCGCATTCAGATTTGTCCTTCCAAAATGGACAACCTCACACTTGTCAGGGTTAAACTCCATCTGCCACTTCTCAGCCCAGCTCTGCATTCTATCTATGTCTCTTTGAAGCCGACAACAGCCCTCCTCACTATCCACAACTCCACCAATCTTCGTATCATCTGCAAATTTACTGACCCACCCTTCAACTCCCTCATCCAAGTCGTTAATGAAAATCACAAACAGCAGAGGACCCAGAACTGATCCCTGCGGTACGCCACTGATAACTGGGCTCCAGGCTGAATATTTGCCATCCACCACAACTCTCTGTCTTCTATCGGTTAGCCAGTTTGTTATCCAACTGGCCAAATTTCCCACTATCCCATGCCTCCTTACTTTCTGCATAAGCCTACCATGGGGAACCTTATCAAATGCCTTACTAAAATCCATGTACACTACATCCACTGCTTTACCTTCATCCACATGCTTGGTCACCTCCTCAAAGAATTCAATAAGACTTGTAAGGCAAGACCTTCCCCTCACAAATCCGTGCTGACTATCCCTAATCAAGCAATGCCTTTCCAGATGCTCAGAAATCCTATCCCTCAGTACCCTTTCCATTACTTTGCCTACCACCGAAGTAAGACTAACTGGCCTGTAATTCCCAAGGTTATCCCTATTCCCTTTTTTGAACAGGGGCACGACATTCGCCACTCTCCAATCCTCTGGTACCACCCCTGTTGACAGCGAGGACGAAAAGATCATTGCCAACGGCTCTGCAATTTCATTTCTTGCTTCCCATAGAATCCTTGGATATATCCCGTCAGGCCCGGGGGACTTGTCTATCCTCAAGTTTTTCAAAACGCGCAACACATCTTCCTTCCTGACAAGTATCTCCTCAAGCTTATCAGTCTGCTTCACGCTGTCCTCTCCAACAATATGGCCCCTCTCATTTGTAAATACTGAAGAAAAATACTTGTTCAAGACCTCTCCTATCTCTTCAGACTCAATACACAATCTCCCGCTACTGTCCTTAATCGGACCTACTCTCACTCTAGTCATTCTCATATTTCTCACATATGTGTAAAAGGCCTTGGGGTTTTCCTTGATCCTACCCGCCAAAGATTTTTCATGCCCTCTCTTAGCTCTCCTAATCCCTTTCTTCAGTTCCCTCCTGGCTATCTTGTATCCCTCCAGCGCCCTGTCTGAACCTTGTTTTTTCAGCCTTACATAAGTCTCCTTCTTCCTCTTAACAAGACATTCAACCTCTCTTGTCAACCATGGTTCCCTCACTCGACCATCTCTTCCCTGCAGGGACATACATATCAAAGACACGCAGTACCTGACCCTTGAACAAGTTCCACATTTCACTTGTGTCCTTCCCTGACAGCCTATGTTCCCAACTTCTGCACTTCAATTCTTGTCTGACAGCATTGTATTTACCCTTCCCCCAATTATAAACCTTGCCCTGTTGCTCGCACCTATCCCTCTCCATTACTAAAGTGAAAGTCACAGAATTGTGGTCACTACCTCCAAAATGCTCCCCCACTAACAAATCTATCACCTGCCCTGGTTCATTACCAAGTACTAAATCCAATATGGCCTCCCCTCTGGTCGGACAATCTACATACTGTGTTAGAAAAGCTTCCTGGACACACTGCACAAACACTACCCCATCCAAACTATTTGATCTAAAGAGTTTCCACTCAATGTTTGGGAAGTTGAAGTCGCCCATGACTACTACCCTGTGACTTCTGCACCTTTCCAGAATCTGTTTCCCAATCTGTTCCTCCACATCTCTGCTGCTATTGGGGGGCCTATAGAACACTCCCAACAAGGTGACTGCTCCTTTCCTATTTCTAACTTCAACCCATATTACCTCAGTAGGCAGATCCCCCTCGAACTGCCTTTCTGCAGCTGTTATACTATCTCTAATTAACAATGCCACCCCCCCACCTCTTTTACCATCCTCCCTAATCTTGTTGAAACATCTATAACCAGGGACCTCCAACAACCATTTCTGGCCCTCTTCTATCCAAGTTTCCGTGATGGCCACCACATCGTAGTCCCAAGTACCGATCCATGCCTTAAGTTCACCCACCTTATTCCTGATGCTTCTTGCATTAAAGTATACACACTTCATCCCATCTCCTTGCCTGCAAGTACTCTCCTTTGTCATTGTTACCTTCCCCACTGCATCACTACATGCTTTGGCGTCCTGACTATCGTCTACCTTAGTTGCTGGACTACAGATCCGGTTCCCATTCCCCTGCCAAATTAGTTTAAACCCTCCCGAAGAGTACTAGAAAACCTCCCCCCCAGGATATTGGTGCCCCTCTGGTTAAGATGCAACCCGTCCTGCTTGTACAGGTCCCACCTTCCCCAGAATGCGCTCCAATTATCCAAATACCTGAAGCCCTCCCTCCTACACCATTCCTGCAGCCACGTGTTCAACTGCACTCTCTCCCTATTCCTAGCCTCGCTATCACGTGGCACCGGCAACAAACCAGAGATGACAACTCTGTCTGTCCTGGCCCTTAACTTCCAGCCTAACTCCCTAAACTTGTTTATTACCTCCACACCCTTTTTCCTACCTACATCGTTGGTACCAATGTGCACCACGACTTCTGGCTGCTCACCCTCCCCCTTCAGGATCCTGAAGACACGATCAGAGACATCCCTGGCCCTGGCACCCGGGAGGCAACATACCTTTCGGGAGTCTCGCTCGCGACCACAGAATCTCCTATCTATTCCCCTAACCATTGAATCTCCTATTACTATTGCTTTTCTATGCTCCCCCCTTCCCTTCTGAGCCCCAGAGCCAGACTCAGTGCCAGAGACCTGGCCGCTGGGGCCTTCCCCCGGTAGGTCATCCCCCCCAACAGCATCCAAAACGGTATACTTGTTTTGAAGGGGAATGGCCACGAGGGATCCCTGCACTGTCTGCCTGTTAGTTTTCTTTCCCCTGACTGTAACCCAGCTACTCTTGTCCAGTACCTTTGGTGTGGCTACCTCCCTGTAACTCTTCTCTATGACCCCCTCTGCCTCCCGGATGATCCGAAGTTCATCCAGCTCCAGCTCCAGTACCTTAACACGGTCTCTGAGGAGCTGGAGTTGGGTGCACTTCCCGCAGGTATAGTCAGCGGGGACACCAGTGGTATCCCTCACCACCCACATCCTACAGGAGGAGCATGCAACTGCCCTAGCTTCCATCCCCTCTTACTTTACAGAATTAGCTGCCCTGTGGACCAACTGGACCTCCGCCCTCCGACTCTGCTCCCAGTCAGCTGTACTCTAAACTCCTGGTTCCCTTCACGCTCTTTGATAAATATAGGAAATGAAATGTAAGGAGCACCTTACTCCCTCCTCACCTAACTCCCTCAGTCACCAAACTCTCACTGTAGCACTCAAATGCCACAAGCTCAGCACTCCCTCAGTCACCAAACTCTCACTGTAGCACTCAAATGCCACAAGCTCAGCACTCCCTCAGTCACCAAACTCTCACTGTAGCACTCAAATGCCACAAGCTCAGCACTCCCTCAGTCACCAAACTCTCACTGTAGCACTCAAATGCCACAAGCTCAGCACTCAGTGCAAACAAAGTCTGCACTGTATCTAGCCCCTATTTATACTGTGACTCTAGCTTCTAAAAACTGGCCTAATGCAATTAACTAATTAACAAGCTCCAGCTGCAAGTAAGTCCAAGTAGAACCTTGTTTAAAGCTGATTCAAAATTCACCTTCTTATAGACCAAACAGCAACTTTTAAGTTAATTAACTAAATAAAAGAAATACTAGACTTTAAATAACCCTTATACTCCCTCAGTCACCAAACTCTCACTGTAGCACTCAAATGCCACAAGCTCAGCACTCAGTGCAAAAAATTGGAAAAAAAATAATTGGATACTCTAGGTTAATTTAAAAAAAGACTTTATAAGCTTGATTTGCCAGGTAGTGTGGATTTTGATAAGGATCATTACTTTCTTTATTGAATTTAGGCTGTTTTTTGAGTGGGGCCTGATGGATTCGTTAAAAGAAAGTTCTCCAGCAGTGTTTCAAAAAAACACCTTGAATCTTCTTGCTTATAATGAAGGATCGATGTGCATGTCCATCCTGTATGTCATTTTATCATGTACATTGCATGCTGCATGTGTTATATTCAGTGTGTAATGTAGTTAAAGCACCACCCACTGACACCACTAATTATTTCTATCAGGAATTTTTCCATGTGATTGGACATCGCAGTTGTAACACATGGAAGAAACTCCTGGGATCTTGCCCAATTCAGAGCCGCTCACGCTCACTAATGAGAATGAGGAAGGGTAAAGTGTAGGCTAATGAATAACCAGGAATCTTCAGAATGGCTGTGCAGAAATCTGAAGCTCCTGAATACAGTAAGAGAGAACTGGGAATTTTTGAATGGAAAAGAGTCAGAACGAGGATTTGAAAAGGTAAAAAGGTGAGGCCAAGCAGCAGAAGGTGACAAAAAATTGTTGGAGCTCATTTAGAGTTGGGACTGGAACATATCGCTGAGTTGGAGGAAGAAACCGACTGGGCTTTCGGTGGGTTGGCAGTAGGATGGTGGTGAAGAAGGATTTTGTGTTGGAAGAGGTTGGGTTGGTGATGGGGTGGGTTGGTGATAGGGGTAAGTTGGCAGCAGGGAGTAAGGCTCACTGGTCTATAGTTACCGGGGTTGTCTCTACTCCCCTTCTTTAACAAGGGGACAACATTTGCTATCCTCCAGTCTTCTGGCACGGTTTTCCCAATTCTAATATTCTTCGGAGAGCCACTTATGAATTGATTCAAAAGCAAAACACTGCAGATGTGGGAAACCCAAAATAAAAACAGAATATGCTGGGAATACTCAGCAGGTCACACAGCATAGGAGAGAGAAGCACAGTGAACCTTTCAGCTCACTGAAAACCTTTGATCAGAATGTTTTCATTGATCTCTGTGTGCTTCTGTTTTACCCTATTGTATAATCATGTGAAAATGTTCTTTTGTGAATCATACTCACAGCTAATTTGTTTTTTTTTTCATTCATGGGATGTGGTTGTCATTGGCTTGGCCAGCATTCATTGCTCTTCCCTAAATGCCCTTTGAGAAGGTGGCGGTGGACTTCCGGTTGCGGTGATGCGGAGCTAAGCCGCACGTTCGGCAGCTTCCGCTATTAAAGGACTTTTGGGCCTGTTTTAGGGCCCCAAACGGCGCTGTTTCGACGATTCCCGGTGGGGGAAGGTGTTTGGAGGAACATTCCCCGAAATTTATGGTGCGTACCCAGAGTGGGGCAAAGGAAAAGGCTGCAGCAGCTCCCCAGAAAAAGCGGGGGAAGAAGGTCAAAATGGCGGCCGGCGGAGCACCCGAGGATTGGTGGAAGTGGACGCTGGAGCAGCAAGCTGCTCTTCTGCGCTGTTTTGCGGAGCTGAAGGCTGAGTTGCTGGACTCGCTGAATGCGACTACCAACAAGCTGCTTGAGACCCAGACAGCCCAGGGGGCGGCCATTCAGGAGTTGCAGCGGCAGGTCGCTGAGCGGGAGGAGGAGGGCGTGGTCCTCATGGGGAAGGTGGAGTTGCACGAGGCACTTCACAAAAAGTGGCAAGACCTCTTGGAGGAACTGGACTTTCGCACGAGGCGAAAGAATTTGAGGATCCTGGGCCTGGCGGAGGGGCTGGAGGGGTCGGATATCCCGGCGTATGTGACCACGATGTTGAGCTCGTTGATGGGGGCGGGGCCCTTCCATTTGCCCCTGGAGCTTGAGGGAGCTCACAGAGTGCTGGCCAGGAGGCCCAAGACGAATGAACCCCCGCGGGCGGTGCTGGTGCGGTTCCATCGATTCAGTGACCGGGAGTGTGTGCTGCGCTGGGCCAAGAAAGAGAGGAGCAGTAAGTGGGAGAATTCGGTAGTGCGAATCTACCAGGACTGGAGTGCGGAGGTGGCTAAGCGGCGGGCCAGGTTTAACCGGACGAAGGCGGTGCTGCATGCCAATCAGGTCAAATTTGGAATGCTGCAGCCTGCGCGTCTGTGGGTGACATATAAGGACCGGCACCACTACTTCGAGTCCCCGGAGGAGGCGTGGGCCTTTGTACAGGCGGAGAAGCTGGACTCGAACTAGGGTCTGGGGGCTGCGGGGTCCGGTGTACTACGGTCGTTGCTGTTTTTGCTGTTGCTGTTTTTGTAATTTTGACATGTCTTTTCTATGCTGGTTTTTGCTCTGTTTCCGGGTGGGACTGTTGGGTATGGTTTTGTGTTATGTGGGGAATGTTGGGGATTTGTTTTTTTTCTTTCTTCTGTACGGGGCTGGGGGATGGGGTGGAGCTGGAATTTGGGAGCTGCGTCAGAAGGGTGGGGTGGGGCAGTGTGAAAGCGCGGGCTTTCCTCTGGTTTCCCGCGCAGCGGGGCAGGAGGGGTGGAGCTGGCGGTGGGGGCGTGGCCTCTACTGTTTTTTTCCCGCGCTGAAGCGTGCCAAGGAGCCGTGGCAGGCGTGAGATGACCCCATGTCGGGAGGGGCCGGGCTTTGGCGGGAGTTGCCGGGGTCAGCAGAAGTCAGCTGACTCACGGAAGTACCATGGAGGGTGCGTCGCGGCTAGGAGGGGTCCTAGCCTGGGGGGGGGGGGGGGGGGGGGGGGGGGAGACACCGGGTTGCTGCTGGAAGGGCCAGGAAGGAGCTGGTGTGGGCCGGGGGGGGTAGAGGGGAGGCAGTATCTTCATGGGGAACGGGTCGGGCGGGGTGTGCTGGCCTGGGGCGAGCAGTCGATGAGCTATGGCTAGTCGGCGGGGAAGGGGGGCGGGGTGCCCTCTGATCCGGCTGATCACCTGGAACGTGAGGGGGCTGAATGGGCTGGTTAAGCGGGCTCGGGTATTTTCTCATTTGAAGGGGCTGAATGCGGACGTGGTTATGCTCCAGGAGACACACTTGAAGGTGGCGGACTAGGTTCGTCTCAGGAAGGGGTGGGAGGGGCAGGTTTTCCACTCAGGATTAGACGCGAAGAACCGGGGGGTGGCGATTCTGGTGGGGAAGAGGGTGGCGTTCGAGGCGTCTGAGGTGGTGGCGGACAAGGAGGGCAGATTTATTATGGTGAAGAGTAGGCTGCAGGGGGAGAAGGTGGTGCTGGTAAATGTGTATGCCCCGAATTGAGATGAGGCGCATGTTGGGCCGCACTCCGGACCTGGAGGCAGGGGGCCTGATCATGTGGGGAGACTTTAACACGGTGCTAGATCCCCCACTGGACCAGTCCAGTTCAAGGACGGGTAGGAGACCGGCGGTGGTCAAGGTGCTGAAGAGGTTTATGGACCAGATGGGAGGGGTGGATCCCTGGAGGTTTGGGAGGCCGAGGGCGCGGGAGTATTCCTTTTTCTCCCATGTGCATAGGGTTTACTCCCGAATAGATTTTTTCGTCCTGAGCAGGGGATTGATCCCGAAGGTGCAGGATGCCAAGTATTCGGCCATAGCAATTTCAGACCATGCTCCGCACTGGGTCGATCTGGAGATGGGGGAGGCGCGGGACCAGCGCCCGCTGTGGCGTCTGGATGTGGGGATGCTGGCTGATGAGGAGGTGTGTAGGAGGGTCCGGGGAAGTATTGAGGGGTATCTTGAGACCAACGACACGGGGGAGGTCCGGGTGGGGATGGTCTGGGAGGCTCTGAAAGCAGTGATCCGGGGGGAGCTGATTTCCCTCCGGGCCCATAGGGAAAGGAGGGAGAGGAGGGAGAGGGAGAGACTGGTGGGGGAGCTCCTGGATGTGGATACGAGGTACGCGGAGGCCCCGGAGGAGGGGTTGCTGGGGTAACGGCGTAGTTTGCAGGCCAAGTTCGACTTGCTGACCGCCAGAAAAGCGGAGACACAGTGGAGGAGGGCGCAAGGCACGGTATATGAGTATGGGGAGAAGGCGAGCAGGATGTTGGTGCATCAGCTCGCAGGAGAGATGCGGGTAGGGAAATTGGTGGAGTGACGGATAAGGGTGGGAATGTGGTGCAGAAGGGGGCAGAGATGAACAGGGTCTTTAGGGACTTTTACGAGGAACTGTACCGGTCGGAGCCACTGGTGGGGGGGGGGGGGGGGGGGTGGAGAGCTTCATGAACAGGCTACGCTTCCCAAAGGTGCAGGAGGAGCTGGTGGAGCGGCTGGGGGCGCCGATAGAGTTGGAAGAGCTAGTTAGGGGGATTGGTCAAATGCAGTCAGGTAAGGCGCCGGGGCCGGATGGGTTCCCGGTGGAATTTTATAAAAAGTATGCGGATCTGGTGGGCCCCCTGTTGGTGCGAGCCTTCAATGACGCATAGGAGGGAGGGGCTTTGCCCCCGACGATGTCACGGGCGCTGATCTCTCTGATCCTGAAGCGGGATAAGGACCCCTTGCAGTGTGGATCATACAGGCCAATCTCGCTCCTCAATGTGGATGCTAAGTTGCTGGCGAAGATCCTGGCCACCAGGATAGAGGACTGTGTGCCAGGGGTGATACACAAGGATCAGACAGGATTTGTCAAGGGAAGACAGCTTAACACGGAGCACCCGGAGGAAACCACGGTAACATTGTGGATAGCACAATGGCTTCACAGCTCCAGGGTCCCAGGTTCGATTCCGGCTTGGGTCACTGTCTGTGCGGAGTCTGCACATCCTCCCCGTGTGTGCGTGGGTTTCCTCCGGGTGCTCCGGTTTCCTCCCACAGTCCAAAGATGTGCAGGTTAGGTGGATTGGCCATGATAAATTGCCCTTAGTGTCCAAAATTGCCCTTAGTGTTGGGTGGGGTTACTGGGTTATTGGGTTAGGGGGAGGTGTTGACCTTGGGTAGGGTGCTCTTTCCAAGAGCCGGTGCAGACTCAATGGGCCGAATGGCCTCCTTCTGCACTGTAAATTCTATGTAATTCTACGTAAAAAAAACCACGACACAGTGAGAATGTGCAAACTCCACAGTCACCCGATGTCGGAATCAAACCCAGGTCCCTGGTATTGTGAGGCAGCAGTGCTAATCACTGAGCCACCATGCCACCCCTTCTTAACCTTAACACATTAGTTCCCATTAACCAGCACTTCAACACAACATGCAGTTCTCATGCCACTTACACAGTCAAACAAAGGCAATACTTGCATTTACAAAGCAATTTTTCTTCTGTTAGGGAAAATCATTCAGAACCCTTTTCCAAGCCTGACTCAGTGGCAATTTCCATGTCCTCTCCCGGTAGATTTCCTAATCCTTCTCCTGTACCTGTTCAGAACAGGATTCTTTTTCCCTCTTTCTAAGCTCCGCCCAGCACCTCAAACAAACGTTGTTGCGGTCCAGAGTTGAACCCATAAGCGTTAGCTTGGCTGTTTGATGGCCCACTCTTGTTCACACAAAAGAACAGAACCATGCTATTTTTTTATTTTTTTTTAAAATAATTTTTATTGAAATTTTTTGAAAAATAAATATCAACAAAACAATACAATAATAACAATAATAATAATAAACACCCCCTGGCACCCGTAACAACGCATAGAACAAACCACCCCCCCCCCCCCAACCCCAATAAACAACAGGATAAATTAACAATAAGCAAATTAACTTAAGTACTATCCCCCTAAACCCCCCCCCCCCCTTTCCCCTTCCCCTTCCCCTTCCCCTTCCCCTTCCCCTTCCCCTTCCCCTTCCCCCCCCCCCCCCCCCGGGTGTTGCTGCTGCTGCTGACCTGGTACCTTATCGTTGAACCAGAAAGTCGAGGAAAGGCTGCCACCTCCTAAAGAACCCTTGTATCGACCCCCTCACGGCGAACTTGACCCTTTCCAACTTAATGAATCCCGCCATGTCATTAATCCAGGTCTCCACACTCGGAGGTCTTGCATCTTTCCACTGCAGCAAGATCCTCTGCCGGGCTACTAGGGACGCAAAGGCCAAGACATCGGCCTCTTTCGCCTCCTGCACTCCCGGCTCCACCCCAACCCCAAATATCGCGAGTCCCCAACCTGGCTTGACCCTGGATCCCACCACCCTCGACACCATCCTCGCCACCCCCTTCCAGAACTCCTCCAGTGCCGGGCATGCCCAGAACATATGGGCATGGTTCGCTGGACTCCCCGAACACCTGACGCACCTGTCTTTGCCCCCAAAGAACCTACTCATCCTAGATCCGGACATGTGGGCCCGGTGCAGCACCTTGAACTGGATGAGACTAAGCCTCGCACATGAAGAGGAGGAGTTCACCCTCTCCAGGGCGTCCACCCATGTCCCCTCCTCAATCTGCTCCCCCAGCTCCACCTCCCACTTAGCCTTCAGCTCCTCTTTCTATTAAGGGGCAATGTAGCGTGGCCAATCCACCTACTCTGCACATTTTTGGGTTGTGGGGGCGAAACCCACGCAGACACGGGGAGAATGTGCAAACTCCACACGGACAGTGACCCAGAGCCGGGATGGAACCTGGGACCTCAGCGCCGTGAGGCGGTTGTGCTAACCACTAGGCCACCGTGCTGCCCTCCCACCTTTTAAATTCCTCCTCCATCTGCTCCACCAACCTAGTAAAATTGAGCTTGTGCAGAGTCCCCCAGCTCCTAGCCACCTGAACCCCCAGGTACCTAAAATTCCTCACTGCCCTCTTTAGCGGGAGCCTACCAATCCCCTCCTCCTGATCTCCCGGGTGCACGACAAACAGCTCACTCTTGCCCAGGTTCAATTTATATCCCGAGAAACTCCCGAACTCAGCAAGAATCTCCACCACCTCCGGCATTCACCCCACCGGGTCTGCTACATACAACAGCAAGTCGTCCGCATACAGCGACACTCGGTGCTCCTCCCCACCTTGCACCAAACCCCTCCACCTCCTCGACTCCCTGAGAGCCATGGCAAGAGGCTCTATTGCCAGCGCAAAAAGCAAGGGGGACAGGGGGCACCTCTGCCTCGTCCCACGGTGGAGCCTGAAGTACTCGTCCCTCCTCCCATTTGTCGCTACACTCGCCATCGGGGCCTCGTACAGCAACCTCACCCATTTAATAAACCCCACCCCAAACCCGAACCTTTCCAACTCCTCCCACAAGTACCCCCACTCAACCCTGTCAAAGGCCTTCTCCGCATCCAATGCCACCACAATCTCCGCCTCTCCTTCTGCTGCCGGCATCATTATCACATTTAGCAGCCTTCGCACGTTAGTGTTCAGCTGCCTCCCCTTCACAAAACCCATCTGATCTTCATGTATCACCCCCGGCACACAGTCCTCTATTCTAGTGGCCAAGATCTTCGCCAGCAACTTGGCGTCTACATTCAGCAATGAAATCGGCCTGTATGAACCGCACTGCAAGGGGTCCTTATCACGCTTCAGGATCAGGGAGATTAGTGCCCGAGACATCGTCGTGGGCAGAACACCCCCCTCCCATGCCTCGTTAAAGGCCCTGACCAACAGGGGCCCCAGCAGGTCCGCATATTTCTTACAAAATTCAACCGGGAACCCATCCGGTCCCGGCGCCTTCCCCGACTGCATGTGGCCAATCCCACTGACCAGCTCCTCCAACTCGATCGGCGCCCCCAGTCCCTCCACCTGCTCCTCCTGCGCCCTTGGAAATCGGAGCCTGTCCAAAAAATTCTCCATTCCCCCTCCCACCGCCGGCGGCTCCGACCGGTACAGTTCCCTATAGAAGTCCCTAAAGACCTCATTGACCTCTGCTCCCTGCCGCACCACATTCCCATCTCTATCCTTCACTCCACCAATCTCTCTAGCCGCGTCCCGCTTACGCAGCTGGTGCGCCAGCATCCTGCTCGCCTTCTCTCCATACTCATAGACCGCTCCCTGCGCCTTCCTCCACTGTGTCTCTGCCTTTCTGGTGGTCAATATATCAAACTTGGCCTGCAAGCTACGCTGTTCCCCCAGCAATCCCTCCTCCGGGGCCTCCGCGTACCTCCTATCCACACTCAACAGCTCCTCCGCCAGTCTCTCCCTCTCCCTCCTCTCCCTATGGGCACGGATGGAGATCAGCTCCCCCCTAATCGCTGCCTTCAGAGCCTCCCACACCATCCCCACCTGGACCTCACCAGTATCATTGACCTCGAGCTACCTCTCGATACATCCCCGAACCCTCCTACACACCTCATCAGCCAACAACCCCACGTCCAGACGCCAAAGCGGGCGCTGGTCCCGCGCCTCCCCCATCTCCAGATCCACCCAATGCGGAGCATGGTCCGAAATCGCAAAAGCCGAATATTTGGCCTCCTCCACCCTCGGGACCAGTCCCCTGCTCAGAACAAAGAAATCAATGGGGGATTAAACCCTGTGCACATGGGAGAAAAAGGAATACTCTCGAGCCCTCGGCCTCCCGAACCTCCAGGGATCCACTCCTCCTATCTGGTCCATAAACCCCCTCAATACCTTGGCCGCCGCTGGCCTCCTGCCTGTCCTTGAACTAGAACAATCCAGTAGGGGATCCAGCACCGTATTGAAGTTCCCCCCCCCCATGATCAAGCCCCCACCTCCAGGCCAGGAATGCGGCCCAACATACGCCTCATGAAACCAGCATCATCCCAATTTGGGGCGTACACATTAACCAACACCACCCTCTCCCCCTGCAGCTTACCGCTCACCATCACATATCTGCCGCCACTATCAGCCACAACCTCAGACGCCTCAAACGCCACCCTCTTCCCCACCAGGATCGCCACCCCCCGGTTCTTCGAGTCGAGCCCTGAGTGGAAAACCTGCTCCACCCACCCCTTCCTCAGACAGACCTGGTCCGCCACCTTCAGGTGGGTCTCCTGGAGCATGGCCACGTCCGCCTTCAGCCCCTTCAGATGCGAAAATACCCGGGCCCGCTTAACCGGCCCATTCAACCCCCTCACGTTCCATGTAATCAGCCGGATCAGGGGACATCCCGCCCCCCTCCCCCGTCGACTAGCCATAACCCATCGACTGCTCGCCCCTGGCCATCACCCATTCGGCCCGTTTCCCACGGCGATAGAACCTCACCCCGACCCCCCCCCCCCGAACACCTCCCTGGCCAATCCAGCAGCAACCCGGTATCCCCCCCCAGGCTAGGACCCCTCCTAGCCGCGACTCTCCCTCCACTGTACTCCCGTGAGCCAGCTGACTTCTGCTGCCCCCGGCAGCTCCCGCTCTAACTCCGACCCCTCCCGATATGAGGTCCCCCCTCCTCCACTGCATCAGCTCCTGGGCACCGCTTCAGCGTGGGAAACCCCGTCTAATAGCCACGCCCCTCGCCACCAGCTCCACCCCCTCGTCCCGCAGCGCGGGAAACCAGAGAAAAGCCCGCGCTTTCACACTGCCCCACCCCACCAACGCAGCTCCCAAACCGCAGTCCCAAGCCAACCACCAACTCCGTACAAACAAAGACACAGATTAACCACAAACCCCAGTACCCCCCTTAGAACACAAAATCATAACCCACATCGTCCGAAAGCGAGGAAAAAACAAGAACAAACAGAATAACCCGCTACAGCATAAACCATGATACATGAATAGAATAGAAAAACTCCCACAGCCCCCAATCTCTAGTTCAAGTCCAGCTTTTCAGCCTGCACAAAGGCCCACGCTTCCTCCGGGGACTCAAAGTAGTGATGTCGGTCCTTGTAGGTGACCCACAGGCGCGCAGGCGGCAACATGCCGAACTTCACCTGCTTTCCATGGAGCACCGCCTTCGTCCGGTTAAACCCGGCTCTCCGCTTGGCCAACTCCACACTCCAGTCCTGGTAGATACGCACTACCGCATTCTCCCACTTACTGCTCCTCACCTTCTTGGCCTATCGGAGAACACACCCCCGGTCGCTGAACCGATGGAACCGCACCAGCACCGCCCGCGGGGGTTCATTCGCCTTAGGCCGCCTGGCCAGTACTCTGTGGGCCCCCTCCAGCTCCAGAAGCAGATGGAAGGATCCTGCCCCCACCAGCGAGTTCAACATCACGGCCACATAGGCCGGCAGGTCCAACCCCTCCAGCCCCTCCTCGAGGCCCAGTATCCGCAGGTTCCTCCTCCGTGACCGAACCTCCATCTCCTCGAACCGATCTTGCCACTTTTTATGAAGTGCCTCGTGTATCTCCACCTTCCCCACGAGGGCCGAAACTTCCTCCTCGCGCTCAGAGGCCTGCTGCTGCAACTCGAGTATCGCTGCACCCTGGGTTGTCTGGGTCTCCAGCGGTTTACTTGTCGTCACCTTCAGGGATTCCAACAACTCCCCTTTCAGCTCCGTGAAATAGCGCAGAAGGGCCGCCTGGTGCTCCTCAGCCCACTGCCTCCACTCCTGAGGGGCTCCACCGGCCGCCATTTTGTCCACCTTCCCCCGCTTTTCCAGGGGAGCTGCTGCCGTTTTTCTCCTCGCCCCACTTCAAGTCCGAACCATAAATCCCGGGGGGTTTTGCTCCAGACCCCTTTATCCACCGGGAATTGGCGAATCAGCGCCGTTTGGGGCCCTTAAAAGAGCCCACAAGTCCTTTTGAAGCGGGAGCTGCCGAACGTGCGGCTTAGCTCCGCATAGCCGCAACCGGAAGTCTTCAGAGCCATGCTATTAATATGCAACTAACCTCCAATACCTGGGATCAACCTAGTGAAACTTCTCTGGACTGCCTCAATGGCCAGTATATCTTTCCTAAATAAGGGAACCAAAACTGTTCACAGTATTCCAGGTGTGTTCTAACCAGTTAATGCCTTGTATAGTTTTTGCAAGACTCTCTATTGTTATACTCCATTCCCTTTGAAATAAAGGCTAAAATTCCATTTGCCTTCCTAATTACTGAATTTCTGCTGATGTTGCATGGCAGCTTTTCGTGATTTATGCCCGAGGATCCCCAAATCCCTGTGTGCTGCAGCTTTCTGCAGTCTTTCTCAATTTAAAGGTGGTATTTACCAACTGTTCACGCCGGGGGTAAATTCTGGTCCCACGCCGTGCACAGATTTTCCGGTGACAAGGGGTGCTCTCAACGGAAAAACCGTTGTAAATGTTGGACCGGTAGATCCCGCTTGCGGGCTGCCTCCCCCACTGATAAACGTGCGGGGTGATCGGAAAATACCATCCTAAATAATATTCAGCGCCTTTATTTTTCCTACCAAAGTGCATAACTTTGCATTTTTCTACATTATATTCCATCTGCCAAGTTTTTGTCCAGTACTCATTTCACCTGTTGATATCCCACTGTAGACACTTCATGTAACCTCACCACTTGCCTTCCCACCAATTTTTGTTTCATCCACAAACTTGGAAATAGTGCATTCACTTCCCTTGGACTGCATTCACTTCCCTTGTCCAAGTCATTAACATAAATTGTAAATAATTGTGGCGTCAGCACTGATCCCTGTGGCACTCCACTAGTTTAGGCTGCCATCCTGAAATAGTTCGATCTTCAAGAGGCAAGAAAATATGAACCTAGACTGTGCAACCAGCTCACAGAATTTTAACCCTTTTGGACAGGTTACCTTTCTGATGAATCTGCCAAGTCCCTTCCCAGGTCGATTTATCCTTTCTGTGGCCAGATCTGACTGCAGTTGGTCTAACCAGAGATTGATATAATTCAGTTCTGAAGAAACCAGACTCGAAATGTTAACGTGTTTCTCTCGCCACAGATGCTGCCAGATCTTGTGAGTTCATGCAGCATTGTCTGTTTTTATTAATGATGTAACTAACATCGCTTCCACCCCTTTCCACTGTAGCCTCTTTAAGATAATGCTCAACATTCCATTAATCTTTTGACTAATTTTGTATCTGCCCATTAACTTTGTGATTTTTGTACTTGGATTCCCTAAATCTCTGTTCCTTCACAGCTCCTAATTTCTCATCATTTAGAAAATACTCTGGTCTCTTTTTGTTCTTTCTCTTCTGATTTGAGAGTTCTCCTAGCAGCCCCATTCCATCAAGAATGACAGGAATACACACTTCAGTCTAGGAGAAGCCGCAGGAGGCGTCTACGTCAAAGGGGAGCTTAGGATATGGACGTCAAGTCCAGCAGTGACTGTCTGGGATAAGGAGGGAAATCCTTTCAGATGCAAACACTCTCATTCAGCTCCTTTGAAGTGCCACTGAAAACTAACCACAAGTGAGGATTGATGTATGTTGGCAGCTAATTTCAGGCCCAGGGACACCAGCAGTCAGGATTTCATCTGTTCGAAGGAGGGAGGGAAGTTCCCTGCCCCACAATGTGAGGCTGCCTGGGAGCTCCCTATTGAAATGGTAATTGCAAAGAGAGAGCTTTAATCACCAATCAGCATGGTTGTTGAAACTAGTCCTGGCTTGTAACAGGAGCTGGGTCCAGGTCTCTCTCTGTTCTTAATCACTTTTTGAGTGTGGAAGCCAGTAATGGCTCCTCTGAGTCAGCTCACTATATGTTTCACAGTGATTTCCTTGTGCTCTGTCGGACTGTGTGAGCTGCTGGGTTCTCAGGTTCAGGAAAAGGCCTTTCTAAAAGCATTGGGTTTGTGGAGCAGACCCCAGCCCTCTGATCCCAGGCCTGTCCCAGCTCGGTTATGGAAGATGTTCCAGAAGAGATCCACGCCCCTCACCCAGGGTAATTCTGAAGCTGAAGTATGCAGAGTTGAGGAGCTAGGGGTGGATGGAGACACCCTCCGTCACCTCCCCAGTCTCGGTAAGTAAACCTAACAAGGGGTGGGGTGGGGGAGAGGGCTTGGACCAGCCAGGGTAGTTCTCTTAATCCAGAGTCAGATTAGCATGTGGTAGTACCATATAGAGTGGCTGAGACAAACTTTATAAATACATTTTGAAGGGAGACTACCACTGCTGTCTCATAGAGCCAGGGACCAGGTTTGATTCAGGCCTTGGTTGACTGTGGAATTTGTATGTTCTCCCCGTGTCTGCATGTGTTTCCTCCAGTTTCCTCCCACAGTCCAAGTTAGGTGGGGTTATGGAGCTAGACCCTCCTTCAGAAGGTCGATGCAGACTCAATGGGCCGAATAGCCTCCTCCTACACTGTAGGGAATGGATTATATTGATATGCTGATGGGGTGGGAGGAAGCTCATGAGGGTAAACTGAAGCTGGGTCTCGGAGTTGATTGGGAAGGTTGTGTATATTCTCCGTGATTTCTGCCTGAACAGCAAGTAAAACCCTTAAAGGGAGTCAGACTGTCATCTTGATGGGGGTTGCAGGATGCTCACAGTTCCGTCTGTTTCCTGGCGGGGGTGAGGTGTGAGGTGTCAGTCTGGGGCTGGGAGCGTTGCTTGAGGCTGGAGGAACAAAGGGTTCCGGAGGACCCAATGTGCACATTGAAGGTTGCAGGGCAGATTGAGAGCAAGGTCAACAAAGCATATGGGACCCAAAATAAATTGCTGCTTTAATTACAAAAACAAGTTATATTAAACCTTTCTAAAACGCTAGGTCAGCCTCAATTGGAGTATTGTGTCTAGTTCTGGGCACCACACTTTAGGAAGGCAATAGATAGGGTGCAGAAAAGATTCACAAGAATGGTTTGGGGCATGAGGAACTTCAGTTACGAATATAGTTCGGAGAAATAGGGATACTTTTCCTTGGAGAAGAGATGGTTGAGAGGAGATTTGATAGAGCTTTTCAAAATTATGGGGTCTGCACAGAATAGACGGGGAGAAACTGTTCCCATTGGTGGAAGGGTTGAGAGCCAAAGGACACAGATTTTAAAGAGATTTGGAAAAGTAGCAAGGGTGACTTGAAGGAAATCTTTTTCTATGCAGATCTGGAATGCACGGCCTGAGTGTGTGTGTATGTGTGGTGGTGTGGGGGGCAGATTAAACATGCCTTTCAAAACAGATTTGGATCATTATCTGAAGTTGAGGAATTTGTAGGTTTACAGGAAGGTAATGGAGAGGGACTGGGTAAGTTGCTCTTTTCAAGGATCATCACAGATAACCAAGATGATTGGGCTCTTTGGGTGCACTTTTACCAAAATTTGTCAGAGTGTCAGGCTTTGACTGAAAACTGGCATGTATCCATCCAGATGCACAGCCGAGTGTTAAGACCATATGTTCTGGCACTCAGTGCACAGAAAAACTGGGGGCGTGCTTCGCACCGTCACTCTGGTGGGGTGGGGCCTGATAGAGCTGGCAAGGCTGGCTCCACAGAGATCCGGGCTCCACAGAGATCTACACAATGTAGAGGAGACCACATTGGGAGCAGCAAAGAGAATACAGTAGACCAGATTAGATTGAAAGAAGTACAAGTGAAACGCTGATTAACCTGAAAGGAATACTTGGTGCCATGAACAGTGAGGAGGGAGGAGGCAATCACAGTAGGTATAACACCTGTGTTATGTAATTTGGAATAATACAAGCTGCCACTTGATGCAGTTTTGAGTAAAAGATGCTCCAGACATTGAAGTGAGTTCAATGTGTTATATGGAACTATTAGCACAGTTCTCAATGAGTTTGACTCTCTGCTAATCTAAATGTAGTAACTCAGTCTAACTGAACCAGCCTTGCTCTAAGCCACGTGCTGGGGTGTGATGCTGAGGATGCACCCTGTCTCACTCTGCAGATGTTGGTCTGTAGAAGGAGGTGGGGTGTGAGTGCCTCATCTCTTTTATAGTGAGATACCACCCCTGAGTGTCCTGACTGCTCATTGGTCGTGTCCTATTCTATGTGTTCATTAGCTGCATGTTTGCATATCATGACAACACCTGCCCCTTTACCCTCTCCCTCTTCATCCTTCAAAGCTTCTACACTGGGGAGTTTAAACACAGACTGGGTGACAGCTTGGTGGAACACCTTTCTTTTGCTCTAACACGGGCATTGTCAATGTCGGGTGGGTCGCAGAGCCGACGTCATGACGCTCCCAATTGCGCAAATCCGCGCACAAGAGCCGCAGCAGCCGGCTTTTAATAATGCCGGCTGCAAGCGGCCTTCAAAATGGCCACGGACATATAAAACAAATGCGGCCGCACTGCACATGCGTGCCCCGTTGAGCGGTCACGCATGCGCAGTGTGGCCGCATTTTTTGAAATCTGCTTGCAGCCTTTTTCTAAATTTAGAGTACCCAATTATTTTTTTCCAATTTAAGGGGCAATTTAGCCTGGCCAATCCACCTACCCTGCACATCTTTGGGTTGTGGGGGCGAAACCCACGCAAACACTGGGAGAATGTGCAAACTCCACACGGACAGTGACCCAGAGCCGGGATTGAACCTGGGACCTCGGCGCCGTGAGGCTGCAGGGCTCACCCACTGTGCCACCGTGCTGCCCTGCTTGCAGCGTTTTGGAAAGGCCGCAGCAGCGGCATTGCTAAAAGCAGGCTGCAAAAAGTTTGGGGAGAATGATGTGATTGGATGCTTTCTGAACTTTGATGCTGATGAAGTGGAAGTCTCTTACTCCAAGAATGGTGAGTGATCCAAAGATGGTTTCACTGTAGCTGTAACTTCAACCAAGAGATGTCAACTTTTTTAATCTTGATTTTTGAACATTCCAAAACAACGTGCCTGCAGGTCGTGTTTCGAAGCTTTATTAATTAATGATTTTTAAGTGTTTTTTTTTTAACCTTTTTTTAATTGTAATGTTTAGGTGAAATGTGATGAACCTCCCAATTTTAGAGGATGAAAACATTTCCAGTTTCTGCATTTTATTTCCTGTAAGTTTTTTATCAAATAAACCGCCCCCCACCGAACTTGTAAAAAACAAGCCGGCTGCTGAGGCTGTTGCCCGTTAATTTGTGCAATCGGAGACGCAGAAGATTTTAAAAAAATTCTAAGTAATCTTCCTGCCTGAAGGGAGGCAGAGAGCAGGTCATGCTCCCCGAACATTGACATCACGTGCTTTGGCGCGATTGTGATTTCTCCATTTTGTCAGCAGCAAACAAGGTAAGAGAAAATGGTGGGTTGCGAAGGTTGGTAAAAATGGGTCCCTGGAAAAAAAGTTTGAAAAACACAGCAATAACATTGTCCCTCCTTTCAGTTCCGACCAAGCATCCAAGGCTTGATGCGTTAATTCAGTTTCTCTCCTGATAGATGCTGGCATACCTGCTGAGGTTTTTCCTCCATTCTTGCTCAGATGATGAACTCTTTGACCTTCTCTTTTGTCAGGTGGTCCAATCTCCGAACTGGGATCCCTGCCATGGCTGTGCATGCGGACACGACTTTATTTCAATCTGTCGGTGCTGGAAGAAGTGGAAGAACTCACATTTGCACAGTTGGAGCTGACTCTCCTCGGAGACCCTTACCCAATCCCCGGAGCAGCAGCAACCTGCACCCTGTCCATCTGGAAGGCAGGGGAGACCCCCAGCTCCAGGCAGGAACTCATCGCCTCGCAATCCTTCCAGACCTTGCACGGCTCCCTCTACTTCGACCTGACCCGGATCACCAGGGCTTGGAGACGCCCGAGCAGTAACCAGGGGGCATTCCTGGAGGTGGGAAGCTCCTCGACGGGGGATGAGCGGGCATCGAGCACAGCCTGCGCTCAGATTGCCCGGGAGCTGCGCGTCTCCCTGTTGGTGGTCACCTTGAATCGGGAAAAATGCAAAGCATCCAGGAAGAAGAGGAGCTCCTTCCAGTTGCCCCTTGCGTTCAGCCGTGTCTGCAAACGAAGGAGGCTCCACATCCAGTTCAAGGATGTAGGCTGGCAACACTGGATCATCGCCCCCCAGGGCTACATGGCTAACTACTGCCATGGCGAGTGCCCCTACCCCCTGAGTGAGAGCCTGAACGGTACCAACCATGCCATTCTGCAAACTCTGGTGCATGCCACTGACCCTGACCACACTCCCCAACCCTGCTGTGTCCCCATTAAACTCTCTCCTATTTCAATGCTTTATTATGATAACAATGACAACGTGGTTTTGAGACATTATGATGATATGGTGGTGGATGAGTGCGGTTGTAGATGAGATCTTCCTATGAATTAAGTTGTTTTTAACTCCTACAGAACTGGTCTCCATCTTTTAGAAATCTTTGTCATTTCTTTCCCTCTCCACACAATAAATGCTTGCTTTCTAACAATGATGCTTTTGTTTTTGGGTGAAGCGTGAAACCTTGGATTGAGCCTTTATTTCCAGAGGCTGACTGAGTGACAATGTTACAGACTTTTCCAACTGGTTTCACTTGGTAGCTTTGACAGCTGAACCATGTTCATTTGAATGGTCAGCATGGTAGCATGGTGGTTAGCATAAATGCTTCACAGCTCCAGGGTCCCAGGTTCAATTCCCGGCTGGGTCACTGTCTGTGCGGAGTCTGCACGTCCTCCCAGTGTGTGCGTGGGTTTCCTCCGGGTGCTCCGGTTTCCTCCCACAGTCCAAAGATGTGCAGGTTAGGTGGATTGGCCATGCTAAATTGCCCGTAGTGTCCTAAAAAGTAAGGTTAAAGTAAGGTTTGTTGGGTTACGGGTATAGGGTGGATACGTGGGTTTGAGTAGGGTGATCATTGCTCGGCACAACATCGAGGGCCGAAGGGCCTGTTCTGTGCTGTACTGTTCTATGTTCACCTGCAGAGCAGATTACGAATATCCTGTGTAACCCTGAACACTCAGATGTATTCTTCTGTGAGACCAGAGACTAATGAGCTCTGTAGAATTTGTTGTAGAGTTACAATTATATTTGGAGGTTCATTTTACTTGGTTTACAGTGAGCCTCAAAATAAACTCTGGCCACATTTCTTCTGCGAAGGAGCTGAACAGTTAATGTAAAGAACCCGCTCAGTGCATTGTTCAAAGTAGGACTCCTGTGCTATGTTTGGAATCAACCTCCTCCTTGTCACCTCTTTGTGATCTAAAGAGAAATGTTTTCAAGTCTCAAGACCTGTAGCATAGATCGTGATTTATATGTCTACTGTTGAAGACTCTTAAAATTCTTTGACAATCGGGAGCCAACTTCTCTGCTGAGTACAAAATGTCCACCATTGGTGTTGGTGCAAGAGGGTCCATTTCTTTTTTTTGAATTAGAGTACCCAATTCACTTTTTTCCAATTAAGGGGCAATTTAATGTGGCCAATCCACCTACCCTGCACATCTTTGGGTTGTGGGAGTGAAAACCACGCAAACATGGGGAGAATGTGCAAACTCCACATGGACAGTGACCCAGAGCTGGGATCGAACCTGGGCCCTCAGCGCCATGAGGCAGCAGTGCTAACCACTGTGCCACCTTGCTGCCCTCTTGGAGAGTCCATTTCTGCTCATCAGTCACGTTCTGCTCTGTTTGGGCATGTCTTAAATTCCTATAAATCTTCTTGGCAACATGGCTGTATCACCTGCTTGATCCAATGCGGTTGCCGTAACCCTAAACAAATCTCTTGAGGAATTGCGGCCAGCTCATGCACGTATAGCTGAGAAATTTGACGGCGGGGGGGTGGATTGACGTGTACACCGAGTAGAGGCCTAAACTTACATTCTGTCGCTGAATAAATGAGGCCATATTATCCAGCAGATTGATTTATATGCTGCATTTTATCGTAGTTATCATTTGAGTTAGATAATAAATCCGCATTGTGCTCCTTTCAATGAAGGCTAACTGAGTGAAGGTTTTCTTGTAGCTTCCCCCCTCAAACTCTGCACCCTAGGGGACAGCAGGATTATGGTAATATTGCTGCCTTCTCCCCATAATCCCTGATCACCTTATTGATCAAAAACCTATGTATCTCTGCCTTAAAGACATTCAGTGATTTGGCTCCACATCCTTTTGAGGCAAAGAGTTCCACAGATTCACCACCCTCTGGCTGAAGAAGTTCCTCTTCCTCTCTTTTTTTTTAAAGGTTCGTCCCTTTAGTCTGAGATTGTGTCCTCTGCTAAGTGGAAACATCCTCTCCATGTCCACTCCATCCAGGCCATGCAGGATCCTGTAAGTTTCAGTAAGGTCCCCCCTCATCCTTCTAAACTCCAACGAGTAAAGACCCAGAGTCCTCAACCGTTCCTCGTACGACAAGCTCTTCATTCCAGGGATCATTCTTGTGAACTTCCTCTGGACCCTTTCCAAGGCCAGCACATCTTTCCTTAGATATGGGGCCCAAAGGCAGCACGGTGGCCTAGTGGTTAGCACAACCGCCTCACGGAGCTGAGGTCCCAGGTTCGATTCCGGCTCTGGGTCACTGTCCGTGTGGAGTTTGCACATTCTCCCCGTGTCTGCGTGAGTTTCGCCCCACAACCCAAAAATGTGCAGAATAGGTGGATTGGCTACGCTAAATTGCCCCTTAATTGGAAAAAAATAATTGGGTAATCTAAATTTATTTTAAAAAGATATGGGGCCCAAAACCGCTGACAATACTCCAAATGGGGTCTGACCAGAGCCTTATATAGCCTCAGAAGTACATCCCTGGTCTTTTATTCTAGCCCTCTCGACATTGTGTTTGCCTACTTAACTGCCGACTGAATCTGCACGTTAAACTTAAGAGAATCATGTACACGCTTTCCCAAGTCCCTTTGTGCTTCTGATTTGCTAAGCATCTTCCTATTTCGAAAATGGTCTATACCTCCATTTCTCCTTTAAAGTACATAACCTCACACTTTTCCACATTGTATTCCATCTGCCACTTCTTTGCCCACTCTCCTCACCTATCTAAGTATTTCTGCAGCCCACCTACTTCCTCAATACTATCTGTCCCTCTACAGATCATTATATCATCTGCAAATTTAGCAACAGTTCCTTCCTCCAGATCATTAATGTATATTGCGAAAAGTTGTGGTCCCAGCACCGACCCCTGAGGTCCACCACTAGTCACTGGCTGCCATCCTGAAAAGACCTCTTTATCCCCACCCTCTGTCAGTCAGCCAATCCTCTATCCATGCCAAGATCATACCCTTAACACCATTGGCTCTTAACTTATTTAACACTCACGTGCCACCTTGTTAAAGGCCATCTGGAAATCTAAATAAATCACGTCCACTAGTTCTCCTTTGTTTAACTTCCTTTGTTACTTTGTCAAAGAACTGTGTGGACTTGTCAAAGAAAAGTGCAGTGTGGAGCTTAGTGTCTGATTGGTTGAAGCTGCCCCCACCCTAATTGCTGAGAGGCAGTTATCTGTCAATCACCTGAGGCCTGTTGAGGCCTGTTTAGGGGCACATTGTATTATTCTCTTTGAAGTTAAGGTTTTTTTTTGAGTCATCGGTTAGCTGAGGTCTGTATAAAAGACAGACAGAGAGCGCACGCAGTAAGCGAGCACTTTTCCAGGAGACACATCCGGAGTGAGACTCGTACAGAGTGGGAGATTTAAACTTGGTAATTTGGTGCAGTGAGGTAAATCGGTGCAGAGTGTGAGGAGGTGCTTTTTAACCCTGGTAAGTGACTGGTAAGTAGTCTCTCTTTTTATTTTCATTGTCTAATTTATTTATTTTTATTTTGAAATTCTAGTTGTTTAAGTTTACCAAGGGTTTAAGACATGGCAGGAGATCCCAGACCCGTGTCATGCTCCTCGTGTGCGATGTGGGAGCTCAGGGACACGTCCACTGTCCCTGGCTCCTTCACGTGCAAGAAGTGTGTTCAGTTGCAGCTCTTGTTAGACCGCTTGACGGCTCTGGAGCTGCGGATGGACTCACTTTGGAGCATCCGCGATGCTGAGGAGGTCGTGGATAGCACGTTTAGCGAGTTGGTCACACCGCAGGTGAAGGTTACTGAGGGAGATAGAAAATGGGTGACCAAAAGAAAGAGCAAGAGTAGGAAGGCAGTGCAGGTGTCCCCTGCGGTCATCTCCCTGCAAAACAGATATACCGCTTTGGATACTGTTGAGGGAGATGGCTCACCAGGGGAAGGCAGCAGCAGCCAGGTTCATGGCACCGTGGCTGGCTCTGCTGCACAGCAGGGCAGGAAGAAAAATGACAGGGCTATAGTGATAGGGGACTCGATCGTAAGGGGAATAGACAGGCGGTTCTGTGGACGCAATCGAGACTCCAGGATGGTATGTTGCCTCCCTGGTGCAAGGGTCAAGGATGTCTCGGAGCGGCTGCAGGACATTCTGGGGGGGGGGGAGGGTGAACAGCCAGCTGTCGTGGTGCACATAGGCACCAACGATATAGGTAAAAAACGGGATGAGGTCCTACAAGCGGAATTCAGGGAGTTAGGAGTTAAACTAAAAAGTAGGACCTCAAAGGTAGTAATCTCAGGATTGCTACCAGTGCCACGAGCTAGTCAGAGTAGGAATGTCAGGATAGATAGGATGAATGCGTGGCTTGAGAGATGGTGCAAGAGGGAGGGATTCAAATTCCTGGGGCATTGGGACCGGTTCTGGGGGAGGTGGGACCAGTACAAACCGGACGGTCTGCACTTGGGCAGGACTGGAACCGATGTCCTAGGGGGGGTGTTTTCTAGAGCTGTTGGGGAGGGTTTAAACTAATGTGGCAGGGGGATGGGAACCAATGCTGGAAGTTGGAAGGTAGGAAAACAGGGACAGAAACAAAAGGAAGTAAGGGGAAAAGTGCAAGGCAGAGAAGACATAGTCAGAAATCCATAAGGGCGACAGTACAAGGTACAGTGACTGAGGGGAGCACAGTGAATAGGCCCAGTAATAACAAAAGGAATAAAACTGGAGATGTTAAGATTCAAAACAGAGGTAAAAAAACCAACATAAGTGTACTTTACCTGAATGCTCGTAGTATTCGGAATAAAGTAAATGAGTTGGTGGCACAAATCATCGTAAATGACTATGATTTAGTGGCCATTACTGAAACATGGTTAAAGGATGGTCACGACTGGGAGTTAAATATCCGAGGGTATCAAACTATTCGGAAGGACAGAGTGGATGGTAAGGGAGGTGGTGTTGCTCTGTTATTTAAGGATGTCATCCGGGCAATAGTAAGGGATGACATCGGTGCTATGGAGGATAAGGTTGAATCCATTTGGGTGGAAATCAGGAATAGTAAGGCGAAAAAGTCACTGATAGGAGTAGTCTATCGGCCACCAAATAGTAACAAGATGGTGGGGCAGGCAATAAACAAAGAAATAACTGATGCATGTAGAAATAGTACAGCAGTTATCATGGGGGATTTTAATCTACATGTCGATTGGTTTAACCAGGTCGGTCAAGGCAACCGTGAGGAGGAGTTTATAGAATGTATCCGCGATAGTTTCCTAGAACAGTATGTAATGGAACCTATGAGGGAACAAGCGGTCCTAGATCTTGTCCTGTGTAATGAGACAGGATTGATTCATGATCTCATAGTTAGGGATCCTCTCGGAAGGAGCGATCACAATATGGTGGAATTTAAAATACAGATGGAGGGTGAGAAAGTAAAATCAAATACTAGTGTTTTGTGTTTAAACAAAGGAGATTACAAGGGGATGAGAGAAGAACTAGCTAAGGTAGACTGGGAGCTAAGACTTTATGGTGGAACAGTTGAGGAACAGTGGAGAACCTTCCAAGCGATTCTTCACAGTGCTCAGCAAAGGTTTATACCAACAAAAAGGAAGGACGGAAGAAAGAGGGAAAATCGACCGTGGATATCTAAGGAAATAAGGGAGAGTATCAAATTGAAGGAAAAAGCATATAAAGTGGCAAAGATTGCTGGGAGATTAGAGGACTGGGAAATCTTTAGGGGGCAACAGAAAGCTACTAAAAAAGCTATAAAGAAGAGTAAGATAGAGTATGAGAGTAAACTTGCTCAGAATATAAAAACAGACAGTAAAAGTTTTTACAAATATATAAGACAAAAAATAGTGGCTCAGGTAAATATTGGTCCTTTAGAGGATGAGAAGGGAGTTTTAATAATGGGAAATGAGGAAATGGCTGAGGAACTGAACAGGTTTTTTGGGTCGGTCTTCACAGTGGAAGACACAAATAACATGCCAGCGACTGATAGAAATGAGGCTATGACAGGTGAGGACCTTGAGAGGATTGTTATCACTAAGGAGGGAGTGATGGGCAAGCTAATGGGGCTAAAGGTAGACAAGTCTCCTGGCCCTGATGGAATGCATCCCAGAGTGCTAAAAGAGATGGCTAGGGAAATTGCAGATGCACTAGTGATAATTTACCGAAATTCACTAGACTCTGGGGTGGTCCCGGTGGATTGGAAATTAGCAAACGTGACGCCACTGTTTAAAAAAAGAGGTAGGCAGAAAGCAGGAAATTATAGGCCAGTGAGTTTAACTTCGGTAATAGGGAAGATGCTGGAATCTATCATCAAGTAAGAAATTGCGAGGCATCTGGATAGAAATTGTCCCATTGGGCAGACGCAGCATGGGCTCGTTAAAGGCAGGTCATGCCTAACTAATTTAGTGGAATTTTTTGAGGACATTACCAGTGCAGTAGATAACGGGGAGCCGATGGATGTGGTATATCTGGATTTCCAGAAAGCCTTTGACAAGGTGCCACACAAAAGGTTGCTGCATAAGATAAAGATGCATGGCATTAAGGGTAAAGTAGTAGCATGGATAGAGGATTGGTTAATTAATAGAAAGCAAAGAGTTGGGATAAATGGGTGTTTCTCTGGTTGGCAATCAGTAGCTAGTGGTGTCCCTCAGGGATCCGTGTTGGGCCCACAATTGTTCACAATTTACATTGATGATTTGGAGTTGGGGACCAAGGGCAATGTGTCCAAGTTTGTAGATGACACTAAGATGAGTGGTAAAGCGAAAAGTGCAGAGGATACTGGAAGTCTGCAGAGGGATTTGGATAGGTTAAGTGAATGGGCTCAGGTCTGGCAGATGGAATACAATGTTGACAAATGTGAGGTTATCCATTTTGGTAGGAATAACAGCAAACGGGATTATTATTTAAACGATAAAATATTAAAGCATGCCGCTGTTCAGAGAGACTTGGGTGTGCTAGTGCATGAGTCACAGAAGGTTGGTTTACAAGTGCAACAGGTGATTAAGAAGGCAAATGGAATTTTGTCCTTCATTGCTAGAGGGATGGAGTTTAAGACTAGGGAGGTTATGTTGCAATTGTATAAGGTGTTAGTGCGGCCACACCTGGAGTATTGTGTTCAGTTTTGGTCTCCTTACTTGAGAAAGGACGTACTGGCGCTGGAGGGTGTGCAGAGGAGATTCACTAGGTTAATCCCAGAGCTGAAGGGGTTGGATTATGAGGAGAGGTTGAGTAGACTGGGACTGTACTCGTTGGAATTTAGAAGGATGAGGGGGGATCTTATAGAAACATTTAAAATTATGAAGGGAATAGATAGGATAAATGCGGGCAGGTTGTTTCCACTGGCGGGTGACAGCAGAACTAGGGGGCATAGCCTCAAAATAAGGGGAAGTAGATTTAGGACTGAGTTTAGGAGGAACTTCTTCACCCAAAGGGTTGTGAATCTATGGAATTCCTTGCCCAGTGAAGCAGTTGAGGCTCCTTCATTACATGTTTTTAAGGTAAAGATAGATAGTTTTTTGAAGAATAAAGGGATTAAGGGTTATGGTGTTCGGGCCGGAAAGTGGAGCTGAGTCCACAAAAGATCAGCCATGATCTAATTGAATGGCGGAGCAGGCTCGAGGGGCTAGATGGCCTACTCCTGCTCCTAGTTCTTATGTTCTTATGTTAACTCTAACAGATTTGTTAGACATGACCTCCCCTTGACAAAGCCATGCTGACTCGGCCTAATCTATCATGCACTTCTAAGTATTCCGCAATCTCATTTTTAATAATGGACTTAATGACTGAAGTCAGGCTAAGCGGCCTATAATTTCCCATCTTCTGCCTCCCTCCCTTCTTAAACAGTGGTGTTACATTAGCCACTTTCCAGGCCTCTGGGACCCTACCTGCCTCCAGTGATTCCTGAAAGATCATCACCAATGCCTCCACAATCTCCTCAGCTATCTCTTTTAGAACCCTGGGGTGTAGACCATCTGGTCCAGGTGATTTATCTACTTGAGACCTTTCAGTTTTTCCAGAACCTTCTCCTTAGTAATGGTCACTGCACTCAACTCTGCCCCTTGGTTCTCCTGGAGCTCTGGCATCCCACTGGTGTCTTCCACCGTGAAGACTGAGGCAAAGTAACTATTCAGTTCATCTGCCATTTCTTTGTTTCCTATTATTACTTCTCCAGCCACATTTTCCAGTGGTCCAATGTCTATTCTTGCCTCTCTCTTACCTTTTATAGATACGACAGCTGGGGGTAAATCTAACTTCAATAATTAATGAATCTTCAATAAAATACAATACCCGATTTGTGAAATTTGCTGGCCTGGTCTGGCCTAAGCATGACTCCATACCCACAGCATTGTGGCTGGTTGACCCTCTGAAATGGCCTAGCAATTCAATCATAAAATTCCTACAGTGCAGAAGGAGGCCATTCAGCATATCGAGTCTGCATCAACCCTTTGAAAGGGCACCTCATCTCGGCCCACACTCTGTCTGGGCCATGTTCCACCCTATCCCTGTAACTCAGTAACCCCACCTAACATTTTTCACACTAAGGGACAATTTAGCATAGCCAATCCACAATATCTACACCTTTGGACTGTGGGAAAAATCCGGAGCACCCGGAGGAATCCCACGCAAACACTGGGAGAATGTACAAACTCCACACAGTCAGTCACGAGAATTGAACTTGAGTCCCTGGCTAACCATTGTGCCCCTGTGTCGCACTATCAACTGTATCAAACTGCTACAGAAGTACCTACATACATGAACTTCAGCTGTTCAAAGAGGTGGCTTACCACCATCTTTTTGAGGCCAATTTGAAATGGGCAATAAACGCTGACCTTGCCTGTGATGCTCACTGCCCAAGGGTGATTATTTAAAAAAGGCACTGATTCTATTCCTCTCACCATCCACTGGTTCAGCTTGAACCAGCTAAGCTCACTGTCGTATACTGCCTTGGACTGAGCCTTCAGCTGCTATCTCCGCTCCTACCAAAGCCCATGCATTGCTGAAATCCTCAGCAATGCTTTAGTCATCTCCATTTTCAACTATTCCAGTATACTAGCTTAGTGATCCAGGACTTGTCAAATATTCTGCTGCCCTGATCAGTCCTGTTCACTCTAGTTGACTACTGTTTGCTCCAGGTCTATCAATATTTTCAATCCTCAACCTAGGGCAGGCATTTTCAAAGTTGGGGTCGCGACCGGCGAATGGGTGTCGGGAGGGTCGCGGAGCTGTCTGTCGCGGTGCTCCCGATTGCACAAATTGCCGTGCAACAGCCGCAGCAGCCGGCTTTTAACAATGTCGGCTGCGAGCGACCTTCAAAATGCCGGCCGCGACCATATAAAAAAAATGCGGGTGCACTGCACTTGCGTGTCCGCTCATCGGTGCGCATGCACAGAACTAAGCGGTCCTGCGCATGCGCACCGATGAGCTGGCACGCATGTGTAGTGCGCCTGCATTTTTTAATATGGTCGCAGCCGTCATTTTGAAGGCCGCTCGCAGCCGGCATTGTTAAAAGCCGGCTGCTGCTACTGTTGCGCGGGAATTTGTGCAATCAGAGGGGCAGAAGATTTTTTTTTAAAAATGCAATATAATCTTCCTGCATGGAGACAGAGTGCAAGTCATGTGCCCTGAACCTCGACGTCACGAGTGTTGGGCATGATTGCGATTCCTCCATTTTGTCAGCAGCAAACAAGGTAAGAGAAAATGGTGCATCCTGAAGGTTGGCCGATTGGTAAAAATGGGTCCCCGGAAAAAAAGTTTGAAAAACACTGATGTAGGAGGTTATGCTGCCGCCATGCAAAGCCCTAAATAGATCAAACCTGGAGTTGCTGTGAACAGTTCTGGACATCACACTTTAGAAAGGATATATTGGCCTCATACGAAGCACTGTGCAGGTTTACCAGAATGATGCCTGGACACCCCAAGGGTTAAACGAGGAGAGGTTATGTAAATTAGGATTGTATTTTGTATTCCCTGAAATTCGGAAACATTTCTCCACAGAAATGGTGGTAGAAGTTTGAAACTCTCTTCCACAAATACTGGCTGATGCTGGATGCGCTGTTCATTTTAAATCTGAGATTGATATATTTTTGTTGATCGTAGGTTAAGGGGATTTATGGGGCAACGGTGGGTATATGGAGTTAGACAACAGGTCAGCCACAATCTCATTGAATGGTGGTGAAACACGGCCAATTCCTTTTCTTCCTTTCCGTTCTCTATCTCTGCAACTCTCTCCAACCTTCCCATCATTTACCTGATCCTTTATACATCTTGCCTCCCTTCCCTGACTGCCTTCAGCTGTTTGAGCCCAACACTTTCGAATTCCCTCTCTAAGGATCCTTCAGTTCAACCTTCTTAAAACCCACCTCTTTGAGTGGGGCTTTGTTTTTCATTCCTATTACCTCCTCTCCTTTATCTTGATGCCCATTTCTACAAGGTTGCGTGTGTCTTGGCCTCCTGCACTGTAGGGATTCTGTGATTCTATGAAATGAAAATCGCTTATTGTCACGAGTAGGCTTCAATGAAGTTACTGTGAAAAGCCACTAGTCGCCACATTCCGGCGCCTGTTTGGGGAGGCTGGTACGGGATCTTTGCTGGTGAAATTTGTCTTTGATGAAGGCCATCAACTGCTCCATCTGGAGCTTTCTCACTGGCGATGACCCTTCCCCCGTGCCATTTGCACAACCGTCGCTGCGCCTCGGGTCCCCTCCAAACTCCTTAGCCAGGTCTGTTTTTTGCCGGGTCTGGTAGCCAGTAAACATGCCAATCTTGGGGAGGACCTCTCCCTCTACACCACCTGCACCACTTTCCTGCCAGAGCTACCCCACTAACAGGTATAAAGTGCCCAGACCAATGCCTTCAAGCCAGATCTGCCCTGTGTGTGACCACTCACTTCATGACTGCCACCGGAAGTCATCCCTAATTGCCCTTGACACGGGTGATTTTTTAAAAATAAATTTAGATTACCCAATTATTTTTTCTATTAAGGGGCAATGTAGCGTGGCCAATCCACCTACTCTGCACATTTTTGGGTTGTGGGGGCGAAACCCACGCAGACACGGGGAGAATTTGCAAACTCCACACAGACAGTGACCCAGAGCCGGGATCGAACCTGGGACCTCAGCTCCGTGAGGCGGTTGTGCTAACCACTAGGCCACCGTGCTGCCCTTGACACGGGTGATAAGGGCCAACCACGTTGCTGTGGGTCTGAAGTCACATGGAGGCCAGACCAGGTAAGGGTGGCAGATTTCCTTCCCTAAAGGGCATTAGTGAACCAGCTGGGTTTTTATGACAATTGAGAATGGTTTCATGATCATCATTAGACCTTTAATTCCAGATTTTTATTGAATTCAAATTTGTTCCGATGTTGACGATGACATTTTATGTGCTGTAACTGCTTTGCAAAGATACCTATGGCTTGTTTCTCCTTTTATTTTGTTTTGATGTGACTGATGTAGAAAACTTGAAAACTTCAATAAAAACACAGGCTTGGGCAGACAAGTGGCAAGTAACATTTCTGTCACACAAGTGGCAGGCAATGACCATTTCCAACAAAAGAGAATCTTTCCATTGCCCTTTGACATTCAAAGGAATTACCCTCACTGATTCCCCACTGTCAATATCCTGGGAATTTACATTGACCAGAAAATAAACTGGACTGGTCATATAAATATTGTGCTACAAGAACAGGTCAGATGCTAGGAATTCTGTGGCAGTTAACTGTCCTCCTGACACCCCAAAGCCTGTCCACCATCTCCAAAGCACAAGTCAGGAGTGTGATGGAATACTCCCCATTTGCCTGGATAAGTGCAGCTCCAACAACATGTATGAAGCTCGATACCATCCAGGATAAAGCAGTTGGTTTGATTGGCACTCCATCCACAAACATTCACTCTCTTCACCACCGATACACAGACACAGCAGTGTGTACCATCTACAAGATGCATTGCAGGAACTCACTAATGCTCCTTAGATAGCACCTTCCAAAGCCTCAACCTCTACCACCTAGGACAAGGACAGTAGTTATATGGGAACACCACCACCTGTGAGTTCCCCTCCAAGCCACTCACCATCCTGATCTGGAAATATATCACTGTCCCTGGGTCAAAATCCTGGAATTCCCTCCTGAACAGCCCTTTGGGGGCACCTACACCACAGGGACTGTAGCGGCTGAAGAAGGCACCTCACTGCCACCTTCTCAAGGGCAGTTCAGCATAGGCAATAAATGTTGGCCCAGCCAGCAAACCCACATCACTTGAATGAATCAAAAAGGTTTTATAAATGGTGCAAGGGAGTGAGAAAGTTATGACGAACCTTTAAAAAAACCTCAACCTTAACTGGAGATGTCCAATATCGGACATGGTGAAGGCTTTGGAGAGAGTGCAGGGTTCCAGAGGTGAGGAACTTCATTTATCTAGCTTGATTGGAGAATCTGGGTTCTGCTCCTTGAAGATGAGAGAACAACGAATTAAAACAATTGGCAAAAGAGTCAAGTAGGCAACATAAGTAAGTTTTTGCAGTATGTGATTAGAATCTGAAATACACTGAGTGACTATATTGGTTCCTGGTTGAGCAACGTCTCACTTTTCAAATTCTCATCCTTGAAAAATCCTTGTTTTTCCAGACTGTTTACATGTCAGATCATAGAGGGACTGGCATCTCCCAGTGCCCTGGAGCCTTCCAAGGAGGGTATTGATTGTTGAAGTTGACCGTCTCCTTTGTATGTTTTCTTTCCGGATGCTGATGTAAATAAATGGGATGAATCACTCAACAACATTTGAGAAATAGGAACAGGAGTCGGCCTTTTAGCCCCTCGCATCTATTCAACCATTCAATCAGAATGTAGCTGCCCTGTATCTTGATTCCACACCCTGTTGATCATTATTAACAAAAAGCTATGAATGTGGAATTTTCAGCTGATTCCCAGTGTCAACAGCTTTTTTGGGTCAGAGAGTTCCAGATTTCTTCTCCCCTTTGAATCCTGACATCACCCTGAAAGGTCGACATCTGATTTTAAGATTCTAATCCCTTCTTGTGTTTTCCACCACCAGAGGAACAGGTTCTCTCTGTCTACACATCAACCCATTTCAATCCTTAAACACCTCAAATCGATCACTCTTTAATCTTCCATATTTAATTGAATAGTAAAGTTTTCACAGTCCCAGATCCCATAGGCTGCTTTGAAAGGGGGGGGGGGGGTGGATTTAACCTGAGGATAGCAAGGTTGAGAAGGTGGAGCCTTCATGGATAGAGTCAGCCGGCATGGGGGTTGAACCCACACTGTTGGCCTTGTTCTGGATCGTAAACCAGCTGTTCAACCAACTGAGCTAAACCCCCTCCCCCATATTTCGCTATTATATTTCAATCCAATTCAAGCCTGGCTGATGCAACCTATCCTCACAATTTAACCCACTTAGCCCAGATTTCACAGACAACAATGCTTGGGGAGTCCCTGTTCAGCCTGGCTAATTGCACTGGCATGAGAGTGAAGAAATTAGCACCAGACATGGCACCTTAAGAACCTGATTACCATTTGTGATGCTCTTGTATTATTCATCAAGGAAAAAACAAGAGCCTTATCATCACTTTCAGTGCCTTTGAAACTGTAAAACAAGAGCTTTATATTCACTCTCAGTGCCTTTGAAAGTATAAAAGCAGCATGAAACCTGATTCCAACGTTGACTATGGATGCACGCTCTCCCCGGCCACTTCTACCAATAGTACTCTCTTGCTACCCATTGGCCCTTTACCGTGGTCTCAAGTTTAAGACAATGTCACTTTGAGTTTGTCATTAGAAGCAGCTGGGGTGAGTCACAAATTCTAATCAAGATCTCCTGTCCTGGAAACCTGCACCGCATGCTACAACTTGAAGGTGGTAGGGTGAATCGATAAGGCTGTTTAAAAAAACACATGCAGGATCCTTGATTTGTTAATAGAGGTTAATAGAGCACAGAAGCAAGGAAGTTATGTTAAATCATTATATATCACTGGGGCTAGGCCTCAATAGGAGAACTGTACCCAATTACCATAGAACAAATCATAGAATCCCTACAGTGCAGACAGAGGCCATTCAGCTCGTCCTAAAAAAAAAGTAAGGTTAAGGGGGGAGTTGTTGGGTTACGGGTATAGGGTGGATACGTGGGTTTGAGTAGGGTGATCATTGCTCGGCACAACATCGAGGGCCAAAGGGCCTGTTCTGTGCTGTACTGTTCTATGAGTATGCACCAACCTTCTGAAAGAGCACCCTGCACAGGCCCACTCCTGGTCTCATCCCCGTAACCCCATCAAACCTTTTGGACACAAAGGAGTAATTTAGCATGGCCAGTCCACCTAACCTGCATATCTTTGGGAGGAAACCGGAGCATCCGGAGGAAACCCACGCAGACACGGGGAGAATGTGCAAACTCCACACAGTAACCCAAGGTCAGAATTTAACCTGGATCCGTGGTGCTGTGAGGCAGCAGTGCTAACCACTGTGCCACTGTACCAGTCCCTTATGGGCACCACCCTTTAGAAAAAGTGTGAAAGCCTTAGAGAGGAGACTTTTTATATAGTGCCAGGGATGAGGGACTTCAGTTATGTGGAAAGAGTCTCTCTCTTTTGATCACGAAAGGTGAGAGGGACATTCAAAATTCTGAGGGTTTTTCTTAGCATATAGAGGGAGAACCAGTTCCACTGGCAGGAGGATTGGTAACCAGTGGACACAGATTTAAGGTCTCTGGCAAAAGATTTGATTTTACATGGTAGGCCATAGCCGAAAAAAGGCACGTGCAATCAAAACTTTTTGTCTTGTACTCATCCAGACAGATTCACAAGAATACCAATCAAAAGGGAACAACAATTTATACTGCATGATTCGTTGGCAAGTGAATTTAAAATTGTGAAAGAAATGGGGCAGGATAGAAACAGCAGATTGTATTTAATAATTGAAAGATCTAGACCAGTAATGGGCAACCCAGGAGAGTGAGTGTAAGACCATAAGACATAGGAGCAGAATTAGGCCACTCGGCCCATCGGGTCTGTGTGCCACAACAGTGGCCCTCCTTCATCTGAGTGGGCTGCAAGATTGAAATCAGGCTTGTTCACTAACCATGACCCCAAGAATAAGATTGAAGACATGTAACACATGGTGAATATTTCATAACAAGTTAGAGAAAATGTTTAGTCATATATTTATTAATAGAATTGTCATCACTTCAAATGGTAAAATCAAAAAGATTTTGCTTTGATTGGAACCAGAGGGTTTCACAGTCAATGTCGTGGGCAATCAGCATGCATCTCACTTCGCGTGCCCTTACTTTGCACGCAAATTACTTCAGTCATACTGGTTGGAAAAAAATCTACATGGACAAAAAAGAGCAGAATCTGGCAACCCTGCATGTGGTCAACAGTCAGCAATATGTCTTGTGGGCCGCACTCAGTACCCTGAGTGACCGCGTGTAGCCGACAAGCCATAGGCTGCCACCACTGATAGAACCACTGAATTCTTAAAGTACAGAAGAATGCCATTCGGCCCATCAAGTCTACACCGACCCTCTGAAAGAGTGCCCTACCTAGGCCCACTCCCCCACCCTATTCCCGTAACCCCACTTAACCTGCACATCTTTGGGCATTAAGAGTAATTTTAGATCTAGACTGAGGAGCCATGGGGGTAGGTTGGAATTGATTTAGGAAGAGAGGAGGTAGAAACTCTCCAGAGAGAGTCATGAGGCTTGTGGAGGTCACTTTCAGTTTAGTAATTGAGATAAAAACTATATCAACATTCAAGGTTAGATTGTTGGGTGGATGAAGGACAAGGGAAAGAAGGGTTATGGGTAGCGGTTGCGTCAATGTGATTAGGATTATTTGCTCATGCGGATGGTAAATGCTGCAACTGACTAATTAGGTCATATGTTGGAGTGTAATAGGCTGAGGCCATTACAACATGAGCAGCTCACTCAGGGATGAATTCAGGAACTTCAAATAGGTGACTGAACGACCTTCACCCCAACCTACACTTACTGTAGAAACACTTCTGCCATTCCATTGCACCTACAAAGAGGGCAGCACGCTAGCACAGTGGTTAGCACAGTTGCTTCATAGCTTCAGGGTCCCAGGTTTGATTCCCGGCTTGTGTGGCGTCTGCACGTTCTCCCAGTATCTGCATGGGTTTCCTCCGGGTGCTCCGGTTTCATCCCACAGTTCAAAGATGTGCAGGTTAGATGGATTGGCCATGCTAAATTGCCCTTAGTGTCCAAAAAAGGTTAGGTTGGGTTACTGGGTTAGGGGGATAGGGTGGAGGGTGCACTTTCCAAGGGTCGGTGCATACTCGATGGGCCAAATGGCCTCCTTCTGCACTGTAAATTCTATGATTCTAGGACAAACAGCCACCTGTCACTCACACACACACACATACCTACACAAGTGAGCACAAACTGGTGAAGTTCCAACACAGGACTCCTTGTAATAATAATTTTTATTAGTGTCACAAGTAGGCTTACATTAACACTGCAAAAAGTCACTGTGAAAAGTACCTCGTCACCACAATCCTACGCCGGTTCGGGTACACGGCGGGAGAATTCAGAATGTCCAATTAACCTAACAAACATGTTTTTTTTGGGGGGAGTTTTGGGAGGAAACCGAAGGAAACCCACACAGACGCGGGGATAACGTGCAGACTCTGCACAGACAATGACCCAAGCTGGGAAATGAGCCTGGGACCCTGGAGCTGTGAAGCAACAGGGCTAACCAGTGTGCCACCATAATAAGCAACAGGGCTAACCAGTGTGCCAAATAACGGAATCAGCATGTGATAGACAGAGCTAAGTGATCCCACAATCAATGGGTCAGGTTCAGTCATGAATGGTAGTGGACTATTAAACCAATTAACTAGAGGAGGAAACTCCACAAATATTACGAACCTCACTGGTGGAGGAGCCCAGCAGATCAGTACAAAAGATAAAACTGAAGTATTTGCAGTGATCTTCAGCTAGAAGTACCGAGTGGATGATCCATCTCGGTCTCCTTCAGAGGTCCCCAGCATCACAGATGTCAGTCTTCAGCCAATTTGATTCACTCCACATGATGACAATAAATGGCTGAAGGCACTAGATACTGCAAAGTCTATGGGCTCTGACAATATTCCAGCAATATTACTGAGGACTTGTGCTCCAGAACTTGCCGCGCCCCTAGCCAAGCTGTTCCAGTACAGCTACAACACTGGCATCTACCCGGCCACGTGGAAAAATGCCCAGCTGTGTCCTGTGCATATAAAGGACAAATCCATCCCAACCAATTACTGTCCTATCAGTCTACTTTTGATCATCAGTAAAGTGATGAAAAGGATCATGAACAGTGCTATCAAGTGGCACTTACTCTGCAATAACCTGTTCACTGATGCTCAGTTGGGTTCTGCTCGGGTCACTTAGCACTTGATCTCATTACAGCCTTGGTTCAAACATGGACAAAAGAGCTGAACTCCAGAGGGGAGGTCAGAGTGACTGCAGCATTTGACCGAGTATGGCATCAAGGAACCCGAGCTAAACTGGAGTCAATGGGAATCAGGAGGAAAGCTCTCTGCTGGTTGGAGTCATACCTGGCACGGTCCCAGGTTCGATTCTTGGCTTGGGTCTGCACATTCTCCCGGTGTCTGTGTGGGTTTGGCCAGGTGCTCCGGTTTCCTCCCACAAGTCCTGAAAGGCATGAATTGGACATTCTGAATTCTCCCTCTGTGTACCCGAACAGTAACTTCACTGCAGTGTTAATGTAAGCCTACCTGTGGCAATAAAGGTTATTATTATAAAAAAGGAAGATGTTTGTGATTGTTGGAAGCTAATCATCTCATCCCTGGGACATCATTGCAGATATTCCTCAGGGTAGTGTTCAAGCAGGTCTTCTGCTGCTTCATCAATGACCTTCCCTTCATCATTAGGTCAGAAGTGGGGATGTTCACTGATAATTGCACAATGCTCAGCACTATTCACGATTCCAGATACTGGATTCCAGATGCCAGTATGGAGTAAGCCCAAGACATCATTTAGGCTTGACTTGCCAAATAGTAAGTAACATTTATACCACACAAGAGCCAGTCAATGACCAACTCCAACAAGAGAAAATCTAACCATCATCCCTTAACATTCAATGGCATTAGCATCGCTGAATCTCCCAGTATCAACATCCTGGGGGTTACGTTTTTAAAAATAAATTTAGAGTAGCCAGTAATTTTTCTTTTCCAATTAAGGGGCAATTTAGCATGGGCAATTTAGCATAGCCAATCCACCTAACCAGCACGTCTTTTGGGTTGTGGTGGTGAAACCCACGCAGACAATGGGAGAATGTGCAAACTCCACATGGACAGTGACCCAGGGCTGGGATTCGAACCCGGGTCATCAGCGCCGCACTCCCAGTGCTAACCACTGCGCCACATGCCGCCCTCTGGGGGGGGTTACTGTTGGCCAAATACTGAACTGGACTAACTATATAAATACTGCGGCTACAAGAGCAGGTCAGAGGCTGGGAATCCTGTGGAGAGTAACTCACCTTCTGAATCCCTCCAAACCCTGTCCACCATCTACAAGGACACAAGTTGTGAGTGTGAAAGAATACTCTCCACTTGCCTGGATGACTTCAGCTCCAACAAAACGCAAGAAGCTTGAGACCATCCAGGACATAGAAGCCTAGTTGACTGGCCTCCTATCCACAAATATTCACCCCCTCCATCAATGGAGAGATTTTCTTATGAGAGTTAGGTAGCTTTAGCATATACTCATTGGAGTTTAGAAGAATGAGAGATGACCTTATTGAGACATTTAGGATTCTGGGGGGGCTTGACGGATAGATGCTGAAATTATCATTTCAGATCAATCATGATATTGGATGGGCCAAGTGACCTGGCCTACTTCTGCTCCTATATCTTATGGTCTAATTGAGATATTTTAGATGATTAAAAGACTTAATAGGTTAGATAGGGAGAAACTATCTCTTGTTACAGGGGAGTCCAGAACAATACAGTATAACCTTAAAATTAGAGTTACACCATTCAGGAATGAAGTTGGGATGTCTTTTTCATAAAGATAGTGGAATCTAAAATTCTCTCCTCAGAAAAACTGTTGAAACTGAGATGGGTAGTTGTTGTTAGATAAGGAACACAGAACCAACACGGGTAAGTGGAGTTAAGGTACTGATCAGCCTTGATCCAATTGAATGAACTGGATGGGCTACCCCCAGTTCCTAATCTAGAAAATACGTCCCTGTTGCAGCGATTCCTCCCCTTGAGCAGTACAAAAGAAAAGTTTGATTGCTAGCAATTGTGCAATTCATGTACCAGGTGCTAACACTATCAGTGACCATCTGGAATAGACAGAAAACACCTTTCAGATGCAGACACTCTCATTCAGCTCCTTTGAAGTACCACTGAAAACTAACCACAAGTGAAGATTGATGTATGTTGGCAGTCGATTTCAGACATTCAGGCCCAGGGACACCAGCAGTCAGGGTCTCAGCTGTTCAAGGGAGGGAGGGAAGTTTCCTGCCCCACAATGTGAGGCTGACCCTGGGAGCTCCCTAAAATGGTAATTGCAAAGAGAGAGCTTTAATCACCAATCAGCATAGTTGTTGAAACTAGTCCTGATTTGTAACAGGAGCTGGGTCCAGGTCTCTCTCTGTTCTTTGTCGCTCCTTGGAAGCCAGCAATGGCTCCTCTGAGTCAGCTCACTATATGTTTCACAGTGATTTCCTTCTGCTCTGTCGGACTGTGTGAGCTGCTGGATGCTCGGGTCCAGGAAAAGGCCTTTCTGCGACAAGGTCAGAAGTGGGGATGTTCGCTGATGATTGCACAATGTTCAGCACCATTCATGACTCCTCACACACTGAAGCAGTCCACATGCAAATGCAACAAGACCTGGACAATATCCAGGCTTGGGCTGACATTTGCACCACACAAGTGGCAGGCAATGACCATCTCCAACAAGAGAGGATCTAACCATTGCCACTTTACACTTACTAGCATCACCATCACTGAATCCCCCACTATCAGGAGTGGTCACCATTGACCAGAAACTGAACTGGCCTATCCATATTACTACTGTTACTTCGAGCCATGAATCCTACAGCGAGTAGCGCACCACCTGGCTCCCCAAAGCCATAGGCTGGATTATCCGATTCAGGGGCAATGTCCCCACGCTGGGGTGGGAATGGTGGCATTTTATGCCAGAAAAACCTGGCGGAAAATGGCCAACATTTCCCCGTTTTTCTGGTGGCAATAGGATGGCAGTGTAGAGCACCGGGCTCTAGCTGCTGACGCACCGGAGAATTGCCGGGTCTGTGGCCATGTATGGCGGCGGCTTACAGCGGCTGTGCCGGGCTACATGGCGGATGCAGCCTGCGGACCCGGCCCGTGAATAGTGCCCCCCCCCCCCAGTGCCCGTGAAATAGTTCCCCAGACCACCGCCCCACAGTGCCCCCAGCCCCGAATAATGTCCCCCCTGCCCGCGGATCGGCCCTCCCCCGGCTGGGGCGGAGCTGGACTGAGTCCACAGCGGCCATGCCGAATTGCCGACGGATGAGACCATAAGAGACCCACGGTGTCGGGAACTCAGCTGGTCGGGGACGGAGCATTGGGCCTCAGGCAATGTCCTGAGGCCGTCGATACGTGGTGTGGCGTACTCCTAGAGTACGCTACTTTGGAGGGGCCGGAGCATCACAAAAGCAGCACCACCCCCGATTGGTCGTAAACTTGGATTCTCCGGCTGTTTGCCCAACGCGATTTCAGCGTCGGCGACTGGAGAATCCAGCCACTTTCCTTTATCTTCAAGGCACAATTCAGGAGTGTGATAGAATACTCTCCACTTTCCTGGATGAGTGCAGCTCCAACAATACTCAAGAAGCTCAACACCATCCAGGAGAAAGCAGCCCACTTGATTGCTCCATCTTCTACAAACATTCACTCTCTCCACCACCGGCATACAAAGTGGCAAAGATTAGTGGGAGACTAGAGGACTGGGAAATCTTTAGGGGGCAACAGAAAGCTACTAAAAAAGCTATAAAGAAGAGTAAGATAGATTATGAGAGTAAACTTGCTCAGAATATAAAAACAGATAGTAAAAGTTTCTACAAATATATAAAACAAAAAAGAGTGGCTAAGGTAAATATTGGTCCTTTAGAGGATGAGAAGGGAGATTTAATAATGGGAGATGAGGAAATAGCTGAGAAACTGAACAGGTTTTTTGGGTCGGTCTTCACAATGGCTGATGGAACATGCCAGTGACTGATGGAAATGAGGCTATGACAGGTGAGGACCTTGAGATGATTGTTATCACTAAGGAAGTAGCGATGGGCAAGCTAATGGGGCTAAAGGTGCACAAGTCTCCTGGCCCTGATGGAATGCATCCCAGAGTGCTAAAAGAGATGGCTAGGAAAATTGCAGATGCACAAGGGATAATTTACCAAAACTAGACTCTGGGGTGGTCCCGGCGGATTGGAAATTAGCAAACGTGACACCACTGTTTAAAAAAGGAGGTGGGCAGAAAGCGGGTAATTATAGGCCAGTTAAATTAACTTCGGCATTAGGGAAGATGCTGGAATCTATCATCAAGGAAGAAATAGCGAGGCATCTGGATGGATATTGTCCCATTGGGCAGACGCAGCATGGGTTCATAAAGGGCAGGTCGTGCCTAATTTCGTGGAATTTTTTGAGGACATTACCAGTGTGGTAGATAACGGGGAGCCAATGGATGTCGTATATCTGGATTTCCAGAAAGCTTTTGACAAGGTGCCACACAAAAGATTGCTGCATAAGATAAAGATGCATGGCATTAAGGGTAAAGTAGTAGCATGGATAGAGGATTGGTTAATTAATAGAAAGCAAAGAGTGGGGATTAATGGGTGTTTCTCTGGTTGGCAATCAGTAGCTAGTGGTGTCCCTCAGGGATCCGTGTTGGGCCCACAATTGTTCACAATTTACATAGATGATTTGGAGTTGGGGACCAAGTGCAATGTGTCCAAGTTTGCAGACGACACTAAGATGAGTGGTAAAGCAAAAAGTGCAGAGGATACCGGACATCTGTAGAGGGATTTGGATAGGTTAAGTGAATGGGCTAGGGTCTGGCAGATGGAATACAATGTTGACAAATGTGAGATTATCCATTATGGTAGGAATAACAGCAAACGGGATTATTATTTTAATGATAAAATATTAAAACATGCCGCCGTGCAGAGATTCTTGGGTGTGCTAGTGCATGAGTCACAGAAGGTTGGTTTACAGGTGCAACAGGTGATTAAGAAGGCAAATGGAGTTTTGTCCTTCATTTCTAGAGGGATGGAGTTTAAGACTAGGGAGGTTATGTTGCAATTGTATAAGGTGTTAGTGAGGCCACACCTGGAGTATTGTGTTCAGTTTTGGTCTCCTTAACTGAAAAAGGACGTACTGGCGCTGGAGGGTGTGCAGAGGAGATTCACAAGGTTAATCCCAGAGCTGAGGGGGTTGGATTATGAGGAGAGGTTGAGTAGACTGGGACTGTACTCGTTGGAATTTAGAAGGATGAGGGGGGATCTTATAGAAACATATAAAATTATGAAGGGAATAGATAGGATAGATGCGGGTAGATTGTTTTCACTGGAGGGTGAAAGCAGAACTAGGGGCATAGCCTCAAAATAAGGCGAAGTAGATTCAGGACTGAGTTTAGGATGAACTTCTTGACCCAAAGGGTTGTGAATCTATGGAATTCCTTGCCTAGTGAAGCAGTTGAGGCTCCTTCATTAAATGTTTTTAAGATAAAGATAGATCGTTTTTTGAAGAATAAAGGGATTTAGGGTTATGGTGTTCGGGCCGGAAAGTGGAGCTGAGTCCACAAAAGATCAGCCATGATCTCATTGAATGGCAGAGCAGGCTCGAGGGTCCAGATGGCCTACTCCTGCTCATAGTTCTTATATGTTCTTATGACACACAGTCTGTACAATATACAAGATACACCGCAGGAACTCATCAAAGTTCCTTTGGCAGCACCTTCCTCACTCACCATCCTGACTTGTAAATATATCACCATTCCTTCTCTGGTGCTGGATCAAAATCCTGGAATTCCCTCCCCAACAGCACTGTGGGTGTACCTCAACCACAGGGTCTGCACGGGTTCAAGAAGGCAGCTCACCACCACCTTCTCAAGGGCAACTAGGGGTCGGCAATAAATACTGGCCTGAACAGCGAAGCCTATTTACTGTAAATGAATAAAAAACTGAACTGGCAAATTAAGTTAAGGGATGGGTTAATAGACTATTTAAAAAAATTTAGAGTATCCAATTCATTTTTTCCAATTAAGGGGTAATTTAGCGTTGCCAACCCTGCACATCTTTTGGGTTGTGGGGGCAAAACCCACGCGAACACAGGGAGAATGTGCAAACTCCACACAGACAGTGACCCAGAGCCGAGATCGAACCTGAGACCTTGGCGCCGTGAGGCAGCAGTGCTAACCGTTGCCCCACCGTGTTGCCCATTGATAGACATACAATGGCAGGCATTTAACTGGATATTTCAAAATACACAATAGATACATTCCAATGAGAAATAAAAATTCCAAGGGGAGGACCCACCTTCCATGGTTAACTAAAAAAGTTAAAGATAGTTTCATACTTAAAGAAAAAGCATATAATTGCATAAGGATGGGCGGCAGGTCAGAATATTAGACAGAATATAAAAAATATCAAAGAATGTCTAAAAGATGAATAAAATTACAATCACCGGGGAAGTGACACTCGGCCAATAGTTAGAGCTGTAGGCTGACCAGTCCCTGGCTCCAGATGGACTTCTCTGTCTGTTCTTAAAAGAAGTGGCTTGTGAGATAGTTGATTTTAATTGTCCAAACTTCCCTCGGTTTCGGAAAGGTTCTATTAGATTGGAAAATAGGAATTGTAACTTCTTTATTCAAAAAGGGAGGGCGACAGAAAGCAAAAACTACAGACCAGTTATCCTAACGTCTGTCACAGGGAAAATGTTAGAATTTATTATTAAAGATGTTATAACAGGGCACTGGGATAAATTCAAGGCAATCAAACAGAGAGTGAGCATGGTTTTGTGAAAGGGAAATCATGTTTAAAGAAGATGTGGAGATGCCAGCGTTGGACTGGGGTGAGCACAGTAAGAAGCCTTACAACACCAGGTTAAAGTCCAACATGTTTGTTTCAAAATACTAGCTTTCCGAGCGCAAATCCTTCCTCAGGTGAATGAAGAGGTAGGTTCCAGACACATATATATATATAGACGTCTGCATATATGTTTCTGGAACCTACCTCTTCATTCACCTGGAGTGTTGAAACCTAAAATACCAAAAGGGTATTAGTGGAGCACATGTTTTTTTTTACAATCAATGACCGTTTCATGATCACCATTACTGAGACTAGCTTTATATTCCAGATTTATTAACTGAATTTCAATCCATCAGCTGCTGTGATGGGATTTGAACCCCTGCTCCTACTCAGCTCCTGGGTCTCTAGATTTACTAGTCCAGTAACATTACCACTGTGCCACCACTTTCCCACTAAACTGAGATACAGCTGTCAGGGACTACCTTCTATTTAAACTAAAGAAAAATCAGAAGAGAGTTAGGTCTGACAAGAGTGTTTGAAACCTACTCCGAGCTGTAACATTGGTGTAACGCACCTGTTCCAGATGAGTTATGGTGACCTTTACAGGACACGAAGAAAGAGTTTTCACTTCATCATGTTTCTACCTTGATCACTTTGTATGATAGCGTCTAATGAGCAGGTTCCGAGTTACAAATCATATGTTGCAGTAATCTCCAAAAGCCAACAACAGTTTTGGCTTTTATAATCTTATCAAGTCTCACCTTTACTGCACATGCGATAGGAAACTTTATTATGCAGTCACATGATGGTGGTGGTGTTCTGCTGCCCTTGATCTACTAAGTGGTTGAGGTCGTGTGTTTGGAAGGTGATGTTGAAGAAGCAGGTCCTTTGTAATGAATGAGGCAAGAATCATTAATATCCTTTCCTTTCACTACCAAGTAACTCCCCAGCTCCACTTCAAAACAGTGCCTTTGATGCCAACCTGAGAGGGCAGATAAGGGCCGGAATTCTCCGGCCGTTCACTGACGTCGGTATTCTTTGGTTTCCCGGTGGCGTGGGGTGGCTTCAAAGAGAAATCCCTCTGGCCGAGGCAGGAGCAGAGAATCCCACTGCCAGTGAACGCCTTGCCACCTCGAAACACGTGTCCGGGAGGCCAGAGAATCCAGCCCAAGGCCTTCATTTAGTGTCTCATCTGAAGCACAGTGCCTCCAACAGCACAGCACTCCCTCAGTAATGGAGTGCCAGTTTGGGTATTATAGTCAATTACCTGGTTTGAGATTTAGGACAGTTTTCCAACAGAAGTGGTGAAATTCACTGTCCTCACTTTATTTTGGTCTGAGTGACTAGCATCTACAAAATAAACTGTGCAACAAATTAGTAACGAATGGGTCATTTACCAGGTTTTCCATATCTGTCCTGTCCAAACCCCTCATGATTTTGAATACCTCTCAGCATTCATTTCTCTCAGGAAAACAGTCCTAACTTCTCCAATCTAACTTCATTTAAAATTTTTTTTAGAGTACCCAATTCATTTTTTCCAATTAAGGGGGCAATTTAGCATGGCCAATTCACCTAGCCTGCACATCTTTGGGTTGTGGGGGCGAAACCCACACAAACATGGGGAAAATGTGCAAACTCCACACGGACAGTGACCCAGAGCCGGGATCGAACCTGGGACCTCAGCACCGTGAGGTTCCAGGGCTAACCCACTGCGCCACCGTGCTGCCGCCAATCTATCTTCATAACTGAAGTTCCCCATCCCATTCTTGTGAATCTTGGCTGCACCCTCTCGAATGTCTTCACATCCTTCCTAAAGTGTGGCACCCAGAACAGGACTCAACACGCCAGCTGAGGACAAACTAGTGAATTTTACATGTTCAACACAACCTCCTTGCTCCTAATCCATGCCCAGATTAATAATGCCCAGAATACTGTATACTTTATCTTCGACTCTCAGCTGTTTCCCAAGTTGCAGCTGTGGTCTTTTAACCTGGGAGGACCACAGAATAGTTGAGACCCACCCACTGGAAGGGGAAATAACCTGAGTGGCAGTGCCTGCTGCAAAACAGTCAGCAAATCAGGAAACATCTGGAAAGGAAGGCCGAACCCTTCATCTGACCAAGGCAAGGTCTGAAACAGTTTCCTTTCTCCACAGGGGCTGCTTGGCTGGCAGAGTGTTAACAGCATTGACTGTTTGAGTTGCCTAGCGCCTGGTTTGTTTCACAGGTGAAAGAACTGGTTGTGGAGACCTGTGCACACATATTATGGGCGAAGTGTGTTGTCACTGATGTTGCACCATGTGTAGAGGTATCAGTTGGGTGGCTGTAACATTACTGGTAGAGAGTGTATGGGAGCCGCACTCTCACAACCTGGATTCCCAATGCTCTAGTTGAATTCAGAAAATCTGGTAATTTGTAGACTCTGTAACATGACCAAGAAAACTGGCGAGTTGTTGTAAAACCCTAACTGGTTCACTCATGTCTTTCAGGGATACCCGCGATCTGGTTTGGTCTGCACATGACTTCAGTCCCACGCTGTGCAGTTGACTCAGTGCTTCTTGGGGCAAGGAGGGATGATATTAAATACCACCCTTGCCAGTGTCCCTCACCTCCCAAGATGCATTTATTTTAGAAAGGAATGGGTTGGCAGGAAATTAAGGTCAGGATGTAAATACTGAGATGGGTGGTTTATTGAAAAGCTTGGGAATATTCAGAGCAGGCTTGTAGAAGGAAAAGTGTGTGTGGCGATTCGGTTAAAGTGGTCAGTTTAATAAACCTTCCACTGAAAGCTGTAAAATACTAGAAGGCAGAAACATGAGGAGGCCTTGGCCAATGCACGTTCGGGCATTGAACTCTATCCGCCATGACTTTGCCAACCCACTTTGTTGTCTTTGCCTCAGGGTCTCACGCACACAACTTCCTGGATATCCTTAAACATTTTTTAAAATCCCATTCTTAATGTTACAAGCCAACGCAGAGAGGACAGGGCAAGCCCTTAATCCATCTCATTACTTGCTCCAAAAACCAGTTCAAATTCAATTCAATTCATGGTCTCCACAAGAGAGACATACAAGATCCAAGCTGATAGGAAAAGGCATTGCACCTCATCTTGGGCTTGATCTGACACTTGAGCTTAGGCAAAAGGCTGAGATGTCACCCTCACATATGGAAAGTAACACCATAATTCCATGCCATGGCAAAATGCTGGTCCTCACAAATAAGTCAACTAGGATTACATCAAGGGCAGCACAGTGGTGCAGTAGTTAACACTGCTGCCTCCAGCGCTGAGGACCCATGTCGCTGTCTGCAATTAGCACATTCTCCCCATGTCTGTGTGAGTTTCACCCCCACAACCCAAAGATGTGCAGGTTAGGTGGATTGGTCATGCTAAATTGTCCCTTAATTGGAAAAAAATAATTGGGTACTCTAAATTTATTTTTAAAAATTAGGATTACAGCCAAATACAGCCAATTGGAGACTGCGCTCTTTATCCTGAATCCTTTCAACAATTGACCAGAAATTGGATTTTCATGAACTCCCACCTACCTCGAGCAACATGGAGCCCAGTTACCTTTGCTGTCCTGCGCATCTGCACATGGGAAATGTGAGAAGGAAGTTTCCATCTATTCTTGCCTGTGCTGTGAGATTGTCAATGGATTCCAATTGGAGCTACAGCTGTCCATCCCATGCCTGAAAAGAGGGAGTAAAATAGATCAGGAGGAACTGATCTCCAGTGAGTTTAACATTCCATTATAACTCATCTGTGCGAAATGGGGAGGAAGATCGTCCCCATTATCTCTTTGGCTGAGCTCATTTCTGCAGCCACAATTGGAAGTCAGCTTCTTCTCCTTTGGGGCCTTCAGTGCATGACTTTCAAAGGCCTGTACAGGTAGAATCTCAGTTTTGAGGTGTGTGGTGAACGTAATATATATGATATGATAATTCACACTGTCTTTGTAAGCACAGTAGCGTTACCCAACCACTAAGGGGAGTAGATCTGGGAGTACTCAGGAACTTGTACTGGGCTCCACCCTTGGCTCCGCCCTCGACTCCTCCCCCGAGTGCTGCTGTATAAATACCCTTGTCCAGAGTCAGCCTGAGTTCACTAAGAGTTCACCAACGGGTAACAGGCTGGCTCTGAAGTAAGTCGATTAAAGCCTAGATTCAAATCGGAAACACGTGTCTGGTGAATTGATGGTTCCATCAATTTAATCGACTTAAGAACAGTAAAAGATCGATCATGGAATCGGCCCTCAAGCCTGGACGCCTGGAACTCGACCCGCAGGATGCAGAGGCTAAAGAAATCTTTTCCCATTGGCTGCGGTGCTTCAAGGCCTACCTGGCAGAAGAGAGCACAGCCGAAACGACAGAGGATCAGAAGCTAAGTCTACTGCACACGAGGGTGAGCCACAGAATCTCTACTCAACTAAACTCAGCCAGTTCATATACTGCAGCGCTAGCAGTTCTCGATAAAATTTATGTAAGGCCCATTAATGAAGTTTACGCTCGCCATGTGTTCGCGACTTGCCGCCAGCGGCCTACAGAATCACTTGCTGAATTTCTAAGGGAACTCAATAATTTGTCCAATGACTGTAATTATCAAGCGGTTACCGCGGCTGAACGCGATGTTTTTGGAGCAGGCCTCAGGTCTAACTATGTGCGCCAGCGACTGGTGGAAAAGGGGGCCCAGGACTTAGAAACGACTGTGGAAGCTGCTACCACAATGGAGGTCTCCTTCCGCAGCCTTAACTCGTTCCCCACAGACCCCACGACCCAATCAATGGCCCCCGACCAGCGACTCCCCCAGGCCTGTGCTACACGGCCACCCAGCCGCCATGCTGCCCCAGCCAGCCACTATGCTGCTCCAGCCAGCCACTATGCTGCTCCAGCCAGCCACTATGCTGCTCCAGCCTGCCATTTCTGCGGCCAGAGCCAGCACCCGCGGCAGCACTGCCCGGCCCGCAACGCGACCTGCAGCAGCTGCGGGCGAAAAGGCCATTACGCAAGAGTGTGCCTCGCTAAAAGGGCCCCAGCTTCCAACTCCCCAGCGACTCAAAGTAATCGCTCCCCTCACTCGCAGTCCCGCGGGGCCCGAAACGCTGCGGCCTATGCCCCGACTCCGCCCCCTCCAGCCACGTGCGATCCATGGGGGCCGCCATCTTGGAAAACCTCCACCACGCGGCCGGCCACGTGCGACTCATGGGAGCCGCCATCTTGGACGCCATCTTCCTCGCCGCCCGCCACGTGCGGTCCACGGGCCCGATCGGCATCTCCGCGCTCGGACAACTCAGCGGAAGAATACAACTATGAACTCAGAGGGCAGTCATCACGGGGCCACTCCAGCACAGCTGATCAAGCCGCCGACTACCCGCAACTCAGCGCGGTCACCCTGGACCAATCACGACCAAAGAATCTACGAAACTCGATGGCAGAGGTCCATATCAACGGGTACAAAACGCCATGCCTCTTCGACTCCGGGAGCACTGAGAGCTTCATACATCCAGACCTGGTGAGACGCTGTTTGCTCCCCGTTTACCCCGTGCAGCAAACTATCTCGCTCGCTTCAGGCTCCCATTTGGTCCAGATCCAGGGCGCACCGCCGCGACACTCACAATCCGAGGCGCTAGCTACTCGAAATTCAAACTCTACGTTTTGCCCGAACTCTGCGTGCCATTCTTATTAGGCCTAGACTTCCAATGTAACCTCAAGAGCCTCACCCTCAGCTTCGGAGGGCCCCTGCCCCCACTCACGATCTGCAGCCTCGCTACGCTGCGAATCTCCCCCCCTCCTCTCTTCGCCAATCTCACAAAGGACTGTAAACCCGTAGCCACTCGGAGCAGGCGGTACAGCCTGCAGGATAGGGTATTTATCAGAACAGAGGTCCGAAGGCTACTCAGTGAGGGGGTTATAGAGGTCAGCAATAGTCCCTGGAGAGCTCAGGTGGTGGTCGCTAAGATCGGGGAAAAATTCCGCATGGTTGTCGACTATAGTCAGACCATAAATAGATTTACGCTCCTCGACGCGTATCCCCTCCCCAGGATTGCAGACATGGTAAACCAGATCGCCCAGTACCGGCTCTTTTCCACGGTGGATCTGAAGTCTGCATACCACCAGCTCCCAATCCGCCCGGAGGACCGCCACTACATGGCATTCGAGGCCGATGGCCACCTCTTCCATTTCCTCCGGGTCCCTTTCGGCGTCACTAATGGGGTCTCGTTGTTGCAACGAGCAATAGACCAAATGGTGGACCAGTACGGGCTGCGGGCCACGTTGCTGTATTTGGACAATGTCACCATCTATGACCAGCTATGACCAGCAGGACCACGACACCAACCTCCACCGTTTTCTCCAGACGGCACAGAAACTGAATCTCACGTACAACAAGGAGAAATGCGTTTTCCGCACAACCAGACTAGCCATCCTCGGCTATGTCGTGGAAAACGGAGTCCTGGGCCCAGACCCGGACCGTATGCACTCCCTCTTAGAACTCCCCCTCCCCCATTGCCCCAAGGCCCTCAAACGGTGCTTGGGCTTCTTCTCCTACTACGCCCAGTGGGTCCCTCAATATGCGGACAAAGCCCGCCCACTCTTTAGGGCCGCACGATTTCCCCTGTCAGCCTAGGCACTCCAGGCCTTCAACAGCATCAAGGAGGACATCGCCAAAGCAGCCATGCGGGCGGTGGATGAATCCACCCCCTTTCAGGTAGAGAGAGACGCCTCAGAGGTAGCTCTTGCAGCCACGTTAAATCAGGCAGAGACCAGTCGCATTTTTCTCCCGTAATCTCTCCGCTTCAGAACTCCGACACTCCTCAGTCGAGAAAGAAGCACAAGCCATTGTGGAGGCTATCCGTTACTGGAGGCACTACCTCACAGGTAGGAGGTTCACCCTCATCACCGACCAAAGATCGGTCGCCTTCATGTTCGACAACTCGCAAAGGGGAAAAATTAAAAACGACAAAATTCTGAGGTGGAGGATCGAACTCTCCGCCTACAATTACGATATTAAATATTGACCGGGAAGCTCAACGAGCCTCCGGATGCCCTATCCCGCGGGACATGCGCCAGCGCGCAGATCGACCGATTAAAAATCATCCACAATGACCTCTGCCACCCGGGGGTCACCCGGCTCGCCCACTACATCAGGGCCCGAAACCTGCCTTTCTCCAACGAGGAGGTAAAAGCGGTCACCAGGGACTGCCCGATCTGTGCAGAGTGCAAACCGCACTTCTATAGACCAGACAGGGCCCACCTGGTCAAGGCTTCTAGGCCCTTTGAACGCCTCGCGATTGATTTCAAAGGGCCACTCCCCTCAACTAACAAGAACGTTTACTTTTTAAACATCGTAGACGGGTTCTCCCGTTTCCCATTCGCTATCCCGTGCCCCGACATGACCTCCCACACAGTCATTAGGGCCCTGCATAGCATCTTCACCCTGTTTGGTTTCCCCAGCTACGTACACAGCGACCGGGGTTCGTCCTTCATGAGCGACGATCTGCGTCAGTACCTGCTCGACAAGGGCATTGCCTCGAGCAGGACTACCAGCTATAACCCCAGGGGGAACGGGCAGGTGGAGAGGGAGAACGCGACGGTTTGGAAGACCGTCCTACTGACCCTCCGGTCTAGAAAGCTCCAAGTCTCCCAGTGGCAGGAAGTCCTCCCAGACGCGCCACACTATTAGGTCCCTTTTGTGCACGGTGACCAATCAGACCCCTCACGAGAGGCTCTTCATTTTTTCCAGGGGCACCATCACGGGGGTCTCACTTCCCGCATGGCTGAGGACGCCAGGCCCCGTACTTCTGAGGAAACACGTCAGGGCACACACAACCGACCCCATTGTTGAAAAGGTGCGCCTGCTCCACTCCAACCCCCAGTACTCATTCGTCGAGTTCCCTGACGGCCTTCAGGACACTGTATCCCTCCGGGATCTGGCACTCACCGGATCCAGCGCCCCCTCTACCCCACAGAAGGACCCCTCACCCTGCACCCCATGCTGCCGCCCCCTTGCGCGCCCGAGCCCACGAGCTTGCTCCACCAGTTCCGCGCATCCGGGTCAGCCAGCCCCCAGCGCCCCCAGTCCCCGGTCGAACCAGGAGAGTATGAAGCTCAGATACAACCCCCCCTGGAGTCCGCCATCGTACCCCAGCACACAACACCCATCCAGCCACCGCAAGAGGCTGCAACCCCGGTGCTCCGCAGATCACAGCGGACAATTCTACCACCAGACAGACTGACGTTGTAGACCACCACCCCCGCCGGACTTTATTTTTTTGCAGGGGGTGAATGTGGTGAATGTAATATATATGATATGATAATTCACACTGTCTTTGTAAGCGCAGTAGCGTTATCCAACCACTAGGGGGAGTAGCTCTGTGAGTACTCAGGAATTTGTACTGGGCTCCACCCTTGGCTCCGCCCTCGACTTCTCCCCCTAGTGCTGCTGTATAAATACCCTTGTCCAGAGTCAGCCTGAGTTCACTAAGAGTTCATCAACGGGTAACAGGCTGGCTCTGAAGAAGATCGATTAAAGCCTAGATTCATATCGGAAACACGTGTCTGGTGAATTGATGGTTCCATCAAGGTGGTCCTCAAGATCAATGTGCTTCCACGATGATTAAATGTAGCAGTCAATTCCTGCTTGGTCTTTTTTCACCCAGGCAAGTCACATAGGGAGCCTCAAATGAAATCTCCTTCCTTTCCTCTGCTTGCTATTGGGCACAGTGGTGCCACAGATCACCTGGGACAGGACTGTACATTATTGTGTGGCTCACATTGCTGCCACTCTGTGCCAGTGGTGTGGGGAGTGGAAGTTGATGGTGGTGGATGGGCTGCCTATCAAGTGGCTGCATTGCCCTGCATGTTGGTGGTTGAGTATTATTAGAGATAGATAGAGATAAATAAATACAGCACTGGATCCCGGCAAGTGGAGAGTATTCCATCAAATGCCTGACTTGCGCCTTGTAGATGGTGGACAGGCTTTGGAGAGTCAGGAGGTGAGTTACTCACACAAAGGGCGGGATTCTCTCAGCCCGGGGCCAAGCCGGAGAATCTCCGTGACCGGCAAGAATTGTGCCATGATTCTCCGCTCATTGACGATGGCGTGGTCGAAGCAGCATTGGCCGGGGGCCGCTCTACGGGGCTCCCCTCCCGGGATGGGCCGAACGGCCGTGTCAAAAAACCCGAGTCCCGCCGGTGCCGTTCACATCTGCTCTCAGCCGGCGGGAACTCGGCGTGGAAGGGTTGAGGGGGGGTCCCTGGTGGGGGAGGGGTGGTCCGACCCCTGGGGGGGCCTCTGATGTGGCCTTGTCCGTGATCGGGGCCGATCGATCGGCAGGCCGGCCTCTCTGGCGGGGGCATCCTTTCTTCCTCGCCGGCCCCTGTAGCCCTGCGCCATGTTGTGTCGGGGCCGGCGCAGAGAAATGAAATGAAATGAGATGAAAATCTCTCATTGTCACAAATAGGCTTCAATGAAGTTACTGTGGAGAAGGAAGACACCGCGCATGCGGGCGTTGGCGTCGGTGCCACTGCACATGTGCAGGTTGGCACTGGCCCCACTGCGCATGTGCAGACCCAGCGGCGCCCAGTTCACGCCAGGATCAGCAGCTGGAACGGCGAGAGTCACTCCAGTGCCTTGCTGGCCCCCTGTTGACGGCGTCAGGATCGGAGAATCTGCCCAGAATTCCCAACGCCTGATCTGCTCTTGTAGCCACAGTGTGTATATAGCTAGTCCAGTTCAGTTTCTGGTCAATGGTTTGTCCCAGGATGTTAATTCTCTTGTGTTGGCAATGGCCATTGCCTGACACTTCTGTGGTGTGAATCTTACTTGCCATTTAGTTCATTGTTCTCCCAAAAGCTGTGACAGCAGCAAACATTGTGCACCCAGTATTTTAAGGACATATTTGCTTCTAGATAGAATGATTGCGCGAGCGATTGGTTGGTTTTCCGGTACCATGTCAAGTTAAGTTGCAGCTCAATGGTGGAAATTTCACTTGGTTAGTCAGACTACATTGAAGGGCTGGAGTGTGCAAGGTTGGTGATGTGGCTCTTGGCTGGGTACCATGCCATCTGTTGCCTCATGGCACGAAATGTCAGGTGCTCATTATCCCCCCAACCAGGACAATGTCCTTTGTTCAAAAGTGAATGAGCGGCTAATGAATTTTATTTACATAAAAATCATCAAGCATAGTTATAGTTATCACCTCTTGTGTCACAGGAATATTATGAACTCTCCAACGCACGTTTTGGAAAGTTGTTTCATGTGAACTCAGTTAGTTATTGACATTTTCACTAATCTAAACAGTGCTGATATCTTTGGAATGCCATTAACTCCTGTAATTAACGCAATTGGTTCGAGCTCTGTGTCACCACGTAACTGCTATAAAAGATTGCTCAGTTTCTCCACCCTCCCCCCAACTTCTTCATTTGTTCTACTTGACATCGGCCTATTTAGAACAATAACTGTTCCACTTGACATCGGCCAATTTGGAACAGTAACTGGGGAAAATGGCTACCTTCAATGAAAAGAAGACATGTAGCCAGCGCATGGAAGCTTTCGGACGCTTTCTCTGGAATCCAGACACAAAAGAGTTAATGGGACGGACACCTAAAAACTGGGGTATGTGAGTCCTCGAGACAACTCATGGGTTGGACAGCATCCAGAAACAATTGAGTTTTTTTTTAATTTTTAAAATAAATTTAGAGTGCATAATTCTTTTTTTCCAATTAAGGAGCAATTTAGCTTGGCCAATCCACCTACCCTGCGCATCTTTGTGTTGTGGGGGTGAAACCCACGCAAACACGGGGAGAATGTGCAAACTCCACACGGACAGTGACCCAGAGTCAGGATCGAACCTGGGATCTCGGCGCTGTGAGGGAGCAATTGAGTTAAGAAACCCTCAGAGGACACAGAGTGCAGAATGAGAGAAGCAATGATGAGTTTATACTGAGCATTGCTTAGTCTGCAGTTAAGGATTGTGGCCTGTCTGTTATAGAAAAGATATTTAAAATATTTATTGAGAGTGCACGCCATAGATTCACCACGATAGTGCCAGGAATAGGAAAATATAGTTATCAGTAAAGAATTGAAATACTGCAACTAATTCTGGGACTGTGGAGGATTGTTTAGGATTGATTGGGGGGAGAGGGAGCAGTGGGATTCGTTTTGGATTGATACTAGGCTATGTGGAGAGAGTGGGGCTGTGAGATAAGTTTGGGTTTGATACAGTGCTGCGAGAAGAGAGTGGGACAATGAGATTTGTTTTGAGTTGATACAGGGCTATGAGGAGAGAGTGGGGCAGTGGGATTAGTTTGGGTTTGATATAGGGCTATGGGTAGAGAGTGGGCAGTGGGATTCGTTTGGGATAGATACAGGGCTATGAGAAGAGAGAGTGGGAAGTGGGATTTGTTTGAGATAGATACAGGGCTATGGGAAGAGAGTGGGTCACTGAGATTAGTTTGGGGTTGATACAGGGCTATGGAGAAAGAGTGGGGGCAGTGGGATTAGTTTGGGATTGACACAGGAACATAGGGAGAGTGAGGCAGTGGGATTAGTTTGAAGATTAATTCAGGGCTATGAGGCGGACGTGGGGCAGAGCTATTACTTTGAGATTGATACAGGGCTACGGGGAAAGAGAGGGAAGTGGCATTAGCGTGGGATTGATACAGGGCCTGGGGAAAGAGAAGAGCAGTGGGATTAGTTTGGGATTGGTAAAGGGCTATGGGGAGAGAGTGGGGCATGGGGATAGGATGGGATTGTACTAGAACATAGAACATAGAACATTACAGCGCAGTACAGGCCCTTCGGCCCTCGATGTTGCGCCGACCTGTGAAACCCCTCTAAAGCCCATCTACACTATTCCCTTATCATCCATATGTCCCACCTTTTCCCCCACCTTTGGGCAGCACGGTGGCATTGTGGATAGCACAATTGCTTCACAGCTCCAGGGTCCCAGGTTCGATTCCGGCTTGGGTCACTGTCTGTGCGGAGTCTGCACATCCTCCCCATGTGTGCGTGGGTTTCCTCCGGGTGCTCCGGTTTCCTCCCACAGTCCAAAGATGTGCAGGTTAGGTGGATTGGCCATGATAAATTGCCCTTAGTGTCCAAAATTGCCCTTAGTGTTGGGTGGGCTAACTGGGTTATGGGGATAGGGTGGAGATGTTGACCTTGAGACGGGTGCTCTTTCCAAGAGCTGGTGCAGACTCGATGGGCCGGATGGCCTCCTTCTACACTGTAAATTCTATGATAATCTATGCCTATCCAATGGCCATTTGAATGCCCTTAGTGTTGGCGAGTCCACTACTGTTGCAAGCAGGGCATTCCACGCCCCTACTACTCTCTGAGTAAAGAACCTACCTCTGACATCTGTCCTATATCTATCTCCCCTCAATTTAAAGCTATGTCCCCTCGTGCTGGACATCACCATCTGAGGAAAAAGGCTCTCACTGTCCACACTATCTAATACTAGTCTGGAAAGAATTGGCACAGTCACATTGGGCCACATTGTGCTGTAACATTCATTGGTTTGAATTACTTTTCAAAAATTGCTGATCTTTCAGTGTTTTGCACATCTGTCTGTAAACCTTTTAAGGTAGGGTAGCCTTCCAATCCTTTTTGCATAGCAGGAAATTTGACAAGAAGTAATCTCAAACTTTCAATTGATAATCAGTTACAATTCCAAGTGACAGCCTCTAAACGTTTCCATTAACTGTGCAGATAATGTACATCTATACAAATCCGACAAGTAACATAAAGGTTTGTAGTGTGATCAATAAGGGCTGATTTTGGCACCCTTTCATATAACAGAAGATATTTCATGAGAGGAGTTCATTTTCTGCAACAATGCAAGAGAACTATTCTTTATCTTCTATAAAAATCTGGGGCTGGATTCTCCGTCGGGGCGCGCCACATTTCTGTTTCACCCCGCCGGCGGGATGCTCCATTACGCTGGCTGGTCAATGGGGTTTCCCATTGTGGGGCAGCCTCGTCGGGAAACCCCTGGGCTGCTGGCAAAATGGAACATGCCACCGCCGGAGAATCCAGACCATGATCTATTTTTGGCCTGGAGCTTTTTGTCAGCAGCGATACCGTTACTAACTTTGGAGAGAGCTGCCCATAAAGATTTAGCGGGCACTGTGGCACCATATTTCCCCCGATTGTGACTTTAATTTGATTCTGCCACCACCTTTGGTGATCTCTGGTTGCCCTGCAAGCAGGCTGTTTGGCCAATCAGAATGAAGAACTCTGAGGCAGCAAACCACAAATTTAAAAAAAAACAAAGACTGCCATTCATTTTTTGTATAATTTTACAGAGAGTGAACAAAAGTTTGGGATACATGAGTTATTGGCAGAATCTGAAGTATGAGCAAACATGCATGATTTTAAAAATCATTGGAATGTTTATCATGGAATGGAAGGAGTGATACTCCAGTCTTCTAAGACTAGTGTTTCAAGGCCAGCGAGAATGTTGAGCAGTAACTGTAACTTCAGTGTTAAAGAACCTCATTCGTGGCGCAATGGTTAGCACTGCTGCGTCACGACGCTGAGGATGCTTGATCCCGGCTCTGGGTCACTGTCTGTGTGGAGTTTGCACATTCTCTCCGTGTTTGCGTGGGTTTCACCCCCACAACCCAAAGATGTGCAGGCTAGGTGGATTGGCCATGCTAAATTGCCCCTTAATTGGGGAAAAGAAAAATTGGGGACTCTAAATTTTTTTAAAAACTCATTCAGCGTAACGTTTTTAAAAACAACATACTGTGGATTCTGGAGATCAGAAATAAAAGAAAGGGACAATAAACGATACAAATATAAATGTAAACATAGTTCAGTGCGTAACCCAACCCTCCATCTCCCACTGTTCCCGCCTACTCTAAACACAAAATAGCCTAACTCCCCCCTACCCCACACCCCCCCCCCCTTATCCACACCCCCCTTATTGAATCTGCTGACAGTTTAGTTTTCTCCGAAGAAGTCGATAAAAGGCTGCCACCTCCGAACGGACCCTAATGTTGATCCTCTCAAGGTGAACTTCATTTTCTCAAGCCAAAGAAACCCAGCTATGTCGGTAAACCAAACCCCTGATTTTGGGGGCTTCGAGTCCATCCACGCTAGCAATGTCCGTCTCCAGGCTACCAAGGAGGCAAAGGCCAAAATATCAGCCTCTCTCGCACCCTAGACTCCCGAATCTTCCGACACTCCAATAATCGCCACCTCTGGACTCAGCGCCACCCTCGTTTTCAAAACTATGGACATGACATCCGCAAATCCCTGCCAGTATCTCCTAAGCTTCGGGCATGCCCAAAACATGTGGACATGATTTGCAGGTCCTCCCGCACACCTCACTCACCCATCCTCCACACCAAAGAACTTGCTCATCCGGGCCACCGTCATGTGTGCCCGGTGAACCACCTTGAATTGCATCAGGCTGAGCCTGGCACAAGATGAGGACATGTTGACTCTGCTCAGATCATCCTCCCACAGAACCACCTCTGCCTCCCCTCCCAGCTCATCTCCCCATTCACACATCTGGGTTTCCTCCCACTCCATAAATTCTTTGTGTGGAGATCCTCAGGTAAAATCACCACCAGTCAGCTCACCTCCCTAAAAGGGGAAAGCAGCCTATGGTCATTTGGAACTATGGACACTTTACTTTATTACTTACATCTGGAATAAAGTTCACATCAAATCACAACTTCTGCACTGATTCGATCAGCGAATGTTGCAGAAGTGATCCAAGGGGAGAAGCAGCTTCTAACTGAGAACCAAACCAGCATTTTCACTTTTTTAAAAAATCCAATTAAGGAGCAATTTAGTGTGGCCATCTTTGGGTTGTGGGGGTGAGACACAGGGAGAATATGCAAACTCCACACAGCAGTGACCAGGAGCCGGGGTCAAACCCAGGTCCTTAGTGCTAACCACTGCACCACAGTGCCGCCCAGCATTTTCACATTCAACTGTGATTGTGCCGACACTGGACGTTGCTGTCAGTTTCGCACAGTAATTATCATAGAATTTACAGTGCAGAAAGAGGCCAGTCGGCCCATCGAGTCTGCACCGCCTCTTGGAAAGAGCAGCCTACCCGAGGTCAACACCTCCACCCTATCCCCATAACCCCACCCAACACTAAGGGCAATTTTGGACACTAAGGGTAATTTATCATGGCCAATCCACCAAACCTGCACATCTTTGGACTGTGGGAGGAAACCGGAGCACCCGGAGGAAACCCACTCAGAAACGGGGAGGATGTGCAGACTCCGCACAGACAGTGACCCAAGCCGGAATCGAACCTGGGACCCTGGAGCTGTGAAGCAATTGTGCTATCCACAATGCTACTGTGCTGCCCTTTAATGACACTGAACATTTACAGTTTAAGAGTTAATGTGAGCATAAATTCCAGGCCATTAAAGATGGCAAATATCGTGTCCTACCAGATTCGAAGGAGCTGTGGAATTTCAATTGAATGTTTTTAGAGTTTGAACAAAGTTATAGGATTACGGATAGTGAAGCTTATGAGGGAGAAAGGAATACAGAGTTAAACTGACAGATTCAATGCTGGGAGGAGGCTTGAATGGAGCAACAAGGAGTGATTTTGGGGCCAGTGCCGTACATCCAATCTAATTCTGTACATCGTTTTGTCTCTCCTATCCCAGTTTTCATCAGTCTGTACTATGCAGCCTTCTACGTTGTAATGTGTGCATTGTTCGCACTGTCCCTCTTTGTGCTGTTGTACACGACAGATCCGTACACACCAACATACCAAGACCGGCTCAAAACACCAGGTAAGGTGCAAGATTCAAACATTAAAGGGTAAGTGTGTCTCTCACTGTGATTCTCAGTGCTGTGTAATGGTCAGTGTTTCTCACTGTGATTCTCAGCACGGTGTAATGGTCAGTGTCTCTCACTGTGATTCTCAGCGCTGTGTAATGGTCAGTGTCTCTCACTGTGATTCTCAGCGCTGTGTAATGGTCAGTGTCTAACTGTGATTCTCAGCACTGTCCAATGGTCAGTGTGTCTCACTGTGATTCTCAGCACTGTGTAATGGTCAGTGTGCCTGCCTGTGATTCTCAGCGCTGTGTAATGGTCAGTGTCTCTCACTGTGATTCTCAGCACTGTGTAATGGTCAGCGTGTCTCACTGTGATTCTCAGCGCTGTGTAATGGTCAGTGTGCCTGCCTGTGATTCTCAGCGCTGTGTAATGGTCAGTGTCACTCACTGTGATTCTCAGCGCTGTGTAATGGTCAGTGTTTCTCACTGTGATTCTCAGCGCTGTGTAATGGTCAGTGTGTCTCACTGTGATTCTCAGCGCTGTGTAATGGTCAGTGTTTCTCACTGTGATTCTCAGCGCTGTGTAATGGTCAGTGTCTCTCACTGTGATTCTCAGCACTGTGTAATGGTCAGTGTGTCTCACTGTGATTCTCAGCGCAGAATAATGGTCAGTGTCTCTCACTGATTCCCAGCGCTGTGTAATGGTCAGTGTCTCTTAATGTGATTCTCGGCACTGTGTAATGGTCAGTGTTTCTCACTGTGATTCTCAGCACTGTGTAATGGTCAGTGTTTCTCACTGTGATTCTCAGCGCTGTGTAATGGTCAGCGTCTCTCACTGTGATTCTCAGCACTGTGTAATGGTCAGTGTCTCACTGTGATTCTAGCGCTGTGTAATGGTCAGTGTCTCACTGTGATTCTCAGCGCTGTGTAATGGTCAGTGTTTCTCACTGTGATTCTCAGCGCTGTGTAATGGTCAGTGTCTCTCACTGTGATTCTCAGCACTGTCCAATGGTCAGTAAGTGTCCCTGTGATCCTCAGCACTGTGCAAAGGTCTGCATAGCTCACTGTAATTCTCAGCAATCTGTAATGGTTTGGGTCTCCGAGTGGTTCTCAGCACTGTGTAGAGTCCATTGTGTCTCGCTCCCATTCTCAGGACTGTTTTATGATCAGTGTGAATGACTGTGTAATGGACAGTGTGTCTCTGTATCATTCTTTGATTTGATTTGATTTGATTTTGATTTTGATTTGATTTATCGTCACATGTAACGAAGAACAGTGAAAAGTATTTTTCTGTGGCCGAGGAATGTACACAGTACGTACACAGTAGAAGCAAGAATAATCAACAGAGAACATTGAAAAATGGTCATTGACAGAACACTGATTCGTTAGTGTGGAACAATCACTGTCACTGTTTCCACTGTGATTCTCAGCGCTGTATAATGGTCAGTGTCTCTCACTGTGATTCTCAGCACTGTGTAGTGGTCACTGTTTCTCACTGTGATTCTCAGCACTGTGTAATGGTCAGTGTCTCTCACTGTGATTCTCAGCACTGTGTAATGGTCACTGTTTCTCACTGTGATTCTCAGCACTGTGTAATGGTCAGTGTCTCTCACGGTGATTCTCAGCACTGTGTAATGGTCAGTGTCTCTCACTGTGATTCTCAGCACTGTGTAATGGTCACTGTTTCTCACTGTGATTCTCAGCGCCGTGTAATGGTCAGTGTCTCTCACTGTGATTCTCAGCACTGTGTAATGGTCAGTGTCTCTCACTGTGATTCTCAGCGCTGTGTAATGGTAAGTGCCTCACTGTGATTCTCAGCATTGCATAATGGTCAGTGTGTCGAACTCCGTAATGGTCAGTACATTTAAATGTGATTCTCAGCAGTAATCATTCTGCCTCACACTGTAATTAACAGGATTGTTTAACGGTCAATAAGTCTCACTGATTGTCAGCACTGTTGAATGGTCAGTGAGTCTTACTGATTCTCAGCACTGTGGAATGTTCAGTGTGTCTCAGTGAATCGCAGCATTGTGTAATGGTCAGTGTGTCTTACCGTGTGTCCCACTCTGATTCTCAGCATCTCAGCACTGTGTGATGGTCAGTGTCTCTCACTGTGATCCTCAGCACTGTGTAATGGTCAGTGTGTCTCACTGTGATTCTCAGCACTGTGTAATGGTCAGCGTGTCTCACTGTGATTCTCAGCGCTGTGTAATGGTCAGTGTGTCTCACTGTGATTCTCAGCGCTGTGTAATGGTCAGTGTGTCTCACTGTGATTCTCAGCGCTGTGTAATGGTCAGCGTGTCTCACTGTGATTCTCAGCGCTGTGTAATGGTCAGTGTGTCTCACTGTGATTCTCAGCGCTGTGTAATGGTCAGCGTGTCTCACTGTGATTCTCAGCGCTGTGTAATGGTCAGTGTGTCTCACTGTGATTCTCAGCACTGTGTAATGGTCAGCGTGTCTCACTGTGATTCTCAGCGCTGTGTAATGGTCAGCGTGTCTCACTGTGATTCTCAGCGCTGTGTAATGGTCAGTGTGTCTCACTGTGATTCTCAGCGCTGTGTAATGGTCAGTGTGTCTCACTGTGATTCTCAGCGCTGTGTAATGGTCAGTGTGTCTCACTGTGATTCTCAGCGCTGTGTAATGGTCAGTGTGTCTCACGGTGATTCTCAGCGCTGTGTAATGGTCAGTGTGTTTCACTGTGATTCTCAGCGCTGTGTAATGGTCAGTGTCTCTCATTCTGATTCTCAGCATTGTATTTGACTGTGTCGAACTCTGTAATGATCAGTACATTTAAATGTGACTCTCAGCAGTAATCAGTCTGCCTCACTGTAATTAACAGGATTCTTTAACGGTCAATAAGTCTCACTGATGAGACTTTTGAATGGTCAGTGAGTTTTACTGATTCTCAGCACTGCGGAATGGTCAGTGTGTCTCAGTGAATCGCAGCATTGTGTAATGATCATTGTGTCTCACCATGTGTCCCACTTTGATTTTCAGCATTTCTGCACTGTGTGATGGTCAGTGTCACTCACTGTGATTCTCAGCGCTGTGTGATGGTCAGTGTCTCTCACTCTGATTCTCAGCACTGTGTAATGGTCAGTGTGTCTCAATGTGATTCTCAGCACCGTGTAAAGGTCAGTGTCTCTCACTGTGATTCTCAGCACTGTGTGATGGTCAGAGTCTCTCACTGTCATTCTGAGCACTGTGTAATGGTCAGTGTTTCTCACTGTGATTCTCAGCGCTGTGTAATGGTCAGTGTGTCTCACTGTGATTCTCAGCGATGTGTAATAGTCAGTGTCACTCACTGTGATTCTCAGCGCCGTGTAATGGTCAGTGTTTCTATTGTGATTCTCAGCACTGTGTAATGGTCAGTATATCTCACTGATTCTCAGTGCTGTGCAATGGTCAGTGTCTCACTTTGGTTCTCAGCGATGTGGAATGGTCAGTGACTCACTGTGATTCTCAGCGATGTGTAATGGTCAGTGTCACTCAATGTGATTCTCAGCACTGTGTAATGGTCAGTGTCTCTCACTGTGATTCTCAGCGCTGTGTAGTGATCAGAATCTCTCACTGTGATTCTCAGCACTGTCCAATGGTCAGTAAATGTCCCTGTGATTCTCAGCGCTGTGTAATGGTCAGTGTGTCTCACTGTGATTCACAGCACTGTGTAATGGTCAGTGTGTCTCTCACTGATTCTCAGCACTGTGTAATGGTCAGTGTTTCTCACTGTGATTCTCAGCACTGTGTAATGGTCAGTGTCACTCACTGTGATTCTCAGTGCTGTGTAATGGTAGTGTCTCTCACTGTGATTCTCAGCGCTGTGTAATGGTCAGTGTGTCTCACTGTGATTCACAGCACTGTGTAATGGTCAGTGTGTCTCACTGTGATTCTCAGCACTGTGTAATGGTCAGTGACTCTCACTATGATTCTCAGCACCGTGTAATGGTCAGTGTCTCTCACTGTGATTCTCAGTGCTGTGTAATGGTCAGTGTCTCTCACTGTGATTCTCAGCACTGTGTAATGGTCAGTGTGTCTCACTGTGATTCTCAGTGCTGTGTAATGGTCAGTGTGTCTCACTGTGATTCTCAGCGCTGTGTAATGGTCAGCGTGTCTCACGGTGATTCTCAGCGCTGTGGAATGGTCAGTGTGTCTCACTGTGATTCTCAGCGCTGTGTAATGGTAAGTGTCTCACTGTGATTCTCAGCGCTGTGTAATGGTCAGTGTCTCTCACTGTGATTCTCAGTATTGTATTTGACTGTGTCGAACTCTGTAATAATCAGTACATTTAAATGTGACTCTCAGCAGTAATCAGTCTGCCTCACTGTAATTAAGAGGATTGTTTAACGGTCAATAAGTCTCACTGATTGTCAGCACTTTTGAATGGTCAGTGAGTTTTACTGATTCTCAGCACTGTGGAAGGGTCAGTGTGTCTCAGTGAATCTCAGCATTGTGTAATGATCATTGTGTCTCACCGTGTGTCCCACTATGATTCTCAGCATTTCAGCACTGTGTAAAAGTCAGAGTCTCTCGCTGTGATTCTCAGCGCTGCGTAAAGGTCTGTGTCTCTCACTGTGATTCTCAGTGCTGTGTAATGGTCAGTGTGTCTCACTGTGATTCTCAGCGCTGTGTAATGGTCACTGTCTCTCACTGTGATTCTCAGCGCTGTGTAATGGTCAGTGTGTCTCACTGTGATTCTCTGCAATCTGTAATGGTCAGTATGTCTCACTGTGATTCTCAGCATTGTATAATGGTCAGTGTGTCGAACTCCGTAATGGTCAGTACATTTAAATGTGATTCTCAGCAGTAATCATTCTGCCTCACACTGTAATTAACAGGATTGTTTAACGGTCAATAAGTCTCACTGATTGTCAGCACTGTTGAATGGTCAGTGAGTCTTACTGATTCTCAGCACTGTGGAATGTTCAGTGTGTCTCAGTGAATCGCAGCATTGTGTAATGGTCAGTGTGTCTTACCGTGTGTCCCACTCTGATTCTCAGCATCTCAGCACTGTGTGATGGTCAGTGTCTCTCACTGTGATCCTCAGCACTGTGTAATGGTCAGTGTGTCTCACTGTGATTCTCAGCACTGTGTAATGGTCAGTGTGTCTCACTGTGATTCTCAGCGCTGTGTAATGGTCAGCGTGTCTCACTGTGATTCTCAGCGCTGTGTAATGGTCAGCGTGTCTCACTGTGATTCTCAGCGCTGTGTAATGGTCAGCGTGTCTCACTGTGATTCTCAGCGCTGTGTAATGGTCAGTGTGTCTCACTGTGATTCTCAGCGCTGTGTAATGGTCAGTGTGTCTCACTGTGATTCTCAGCGCTGTGTAATGGTCAGTGTGTCTCACTGTGATTCTCAGCGCTGTGTAATGGTCAGTGTGTCTCACGGTGATTCTCAGCGCTGTGTAATGGTCAGTGTGTTTCACTGTGATTCTCAGCGCTGTGTAATGGTCAGTGTCTCTCATTCTGATTCTCAGCATTGTATTTGACTGTGTCGAACTCTGTAATGATCAGTACATTTAAATGTGACTCTCAGCAGTAATCAGTCTGCCTCACTGTAATTAACAGGATTCTTTAACGGTCAATAAGTCTCACTGATGAGACTTTTGAATGGTCAGTGAGTTTTACTGATTCTCAGCACTGCGGAATGGTCAGTGTGTCTCAGTGAATCGCAGCATTGTGTAATGATCATTGTGTCTCACCATGTGTCCCACTTTGATTTTCAGCATTTCTGCACTGTGTGATGGTCAGTGTCACTCACTGTGATTCTCAGCGCTGTGTGATGGTCAGTGTCTCTCACTCTGATTCTCAGCACTGTGTAATGGTCAGTGTGTCTCAATGTGATTCTCAGCACCGTGTAAAGGTCAGTGTCTCTCACTGTGATTCTCAGCACTGTGTGATGGTCAGAGTCTCTCACTGTCATTCTGAGCACTGTGTAATGGTCAGTGTTTCTCACTGTGATTCTCAGCGCTGTGTAATGGTCAGTGTGTCTCACTGTGATTCTCAGCGATGTGTAATAGTCAGTGTCACTCACTGTGATTCTCAGCGCCGTGTAATGGTCAGTGTTTCTATTGTGATTCTCAGCACTGTGTAATGGTCAGTATATCTCACTGATTCTCAGTGCTGTGCAATGGTCAGTGTCTCACTTTGGTTCTCAGCGATGTGGAATGGTCAGTGACTCACTGTGATTCTCAGCGATGTGTAATGGTCAGTGTCACTCAATGTGATTCTCAGCACTGTGTAATGGTCAGTGTCTCTCACTGTGATTCTCAGCGCTGTGTAGTGATCAGAATCTCTCACTGTGATTCTCAGCACTGTCCAATGGTCAGTAAATGTCCCTGTGATTCTCAGCGCTGTGTAATGGTCAGTGTGTCTCACTGTGATTCACAGCACTGTGTAATGGTCAGTGTGTCTCTCACTGATTCTCAGCACTGTGTAATGGTCAGTGTTTCTCACTGTGATTCTCAGCACTGTGTAATGGTCAGTGTCACTCACTGTGATTCTCAGTGCTGTGTAATGGTAGTGTCTCTCACTGTGATTCTCAGCGCTGTGTAATGGTCAGTGTGTCTCACTGTGATTCACAGCACTGTGTAATGGTCAGTGTGTCTCACTGTGATTCTCAGCACTGTGTAATGGTCAGTGACTCTCACTATGATTCTCAGCACCGTGTAATGGTCAGTGTCTCTCACTGTGATTCTCAGTGCTGTGTAATGGTCAGTGTCTCTCACTGTGATTCTCAGCACTGTGTAATGGTCAGTGTGTCTCACTGTGATTCTCAGTGCAGTGTAATGGTCAGTGTGTCTCACTGTGATTCTCAGCGCTGTGTAATGGTCAGCGTGTCTCACGGTGATTCTCAGCGCTGTGGAATGGTCAGTGTGTCTCACTGTGATTCTCAGCGCTGTGTAATGGTCAGCGTGTCTCACTGTGATTCTCAGCGCTGTGTAATGGTCAGTGTCTCTCACTGTGATTCTCAGTATTGTATTTGACTGTGTCGAACTCTGTAATAATCAGTACATTTAAATGTGACTCTCAGCAGTAATCAGTCTGCCTCACTGTAATTAAGAGGATTGTTTAACGGTCAATAAGTCTCACTGATTGTCAGCACTTTTGAATGGTCAGTGAGTTTTACTGATTCTCAGCACTGTGGAAGGGTCAGTGTGTCTCAGTGAATCTCAGCATTGTGTAATGATCATTGTGTCTCACCGTGTGTCCCACTATGATTCTCAGCATTTCAGCACTGTGTAAAAGTCAGAGTCTCTCGCTGTGATTCTCAGCGCTGCGTAAAGGTCTGTGTCTCTCACTGTGATTCTCAGTGCTGTGTAATGGTCAGTGTGTCTCACTGTGATTCTCAGCGCTGTGTAATGGTCACTGTCTCTCACTGTGATTCTCAGCGCTGTGTAATGGTCAGTGTGTCTCACTGTGATTCTCAGCACTGTGGTCAGTGTCTCTCACTGTGATTCTCAGCACTGTGTAATGGTCAGTGTGTCTCACTGTGATTCTCAGTGCTGTGTAATGGTCAGTGTCTCTCACTGTGATTCTCAGTGCTGAGTAATGGTCAGTGTGTCTCACTGTGATTCTCAGCACTGTGTAATAGTCAGTGTCTCTCACTGCGATTCTCAGCACTGTGTAATGGTCAGTGTTTCTCACTGTGATTCTCAGCGCTGTGTAATGGTCAGTGTCTCTCACTGATTCTCAGCGCTGTGTAATGGTCAGTGTTTCTCACTGTGATTCTCAGCACTGTGTAATTGTCAGTGTCACTCACTGTGATTCTCAGTGCTGTGTAATGGTCAGTGTCTCTCACTGTAATTCTCAGTGCTGAGTAATCGTCAGTGTGTCTCACTGTGATTCTCAGCACTGTGTAATGGTCAGTGTCTCTCACTGTGATTCTCAGCGCTGTGTAATGGTCAGTGTGTCTCACTGTGATTCACAGCACTGTGTAATGGTCAGTGTGTCTCACTGTGATTCTCAGCACTGTGTAATGGTCAGTGACTCTCACTATGATTCTCAGCACCGTGTAATGGTCAGTGTCTCTCACTGTGATTCTCAGTGCTGTGTAATGGTCAGTGTCTCTCACTGTGATTCTCAGCACTGTGTAATGGTCAGTGTGTCTCACTGTGATTCTCAGTGCTGTGTAATGGTCAGTGTGTCTCACTGTGATTCTCAGGACCGTGTAATGGTCAGTGTGTCTCACTGTGATTCTCAGCACTGTGTAATGGTCAGTGTCTCTCACTGTGATTCTCAGCGCTGTGTAATGGTCAGCGTGTCTCACTGTGATTCTCAGCACTGTGGTCAGTGTCTCTCACTGTGATTCTCAGCGCTGTGTAATGGTCAGTGTCTCTCACTGTGATTCTCTGCACTGTGTTATGGTCAGTGTGTCTCACTGTGATTCTCAGCATGGCTTAATGGTCAGTGTTTCTCACTGTGATTCTCAGCGCTGTGTAATGGTCAGTGTCTCTCACTGTGATTCTCAGCACTGTGTAATGGTCAGTGTGTCCCACTGTGATTCTCAGCACTGTGTAATGGTCAGTGTCTCTCACTGTGATTCTCAGCACTGTGTAATGGTCAGTGTGTCCCACTGTGATTCTCAGCACTGTGTAATGGTCAGTGTGTCTCACTGCGATTCTCAGCACTGTGTAATGGTCAGTGTCTCTCACTGTGATTCTCAGCGCTGTGTAATGGTCAGTGTCTCACTGTGATTCTCAGCGCTGTGTAATGGTCAGTGTCTCACTGTGATTCTCAGCGCTGCGTAATGGTCTGTGTCTCACTGTGATTCTCAGCACTGTGTAATGGTCTGTGTCTCTCACTGTGATTCTCAGCGCTGTGTAATGGTCAGTGTTTCACTGTGATTCTCAGCGCTGTGTAATGGTCAGCGTGTCTCACTGTGATTCTCAGCACTGTGTAATGGTCAGTGTCTCACTGTGATTCTCAGCGCTGTGTAATGGTCAGTGTCTCACTGTGATCCTAGCGCTGTGTAATGGTCAGCGTCTCTCACTGTGATTCTCGGCACTGTGTACTGGTCAGTGTTTCTCACTGTGATTCTCAGCACTGTGTAATGGTCAGCGTCTCTCACTGTGATTCTCGGCACTGTGTAATGGTCAGTGACTCTCACTGTGATTCTCGGCACTGCGTAATGGCCTGTGTCTCTCACTGTGATTCTCAGCACTGTGTAATGGTCAGTGTGTCTCACTGTGATTCTCGGCACTGTGTACTGGTCAGTGTTTCTCACTGTGATTCTCAGCACTGTGTAATGGTCAGTGTCTCTCACTGTGATTCTCGGCACTGTGTACTGGTCAGTGTTTCTCACTGTGATTCTCAGCACTGTGTAATGGTCAGTGTCTCTCACTGTTATTCTCAGCACTGTCCAATGGTCAGTAAGTGTCCCTGTGATTCTCAGCACTGTGCAAAGTTCTGCATGGCTCACTGTGATTCTCAGCAATCTTTAGTGCTTTGGGTCTCTGAGTGGTTCTCACTACTGTGTAGAGGCGATTGTGTCTCACTGTGATTCTCAGCGTTGTGTAATGGTCAGTGTTCTCACTGTGATTCTCTGCAATCTGTAATGGTCAGTATGTCTGACTGTAATGCTCAGCATTGTATAATGGTCAGTGTGTCGCACTCCGTAATGGTCAGTACATTTAAATGTGATTCTCAGCAGTAATCATTCTGCCTCACTCTGTGACTAACAGGATTGTGTAACAGTCAATAAGTCTGACTGATTGTCAGCACTGTTGAATGTTTAGTGAGTCTTACTAATTCTCTGCACTGTGGAATAGTCAGTGTGTCACAGTGAATTTCAGCATTGTGTAATGTTCAGTGTCTCTCACAGTGATTCTCAGCACTGCGTAATGGTCAGTGTCTCTCACTGTGATTCTCAGCACTGTGTAAAGGTCAGTGTCTCACTGTTATTCTCAGCACTGTGTAATGGTCAGTGTCTCTCACTGTGCTTCTCAGCACTGTGTAATGGTCAGCATGTCTCACTGTGATTCTCAGCACTGTGTAATGGTGAGTGTCTCTCACTGTGATTCTCAGCGCTGTGTAATGGTCAGTGTGTCTCACTGTGATTCTCAGCGCTGTGTAATTGTCAGTGTCTCTCACTGTGATTCTCAGCGCTGTGTAATGGTCAGTGTGTCTCACTGTGATTTTCAGCGCTGTGTAATTGTCAGTGTCTCTCACTGTGATTCTCAGCACTGTGTAATGGTCAGTGTGTCTCACTGTGATGCTGCGCACTGTGTAATGGTCAGTGTCTCTCACTGTGATTCTCAGCACTGTCTAATGGTCAGTGTCTCTCACTGTGATTCTCAGCACTGTGTAATGGTCAGTGTCACTCACTGTGATTCTCAGCAATGTGTAATGGTCAGTGTCTCTTATTGTGATTTTCAGCGCTGTGTAATGGTCAGCGTGTCTCACTGTGATTCTCAGCGCTGTGTAATGGTCAGTCTGTCTCACTGAGATTCTAAGCACTGTGTAACGGTCAGTGTCTCTCACTGTGATTCACAGCACTGTGTAATGGTCAGCATGTCTCACTGTGATTCTCAGCACTGTGTAATGGTCAGTGTCACTCACTGTGATTCTCAGCACTGTTCAATGGTCAGTAAGTGTCCCTGTGATTCTCAGCACTGTGCAAAGTTCTGCATGTCTCACTGTGTAATTCTCAGCAATCTCTACTGGTTTGGGTCTCTGAGTGGTTCTCAGCACTGTGTAGAGGACATTGTGTCTCACTGTGATTCTCAGCGCTGCATAATGGTCAGTGTGTCTCACTCTGATTCTCAGCGCTGTGTAATGGTCAGTGTGTCTCACTGTGATTCTCAGCGCTGTGTTAAGGTCAGTGTGTCTCACTGTGATTCTCAGCACTGTGTAATGGTCAGTGTCTCTCACTGTGATTCTCAGCGCTGTGTAATTGTCAGTGTCTCTCACTGTGATTCTCAGCGCTGTGTAATGGTCAGTGTGTCTCACTGTGATTCTCAGCGCTGTGTAATGGTCAGTGTGTCTCACTGTGATTCTGAGCCCTCAGCACAGGGGCTGTTTAGCTCAGGGCTAAATCGCTGGCTTTGAAAGCAGACCAAGCAGGCCAGCAGCACGTTTCAATTCCCGTAACAGCCTACCCGAACAGGCGCCGGAATGTGGCGACTAGGGGCTTTTCACAGTAACTTCATTGAAGCTTACTCGTGACAATAAGCGATTTTCATTTCATTTTCATTTCATAATGGTCAGTGTCTCTCACTGTGATTCTCAGCACTGTGTAATGGTCAGTGTGTCTCACTGTGATTCTCAGCGCTGTGTAATGGTCAGTGTCTCTCACTGTGATTCTCAGCACTTTGTAATGGTCAGTGTTTCTCACTGTGATTCTCAGCACTGTGTAATGGTCAGCGTCTCTCACTGTGATTCTCGGCACTGTGTAATGGTCAGTGACTCTCACTGTGATTCTCGGCACTGCGTAATGGCCTGTGTCTCTCACTGTGATTCTCAGCACTGTGTAATGGTCAGTGTGTCTCACTGTGATTCTCGGCCCTGTGTACTGGTCAGTGTTTCTCACTGTGATTCTCAGCACTGTGTAATGGTCAGTGTCTCTCACTGTGATTCTCGGCACTGTGTACTGGTCAGTGTTTCTCACTGTGATTCTCAGCACTGTGTAATGGTCAGTGTCTCTCACTGTTATTCTCAGCACTGTCCAATGGTCAGTAAGTGTCCCTGTGATTCTCAGCACTGTGCAAAGTTCTGCATGGCTCACTGTGATTCTCAGCAATCTTTAGTGCTTTGGGTCTCTGAGTGGTTCTCACTACTGTGTAGAGGCGATTGTGTCTCACTGTGATTCTCAGCGTTGTGTAATGGTCAGTGTTCTCACTGTGATTCTCTGCAATCTGTAATGGTCAGTATGTCTGACTGTAATGCTCAGCATTGTATAATGGTCAGTGTGTCGCACTCCGTAATGGTCAGTACATTTAAATGTGATTCTCAGCAGTAATCATTCTGCCTCACTCTGTGACTAACAGGATTGTGTAACAGTCAATAAGTCTGACTGATTGTCAGCACTGTTGAATGTTTAGTGAGTCTTACTAATTCTCTGCACTGTGGAATAGTCAGTGTGTCACAGTGAATTTCAGCATTGTGTAATGTTCAGTGTCTCTCACAGTGATTCTCAGCACTGCGTAATGGTCAGTGTCTCTCACTGTGATTCTCAGCACTGTGTAAAGGTCAGTGTCTCACTGTGATTCTAGTGCTGTGTAATGGTCAGCGTCTCTCACTGTGATTCCCGGCACTGTGTACTGGTCAGTGTTTCTCACTGTGATTCTCAGCACTGTGTAATGGTCAGTGTCTCTCACTGTGATTCCCAGCACTGTGTAATGGTCAGCATGTCTCACTGTGATTCTCAGCGCTGTGTAATGGTCAGCATGTCTCACTGTGATTCTCAGCGCTGTGTAATGGTGAGCGTGTCTCACTGTTATTCTCAGCACTGTGTAATGGTCAGTGTCTCTCACTGTGCTTCTCAGCACTGTGTAATGGTCAGCATGTCTCACTGTGATTCTCAGCACTGTGTAATGGTGAGTGTCTCTCACTGTGATTCTCAGCGCTGTGTAATGGTCAGTGTGTCTCACTGTGATTCTCAGCGCTGTGTAATGGTCAGTGTCTCTCACTGTGATTCTCAGCACTGTGTAATGGTCAGTGTCTCTCACTGTGATTCTCAGCACTGTGTAATGGTCAGTGTGTCTCACTGTGATTTTCAGCGCTGTGTAATGGTCAGTGTCTCTCACTGTGATTCTCAGCACTGTGTAATGGTCAGTGTCTCTCACTGTGATTCTCAGCACTGTCTAATGGTCAGTGTCTCTCACTGTGATTCTCAGCACTGTGTAATGGTCAGTGTCACTCACTGTGATTCTCAGCAATGTGTAATGGTCAGTGTCTCTTATTGTGATTTTCAGCGCTGTGTAATGGTCAGCGTGTCTCACTGTGATTCTCAGCGCTGTGTAATGGTCAGTCTGTCTCACTGAGATTCTAAGCACTGTGTAACGGTCAGTGTCTCTCACTGTGATTCACAGCACTGTGTAATGGTCAGTGTCACTCACTGTGATTCTCAGCACTGTTCAATGGTCAGTAAGTGTCCCTGTGATTCTCAGCACTGTGCAAAGTTCTGCATGTCTCACTGTGTAATTCTCAGCAATCTCTACTGGTTTGGGTCTCTGAGTGGTTCTCAGCACTGTGTAGAGGACATTGTGTCTCACTGTGATTCTCAGCGCTGCATAATGGTCAGTGTGTCTCACTCTGATTCTCAGCGCTGTGTAATGGTCAGTGTGTCTCACTGTGATTCTCAGCGCTGTGTTAAGGTCAGTGTGTCTCACTGTGATTCTCAGCACTGTGTAATGGTCAGTGTCTCTCACTGTGATTCTCAGCGCTGTGTAATTGTCAGTGTCTCTCACTGTGATTCTCAGCGCTGTGTAATTGTCAGTGTCTCTCACTGTGATTCTCAGCGCTGTGTAATGGTCAGTGTCTCTCACTGTGATTCTCAGCGCTGTGTAATGGTCAGTGTCTCTCACTGTGATTCTCAGCGCTGTGTAATTGTCAGTGTCTCTCACTGTGATTCTCAGCGCTGTGTAATTGTCAGTGTCTCTCACTGTGATTCTCAGCGCTGTGTAATTGTCAGTGTCTCTCACTGTGATTCTCAGCGCTGTGTAATTGTCAGTGTCTCTCACTGTGATTCTCAGCGCTGTGTAATGGTCAGTGTCTCTCACTGTGATTCTCAGCGCTGTGTAATTGTCAGTGTCTCTCACTGTGATTCTCAGCGCTGTGTAATTGTCAGTGTCTCTCACTGTGATTCTCAGCGCTGTGTAATGGTCAGTGTGTCTCACTGTGATTCTCAGCGCTGTGTAATGGTCAGTGTGTCTCACTGTGATTCTGAGCCCTCAGCACAGGGGCTGTTTAGCTCAGGGCTAAATCGCTGGCTTTGAAAGCAGACGAAGCAGGCCAGCAGCACGTTTCAATTCCCGTAACAGCCTACCCGAACAGGCGCCGGAATGTGGCGACTAGGGGCTTTTCACAGTAACTTCATTGAAGCTTACTCGTGACAATAAGCGATTTTCATTTCATTTTCATTTCATAATGGTCAGTGTCTCTCACTGTGATTCTCAGCACTGTGTAATGGTCAGTGTGTCTCACTGTGATTCTCAGCGCTGTGTAATGGTCAGTGTCTCTCACTGTGATTCTCAGCACTTTGTAATGGTCAGTGTCTCTCACTGTGATTCTCCGCGCTGTGTAATGGTCAGTGTCTCTCACTGTGATTCTCAGCGCTGTGTAATGGTCAGTGTCTCTCACTGTGATTCTCAGCACTGTGTAATGGTCAGTGTCTCTCACTGCGATTCTCAGCGCTGTGTAATGGTCACTGTCTCTCACTGTGATTCTCAGCACTTTGTAATGGTCAGTGTCTCTCACTGTGATTCTCAGCGCTGTGTAATGGTCAGTGTGTCTCACTGTGATGCTGCGCACTGTGTAATGGTCAGTGTCTCTCACTGTGATTCTCAGCACTGTGTGATGGTCAGTATTTCTCACGGTGATTCTCAGCGCTGTGTAATGGTCAGTGTCTCTCACTGTGATTCTCAGCACTGTGTAATGGTCAGTGTGTCTCACTGTGATGCTGCGCACTGTGTAATGGTCAGTGTCTCTCACTGTGATTCTCAGCACTGTGTAATGGTCAGTGTCTCTCACTGTGATTCTCAGCACTGTCCAATGGTCAGTGTCTCTCACTGCGATTCTCAGCGCTGTGTAATGGTCAGTGTCTCTCACTGTGATTCTCAGCACTTTGTAATGGTCAGTGTCTCTCACTGTGATTCTCAGCACTGTGTAATGGTCAGTGTCTCTCACTGTGATTCTCAGCACTGTGTAATGGTCAGTGTCTCTCACTGTGATTCTCAGCGCTGTGTAATGGTCAGCATGTCTCACTGTGATTCTCAGCGCTGTGTAATGGTCAGTGTCTCTCACTGTGATTCACAGCGCTGCATAATGGTCAGTGTGTCTCACTCTGATTCTCAGCGCTGTGTAATGGTCAGTGTGTCTCACTGTGATTCTCAGCGCTGTGTTAAGGTCAGTGTGTCTCACTGTGATTCTCAGCACTGTGTAATGGTCAGTGTCTCTTATTGTGATTTTCAGCGCTGTGTAATGGTCAGTGTCTCTCACTGTGATTCTCAGCGCTGTGTAATTGTCAGTGTCTCTCACTGTGATTCTCAGCGCTGTGTAATGGTCAGTGTGTCTCACTGTGATTCTCAGCGCTGTGTAATGGTCAGTGTGTCTCACTGTGATTCTGAGCCCTCAGCACAGGGGCTGTTTAGCTCAGGGCTAAATCGCTGGCTTTGAAAGCAGACCAAGCAGGCCAGCAGCACGTTTCAATTCCCGTAACAGCCTACCCGAACAGGCGCCGGAATGTGGCGACTAGGGGCTTTTCACAGTAACTTCATTGAAGCTTACTCGTGACAATAAGCGATTTTCATTTCATTTTCATTTCATAATGGTCAGTGTCTCTCACTGTGATTCTCAGCACTGTGTAATGGTCAGTGTCTCTCACTGTGATTCTCAGCACTGTGTAATGGTCAGTGTCTCTCACAATGATTCTCAGCACTGTGTAATGGTCAGTGTGTCTCACTGTGATTCTCCGCGCTGTGTAATGGTCAGTGTCTCTCACTGTGATTCTCAGCACTTTGTAATGGTCAGTGTCTCTCACTGTGATTCTCCGCGCTGTGTAATGGTCAGTGTCTCTCACTGTGATTCTCAGCGCTGTGTAATGGTCAGTGTCTCTCACTGTGATTCTCAGCACTGTGTAATGGTCAGTGTCTCTCACTGCGATTCTCAGCGCTGTGTAATGGTCAGTGTCTCTCACTGTGATTCTCAGCACTTTGTAATGGTCAGTGTCTCTCACTGTGATTCTCAGCGCTGTGTAATGGTCAGTGTCTCTCACTGTGATTCTCAGCACTGTGTAATGGTCAGTGTTTCTCACTGTGATTCTGAGCGCTGTGTAATGGCCAGTGTTCTCACTGTGATTCTCTGCAATCTGTAATGGTCAGTATGTCTTACTGTAATTCTCAGCATTGTATAATGGTCAGTGTGTCGCTCTCCGTAATGATCAGGACATTTAAATGTGATTCTCAGCCGTAATCAGTCTGCCTCACTCTGTAACTAACAGTATTGTGTAACGGTCAATAAGTCTCACTGATTGTCAGCACTGTTGAATGGTAAGTGAGTCTTACTGATTCTCAGCACTGTGCAATGGTCAATGTGTCACAGTGAATCTCAGCATTGTGTAATGATCATTGTTTCTCCCCGTGTGTCCTACTCTGATTCTCAGCATTTCAGCACTGTGTAAAGGTCAGTGTCTCTCACTGTGATTCTCAACGCTGTGTAAAGGTCAGTGTCTCTCACTGTGATTCTCAGCACTGTGTAAAGGTCAGTGTCGCTCACTGTGATTCTCAGCGCTGTGTAATGGTCAGCGTCTTTCACTGTGATTCTAGCGCTGCGTATTGGTCAGTGTCTCTCACTGTGATTCTCAGCACTGTGTAATGGTCAGTGTCTCACTGTGATTCTAGCGCTGTGTAATGGTCAGTGTCTCACTGTGATTCTAGCGCCGTGTAATGGTCAGCGTCTCTCATTGTGATTCTCAGCACTGTGTAAAGGTCAGTGTCGCTCACTGTGATTCTCAGCGCTGTGTAATGGTCAGCGTCTTTCACTGTGATTCTAGCGCTGCGTATTGGTCAGTGTCTCTCACTGTGATTCTCAACGCTGTGTAAAGGTCAGTGTCTCTCACTGTGATTCTCAGCACTGTGTAAAGGTCAGTGTCGCTCACTGTGTTTCTCAGCACTGTGTAATGGTCAGTGTTTCTCACTGTGATTCTCAGCACTGTATAATGGACAGTGTCTCTCACTGTGATTCTCAGCGCTGTGTAATGGTCAGCGTCTCTCATTGTGATTCTCAGCACTGTGTAATGGTCAGTGTCTCTCACTGTCATTATCAGCACTGTGTAATGGTCAGTGTGTCTCACTCTGATTCTCAGCACTGTGTAATGGTCAGTGTCTCTCACTGTCATTATCAGCACTGTGTAATGGTCAGTGTGTCTCACTGTGATTCTTAGCGCTGTGTAATGGTCAGTGTGTCTCACTGTGATTCTCATCGCTGAGTAATGGTCAGTGTCTCTCACTGTGATACTCAGCGCTGTGTCATGGTCAGTGTCTCACTGTGATTCTCAGCACCGTGAAATGGTCAGTGTGTCTCACTGTGATTCTCAGCGCTGTGTAATGGTCAGTGTGTCTCACTGTGATTCTTAGCATTGTGTAATGGTCAGTGTGTCTCACTGTGATTCTCATCGCTGAGTAATGGTCAGTGTCTCTCACTGTGATTCTCAGCACTGTGTAATGGTCAGTGTCTCTCACTGTGATTCTCAGCACTGTGTAATGGTCAGTGTGTCTCACTGTGATTCTCAGCGCTGTGTAATGGTCAGTGTCACTCACTGTGATTCTCAGCGCTGTGTAATGGTCAGTGTCACTCACTGTGATTCTCAGTGCTGTGTAATGGTCAGTGTGTCTCACTGTGATTATCAGCGCTGTGTTATCGTCAGTGTCTCTCACAGTAATTCGCAGCACTGTGTAATGGTCAGTGTTTCTCACTGTGATTCTCCGCGCTGTGTAATGGTCAGTGTTTCTCACGGTGATTCTCAGCGCTGTGTCATGGTCAGTGTCTCTCACTGTGATTCTCAGCACTGTGTAATGGTCAGTGTCTCACTGTGATTCTAGCGCTGTGTAATTGTCAGTGTCTCACTGTGATTCTAGCACTGTGTAATGGTCAGCGTCTCTCATTGTGATACTCAGCACTGTGTACTGGTCAGTTAGTGTCCCTGTGATTCTCAGCACTGTGTAATGGTCTGTGTATCTTACTGTGATTCTCAGATCTGTGTAATGGTCAGTGTCTCTCACTGTGATTCTCAGCGCTGTGTAATGGTCAGTGTCTCACTGTGATTCTCAGCACTGTGTAATGGTCAGTGTGTCTCACCGTGATTCTCAGCACTGTGTAATGGTCAGTGTCTCACTGTGATTCTCTGCAATCTGTAATGGTCAGTATGTCTCACTGTGATTCTCAGCATTGTATAATGGTCAGTGTGTCGCTCTCCGTAATGGTCAGTACATTTAAATGTGATTCTCAGCAGTAATAATTCTGCCTCACTCTGTAACTAACAGGATTGTTTAACGGTCAATAAGTCTCACTGATTGTCAGCACTGTTGAATGGTCAGTGAGTCTTTCTGATTCTCAGCACTGTGGAAAGGTCAGTGAGTCTCAGTGAATCTCAGCATTGTGTAATGATCATTGTGTCTCACCGTGTGTCCCACTATGATTCTCAGCATTTCAGCACTGTGTCAAGGTCAGTGTCTCTCACTGTGATTCTCAGCACTATGTAATGGTCAGTGTCTCTCACTGTGATTCTCAGTGCTGTGTAATGGTCAGTGTCTCTCACTATGATTCTCAGCGCTGTGTAATGGTCAGTGTGTCTCACTATGATTCTCAGCACTGTGTAATGGTCAGTGTGTCTCACTGTGATTCTCAGCACTGTGAAATGGTCAGTGATCTCACTGTGATTCTCTGCAATCTGTAATGGTCAGTATGTCTCACTGTAATTCTCAGCATTGTATAATGGTCAGTGTGCCGCTCTCCGTAATGATCAGGACATTTAAATGTGATTCTCAGCCGTAATCAGTCTGCCTCACTCTGTAACTAACAGGATTGTGTAACGGTCAATAAGTCTGACTGATTGTCAGCACTGTTGAATGGTAAGTGAGTCTTACTGATTCTCAGCACTGTGCAATGGTCAATGTGTTTCACTGTGATTCTCAGCACTGTGTAAATGTCAGTGTCTCTCACTGTGATTCTCAGTGCTGTGTAATGGTCAGTGTGTCTCACTGTGATTCTCAGCACTGTGTAAGTGTCAGTGACTCTCACTGTGATTCTCAGCACTGTATAATGGACAGTGTCTCTCACTGTGATTCTCAGCGCTGTGTAATTGTCAGTGTCTCTCATTGTGATTCTCAGCACTGTGTAATGGTCAGTGTCTCTCACTGTGATTCTCAGCACTGTGTAATGGTCAGTGTCTCTCATTGTGATTCTCAGCACTGTGTAATGGTCAGTGTGTCTCACTGTGATTCTCAGCACTGTGTAATGTTCAGTGTGTCTCACTGTGATTCTCAGCGCTGTGTAATGGTCAGTGTCTCTCACTGTGATTCTCAGCACTGTGTAACGGTCAGTGTCTCTCACTGTGATTCTCAGCACTGTGTAATGGTCAGTGTTTCTCACTGTGATTCTCAGCACTTTGTAAGGGTCAATGTGTCTCACAGTGATTCTTAGCATTGTGTCATAGCCTTTTGTTTTTCATTCTTTCGCAGGTGATTGGCGTGTTTGACAATAAATGTTGCTTTTGCCAATCTCTAATTGCCCTTGCAAAGTTGTTGTTGTGCTTATGCCTTTACCACTGTCATCCATGTGGTCTTGGTATACCCATCGTGCTTTTAGTGATTGTGATCTTAGATTGGGCATTGTGACTTAGAAGGAACGGCTGTATCTTTCCAAGTCAGAATCGTACGTGACGTGCCTGGGTACATGCAGCTTGGTGTTCTCCCTGTTTTTTCGCCCCTTGTCTTTCTCGCTTGAAGAGGTTATGGGTTTGGATGGTGCTGTGGCAGATGCGGTTGTTGCAGTGTATCTTACATATCTTACATTTTGATGCCACTATGTGGTGGTTGTGAATGGGGTACCCATCAAGCAGGCTGCTTTGCTCTGGATGGTGTCAAGCTTGACAGTTGTTGGAGTTGCTCTCATCTAGACTAGTGCTTCCATCATACGCCTAATCTGTACCTTGTCGATGGTGGACAGGCTTTGGGGAGTCAGGAGGTGGCTTACTACTCAAAATTCCCAGACTCTGACCTGCTCTTGTAGCCACAATAGTTATATGGCTTGCCCAGTTCAGTTTCCGGTCAATGGTAACCCCCAGGGTATTGTGCGGGATTCAAAAATGCCATTGAACGTAGAGGGAAGATGGTTAGATTCTCCCTTATTGGAGGCTGTCATTGTCTGACACTTGTGTTGGACCAGTATTCCTTGTCACTTTCCAGACCGTGACTGAATGTTGTTGTGGTGATATGATTTGCATACCTGTCTGCCATTGGGGCAGAACACCGGCTTACCATTGGCCCTGGTCGGTCATGTGCCTCTCGACTGATTGGTCGAGAGGCTGAGTTAACCACGCCTCCTTGCCGAGGTATAAATAGTCAAACGCCCGGCGGCCGTCCATTTTATTGTAGACAACCGCAGGGTTAAGTTCTCTAGTTTATTAAAGCCTAACTTTTGTAAAGCAACTCGTCTCTCGTGCAATTGATGGCACATCAATTTAATAAACTAGATTTTTGAAGATGGAGTTCCGGTTCAAGCCCGAATGCCTCCGCATCAGCCCGCAAACTCCGAACTCTGCAGAACTTTTTCAATTTTGGCTGACATGCCTCGAAGGATACCTGGAGTCTGCAACCAGCCCCCCCCCCCCCACCGTGGCACAAAAGCTGCACGTCCTCCACTCCAGCCTGGGTATCGACGCCTATGCGATAGTCAAGGAGGAAAAGGATTATGATGCAGCAATACTAAAACTGAAGGGACAATTCATTAAACCAGTCAACAGGGTATTCGCCCGACATCTGCTGGCCACCAGACGGCAGCTCCCCGGTGAGTCATTAAACCAATATTACCAGGCCCTCGCTATCCTGGGGAGGAATTGCTCCTGCGTCGCAGTCTCAGCTACGGAGCACATGGAACTACTGATCAGAGACACTTACGTGGCTGGGATGCAGTCCCCCGCTATTCGCCAGCGGATGCTGGAGAGAGACGACCTCAGCTTAACTGAGGCACGGACTCTCTCCTCCTCCCTGGAGGTCGCCGATCAAAACGCCCGCGCCTATGTCCCCAGCCAGGCCTCCTGGCACGCTTCCCCCCGCCATCCGCCGCTCCCGACCTCCCTCAGGCCTGTGCCGCGGGACGCCCCGACAAGTCCACGGGGCCCAACTGCTACTTTTGCAGGTTTGCAAAACACCCTCGCCCGCGCTGCCCAGCCCGCTCCGCCCTCTGTAAGAGCTGCGGGAAGAAGGGCCACTTCTCCACTGTCTGCCAGGCCAAAACGGTCGCTGCGGTTCCTCTAGACGCCACACAACACTCCCCCCCCTCCCCCCCCCCCCCCCCCCGCCCTCGGGCCCCTGCGCCCGGCCTGTGCGCCTCTCTCTCTCCTCCCGGCCCCCTCCTTGTCGGCGCGTCTCTCTCCCCCCACCCCTCCCGGGCCCCGGCGCCCGACCTGCGCGCCTCTCTCGCATCTCTGGGCCCTCCCGGTCCCCTCCTAACCATCGCGCGAAACTCCCCCCCCCCCCCCCCCCCCCCCTCCGCCCCCGGGCCCCCGCGCCTGGCCCGCTCGCCTCTCTCTCTCCTCCGGGGCCGCTCCAGCGCACCGCACTCCTCCCAGCATGCGCCCTGGCGCCCGACTTGCGTGCCTCTCTTGCTCTCCGGGCCCTCCCGGCCCCCTCCTAACCGCCGCGCAACACTCCCCCCCCCCCCCCCCCCGCCCCTGGGCCCCCGCGCCTGGCCTGCTCGTCTCTCTCTCTCCTCCAGGGCCGCTCCAGCGCACCGCGCTCCTCCCAGCTCGCCGCCCCCGTGCATGGCCTGCGCACCTCACTGCCCCCGCTCGCAGCCGCTCCAATCGGCCCGCCGGCAACGCTAGCCCCACTCCCAGCAACCACGAGGGCGCCACGGGCGCCGCCATCTTGAGGCGCCGATTCCACGTGCGGGTCCTGGGCGCTGCCATCTTGGGATCCCGACTCCACATGCGGATCCTGGCCACCGCCTTCCGGGACTGGAACGCAAGGTTCTTCCAGAATCTACTCGGATGGCGACGACGGATACGGATTTTCTCCACGGCTCGCGGCCATTCAGCTCGACCAGTCACGTCCACGCACGCTCGCCAAAACGACGACGCTCATCTACCTCAACTGCCACGAGACGGGCTGCCTGCTGGACTCCGGGAGCACAGAAAGCTTCGTTCACCCTGCCACGGTAAGACGCTGCGCGCTCCCTGTCCATCCTGTAAAACACAAAATCGGGTTAGCCTCAGGTTCGCACTCCGTCCACATCACCGGGTGCTGCATCGCGGACCTCACGGTCCAGGGGAAGGTTTTTAAAAATTATAAACTCCTTGCCCTACCTGACCTTTGCGCACCAGCACTCCTAGGACTGGACTTCCAGTGCAACCTGCAGAGCTTGACCTTCCAATTCGGCGGCCCTATACCCCCCTCACTGTCTGCAGCCTCGCGTCCCTCAAAGTGGACCCCCCCTCCTTGTTTGCTAATCTCACCCCCGATTGCAAACCCGTCGCCACACGGAGCAGACGGTACAGCGCCCAGGACCGGACCTTCAGCAGGTCCGAGGTCCAGAGGTTGCTGAAGGAAGGGGTCATCGAGGCCAGCAACAGTCCCTGGCGAGCCCAAGTGCTGGTGGTCCGGACTGGGGAGAAAAACCGGATAGTCATCGATTATAGCAAAACCATCAATCGGTTTACGCAACTGGACGCGTATCCTCTGCCCCGTATTTCCGCCATGGTAAACGAGATCGCGAAATACAAGGTCTTCTCCACTGTGGACCTTAAGCCCGCTTACCACCAGCTCCCCCTCCGCGCGAGTGACCGCAAATACACCGCGTTTGAGGCAGATGGGCGCCTCTACCACTTCCTTAGGGTTCCATTTGGTGTCACAAATGGGGTCTCGGTCTTCCAACGGGAGATGGACCGAATGGTCGACAAGTACGGATTACGGGCTACCTTCCCGTATCTTGATAATGTCACCATCTGCGGCCACGATCAGCAGGACCATGACGCCAACCTCCAGCAATTCCTCCAAACCGCAAAACTCCTTAACCTCACGTACAATAAGGATAAGTGCGTGTTTAGCACCGACCGTCTAGCCATCCTCGGCTACGTAGTGCGTAACGGAGTGATAGGCCCCGACCCCGAACGCATGCGCCCCCTAATGGAACTCCCTCTCCCCAATACCCTCAAATCCCTCAAATGCTGCCTGGGGTTTTTCGCTTACTACGCCCAATGGGTTCCCAACTACGCTGACAAGGCCCGTCCCCTCATTCAAACCACGACCTTCCCGCCGTCGACAGAGGCCTGCCAGGCCTTTAGCCGCATCAAAGCAGACATCGCAAAGGCCACGATGCGCGCCATCGACGAGTCCCTCCCCTTCCAGGTCGAGAGCGACGCATCAGAAGTTGCTCTGGCGGCCACCCTGAACCAAGCGGGCAGACCCGTGGCCTTCTTCTCCAGAACTCTCCAGGCTTCCGAACTCCATCACCCCTCTGTGGAAAAGGAAGCCCAGGCCATAGTCGAAGCCGTGCGACATTGGAGGCACTATTTGGCCGGCAGGAGGTTTACCCTCCTCACAGACCAACGGTCAGTAGCCTTCATGTTTGACAATGCATAAAGGGGCAAGATCAAGAATGACAAGATCTTATGGAGGCGGATCGAGTTGTCCACGTACAACTATGAGATCTTGTATCGTCCTGGGAAGCTCAATGAGCCTCCTGATGCCCTGTCCCGCGGTACCTGCGCCAGCGCGCAGATAGACCGCCTCCGCTCCCTCCACGCGGACCTCTGCCATCCAGGGGTGACCCGCCTCTACCATTTCATTAAGGCCCGCAACCTGCCTTTCTCCATCGCGGAAGTCAGGACAGTAACCCGTGACTGCCACATCTGCGCAGAGTGCAAACCGCACTTCTACCGCCCCGAGCGCGCACACCTGATCAAAGCATCCCGCCCCTTCGAACGTCTCAGCATTGACTTCAAGGGGCCCCTTCCCTCTAACAACTGCAACATTTACTTCCTGGCGGTAATTGACGAATTCTCCCGCTTCCCCTTTGCCATTCCCTGCCCCGTCGTGACCACATCGACCGTCATTAAGGCCCTCCTCTCCATCTTCTCCCTGTTCGGCTACCCCACGTACATACACAGCGATCGGGGGTCCTCCTTTATGAGCGACGAGCTGCGTCAATTCCTGCTCAACAGGGGCATTGCCTCTAGCAGGACGACCAGCTATAATCCCTGGGGTAACGGACAGGTCAAGCGGGAGAATGGTACCATCTGGAAGACCATACTACTGGCCCTCCGGTCCAGAGACCTCCCTATTTCCCGATGGCAAGAGGTTATCCCCGATGCCCTACATTCTATCCGCTCCCTCCTCTGTACCGCAACTAATCAGACACCTCATGAACGTCTTCTTGTTTTCCCCAGGAAGTCATCCTCCGGATCCCCTCTCCCGACGTGGCTGGTCACCCCCGGACCCATCTTGCTCCGGAAGCATGTGCGGGTGCACAAGTCCGACCCGTTGGTGGAACAAGTCCAGTTACTCCACGCTAACCCGCAGTATGCGTATGTGGAGTACCCCGACGGTCGGCAGGACACGGTCTCCCTCCGGGACCTGGCACCCGCCGGCGTGCGGCCTTCCCCCCCCCCCTCCACCACAGACCCCCCCCCGTTTTTTTCCCCCCAGCGCCCTACCCAGGCCACCCCTTCCCCATCCATGGCATCTCCACAGCCAGCTCGGGTGATGGAGACTGTTCAAGGACCATCGCTCCCGGACTCCAGGACGTCAGCGGAACCACCACCATCGGCCGACCTGACGTCACCTCCTCCACTGCGGCGGTCTGCCAGAACGTCACGGGCCACGAGAAGACCGATCGAATCGATCTAAATTTCGACAGCTCCATGGACTTTGTGTAATATTGCTTATTGTCTGGGCCAGTGGGAAGCCCCCAAATTCGATAAAAGAAAGGAGAGAAAATTTTGTCCTCCAGGCTGCTACTCATATCACCAGTTCTCCCCCCCCCCACCCCGGCTCTCGTTGATACCCCCCCCCCCCCCCCCCCCCCACCTCCGGCTTCTTTCTCCGCAAGGGGTGAATGTGGTGATATTATTTGCATACCTGTCTTCCATTGGGGCAGAACACCGCCTTACCATTGGCCCCGGTCGGTCATGTGCCTCTCGACCAATTGGTCAAGAGGCTGAGATAACCACGCCTCCTTGCCGAGGTATAAATAGTCAATCGCCCGGCGGTCGTCCATTTTATTGTAGACAACCGCAGGGCTAAGTTCTCTAGTTTATTAAAGCCTAACTTTTGTAAAGCAACTCATCTCTCGTGCAATTGATGGCACATCAGTTGTCCAGGTGTTAAGGGAGCTGACTGCTGTAGGTGGAACCTCCTGTTCCATCTAGTTGTTTAATTGTCCACTACCATTCACAACTGGATCTGAACTGCTGATTGTGGAATCGCTTAGTTCTGACTACTATATGTTACTTCTGCTGTTTGATGCACTTGTCGTCCTGAGCCATCGCTTGACCAGATTGAGTGTTTTGCACACTCCTCTTATGTGCTGTCCTGTACTTCCTCCGTTGTTCTTGCAAGTAACATCTTCAACAGCCTTCTTTAAGAATATTTATGGGCAGTTTTTTTAAAAAAAGGTAATGCAATTAGCAAAAAATCTTAATCAACTGGTAAAACTTAGATATATTGAATTCTTCATGGTGAAATGGTGGAAGATGATCACTCCCTTTGGGGACGTTGCCTGTTTTATCACTGCAATAGTTTTACACTGAGCCCCATTCAACTCTGGCCTGTTTCAGGTGTGACAATACAACCACAACCAAAAGATTTGAGGATCTCCTTTAATGTATCAAATCCAAAATCCTGGAAGTATTATGTCAACGCTCTTCAAGATTTCCTTTCAGGTAGGAACAAGTGCACCTGTCTGAACAACATGTGAGTAAACAATTGGAAGTTTGGATTGATTTAGCTTTCGGCCAATTTTAGGCCAAATGTCTGGCACAACTTCAATTGTTAATTTGAATTGACATTGTTCCTCTGGCGGACTTACATATGAACAGGCCAGATCTATACACCCTGTACTCCTGTATTCTCACTCTTCTCTCCCTGTGAATTACAATCTGAGTTGAATTTCAAAACCTAGACTATCATTAGCACGATGGCAATCGTTCACTCACCTTTGCTCTGCCATACAGGACAGAAAGAACACTAATGAGTCCTTTTCTCACTTCTTTCTGACTTCAAACCAGCTTCTTTACACCCTTCACCTCGGTCCAACCATTGCCCAATCAAGCGATCCATGAGGAATTGTTTCCGTCATCCCCATCCCATTTCAACTCCCTTTGGCGCTTTTTGTGCCTGACTGGGATTTGAGACATATCTCCCAATTGTCAGTTCCAGAGTTATTATTGAAGTCATGACAGTATTGAAGGATACCATTGGACCCCTTGACTCCACTCCTATCTCTGTTCTAATTTGGTTTGCCCTCTTGCAAATCTTAAGTGTTAACAGACAGGATGATCTGGGTCAAACTCATTTGCGTAATCCTCCACAAGATCAAAGGAGTACAAATTCAAGGAGTGATATTGGCGAAAGGAGGGGAGAGTTGATTTGCGGGGTATTGTAAAAGGGATGGGAACAATTTAGAGGGCAGCACGGTGGCACAGTGGTTAGCACTGCTGTCTCACGGCACTGAGGTCCCTGTTCGATCCTGGCTCTGGGTCACTATCTGTATGGGGTTTGCACATTCTCCCCGTGTTTGCGTGGGTTTCATCCCCACAACATAAAGATATGCAGGGTGGGTAGATTGGTCATGCTAAATTGACCCTGAATTGGAATAAATGAATTGGGTGCTCTAAATTTATTTTACAAAACTCACCCCCATCCCTTTGCTAATGAATGACCAATTCCTTAAAGTGCAATATAAACGGATGCCATTAAGATAGAACCCGTCAATCGACCCCTCACAGTGAACTTTACCTTTTCCAGGGCAGTACGGTGGCCTAGTGGTTAGCACAACCGCCTCACGGCGCTGAGGTCCCAGGTTCGATCCCAGCTCTGGGTCACTGTCCGTGTGGAATTTGCACATTCTCCCCGTGTCTGCGTGGGTTTCGCCCCCACAACCCAAAAATGTGCAGAGTAGGTGGATTGGCCACGCTAAATTGCCCCTTAATTGGAAAAAATAATTGGGTAATCTAAATTTTAAAAAAAAACTTTACCTTTTCGAGGTACAGAAGCTCCATCAAGCCACCTAGCAGGCTGAGACACGAGGTGGTGCTGCCTGCCTCAGCGTAATCCGCCACCGGGTAATCAAGGAAGTGAATGCCAGGACACCCGCTCCCACACCTGCCCTTAACTCTGACTGGTCCAACACCCTGAATATAGTTACTAATGAACAAGGCTCTAACTCAATATTGAGGATTGCCGATATGGTGCAGAGAAAAGACCCCCAAATACCCACCAATTTGGGTTAGGATCAGAACATGTGCGTGTGGTTCGTAGGCCTTCTCGAACACTGCTTGGACCTATCCTCAACCACTGCAGGAAATCGGCTCATCCTGACCTTGGTGAGATGCACCCTGAACATCACTTTGAGCTGTATCAAACTCAACCTCGCACAGGATGATGCAGCATTCACCTTGCGGAGGGACTCACTCCATACCTCCTCCCCCAGAATGGGTCCCAGCTCCTCCTCCCACCTAGCATTCACTTCTTCACCCGAAACTGGCTCTTCCCCCAAGATCCATCCACACATCCCAGGTGTGCTGCTCGCTTTCAACCCCGCACAGCAGAGTACCCTCTCCAATAAAATAGACGGTGGCGCAACCAGGAATGTCGGAAATGACCGCCGTGCAAAGTACTGAACGTATCCACCTGCCCAAGTCCTGCTTTCTCCTTCAACTCCTCCAAGCTGGCAAGCCACCCTTCCAAAAACAAATCCCTCACCCTATCCAGCCCCTTTGCCTTTCCACCCTCCAAATGTATTCGCCGGGTCAAACAAATGATTCCTGCAGATAGGAGCCCATCTTGACACTGCCCCAGCTTAAAATGCTGACTGAGTTGCCGTTTCAAAGTGGAAACAACCACCGGGTTCAAAGAATATTTCACTGGGGCAAACGGCAGCGATGCTGTCACCCTGCCACCATCCACACCCAACAAACATCCTGTCCCACATGACCCCAACACCTTCTCCACATTCACCGCACAATAATAAAACGTCAAATCCGCAGGAACCTCCCCCCCCCCCCCCCCCCCCCCCCCCCCTCCACGCCTGCCTATCCCTCTTCAGGACACTCCCTCCGAATCCGAGGAGTTCTCCCTGCCCATGTAAAGACTGATATGAGCCGCTCCAGCCCTCAAAAATCAATTAGGTAGACAAAGCGGGAGTCATTGAAATAAGAACACAAATCATGGCAAGATATTCATCTTAATGGATTGAACTCTCCCCGCCAATGATAGGGGAAGGCTGTCCCACCTTTATGGATCCGCCCTGACCCTAGGCTAGTGTAATTCAAATTTGCAAAGCTGCATACAATCCTGAGCCACCTAGACCACCAGATACCGGAAACTGGTCCCAGCCAAATAGAATGGCAGCCCCACAAATGGCAAACCACAAAATACTTGCTCTTTAGTTTATACTAGCATTTAATTTATACCCCGAAAAGGAGCCAAACCTCTTCAATATACCTATAATGTCCTGTATAATTGGTCCATGGATTCCTTACGTACAACAAAAGGTCATCCGCATACAGGGGCACCCTATGTTCTACCTTACCCCTCACTTATCTGAGGCCTTCAAAACGATAACCAAAAGAGGAGACATTGGACAACCCTGCCTCATCTCCCTATGCAGCCTAAACATTCTCCAAGTGTTAGTGCACAGACTAGCAGGCAGAGCTTCATATAACATCCGCACCCATGACAGAAACCCAGGACCCATCCCAAACCTCTCCAGGACCACAAAAAGATAGCTTCACTCAACCCTATCAAATGCTTCTTCTGCATCCAGAGACATGGTTATCCCCGGCTCTGGCCCTGCTGCCGATGTGGATCTTCATTGAAGTTGTGTTCCACAATGTAACTTGGACTTCTACAGCTCTCTGTGAACTCTCGTAAATCCCAAATCAAACATCCCAGGGTCTGGATTTGGTTAAGTGGTAGGGACAGGGTTTGTTAAATGTGTACACCTATCTTCTGAATGTCGTAGCACATCTGTTTTTTAAAATAAATTTAGAATACCCAATTAATTTTTTTTCCAAATAAGGAACAATTTAGCGTGGCCAATCCACCTAACCTGCACATCTTTGTGCTGTGGGGGTGAAACCCACGCAGACACAAGGAGAATGTGCAACTCCACACAAACAGTGACCCAGGGCCGGTATCGAATCTGGGTCCTCAGCGCCATAGGCAGCAATGCTAACCACTGTGCTGCCCCCATAGCATTTCTGTTAACCACCAAACCATTTTTCCTAGATCTGATTCCTCTCTTTCCGCCTCAGCATATAACGAGTCCGTGCAGGCTAAAATCAACCGGAACTGCACCAGTGGGAACTACACCATCCAGTCAGGATATGGACCAAAGTCAAAGTTCGCTTGCCAGTTCAATCGGGAGATGCTGAAGAACTGCTCTGGGCTCGAAGATCCCACCTTTGGATACAAGACTGGTCAACCCTGCATCCTAATTCGACTGAATAGGGTATGTCTTATGGTCTTATGGTCTGGTTGCAAAGAAAGAATGAGCATTTCTGTATTACCTTTCATAGCCTCGGTACATCCCAAAGCACTCCAAAGCCAATGAAACATTTTTTGAATTGTAATCAGCCATGTGATGTCGGGTTCACAGCAGCCAATTTGGGCACAGCAAGCTCCCACAGATGGCCGTGAGGTAAATGAGCAAATCATTTGTTTCAAAGATGTTGTTTAAGGGAAAGGAATATTGCACAGGCCGCTCACTCTTTTACTTAGAAATACTGACACGGGACCTTTTCCAACTACTGGAGTGAGACATTGGCCTTCAGTTTAATATCTCGCCAAAGGACAGCACTCCCTCAGTACTCCACTGGACTTTCAACCTGGGCTCAGGCCTCTGGAGTGGAACTTGATGATGTAGGATGTTGCCCGATTGGCTGAAGATCCTCTGAAGGGGGAGGGTGAACAGCCACCGGTCATGGTCCATATCGATACCAATATATTTGGAAAAAGGGGATGAAATCATTTGGCAAGATTTAGGAAGCTGGGGGAGAAATTTAGCAAGCAGGACCTAAAAGTTAGTAAATCTGCAGATTACCCCAAGAAGCAAGCCGGAGTGAGCAACGGGAGGCAGGAGTTCCATCACCACACCAATATTTATTTACAATAACGATATTACAGGAGCAGCTACAAACAGTGCTGTTAGCAGTCCAGTCAACTTAAGACTGGCTCACAAAGCCTACACAGGTGCTTATATGGGCCCTCTCAATGAGCTATCATTGAGGGAGCTCATACTCCAATTGGCCAACCAATAAAGCCAATTGGAGTTCATTACAGTGTGGAAGTAGGAGAATAAAGCAGATTAATGTATGGCTGGAGCGATAGTGCAGGAGGGAGGGCTTTAGGTTCCTGGAACACTGCGACCACTTCTGAAGGAGACAGGACCTGTACTGTGTTAAATCCATTAATAACATATGGTGGAGGAATAAGTCAGAAGCCTGCCGGGGCGGCATGGTGGAGTCGTGGTTAGCCCTGCTGCCTCACAGCAGAAAAGCCAGGTTCGATCCCGTTCCCGGGTTACTGTCCATGTGGAAATAGAACATAGAACATTACAGCGCAGTACGGGCCCTTCGGCCCTCGATGTTGCGCCGACCTGTGAAACCATCTGAAGCCTATCTGACCTACACTATTCCATTTCATCCATAAGTCTATCCAGTGACCACTTAAATGCCCTTAAAGTTGGCGAGTCTACTACTGTTGCAGGCAGGGCGTTCCACACCCCTACTACTCTCTGAGTAAAGAAACTGCCTCTGACATCTCTCCTATATCTACCACCCCTCAATTTAAAGCTATGTCCCCTCGTGTTGGTCATCACCATCCGAGGAAAGAGACTCTCACTGTCCACCCTATCTAACCCTCTGACTATCTTGTATGTCTCTATTAAGTCACCTCTCAGCCTTCTCCTCTCTAACGAAAACAACCTCAAGTCCCGGAGCCTTTCTTCGTAAGACCTTCCCTCCATACCAGGCAACATCCTAGTAAATCTCCTCTGAACCCTTTCCAAAGCTTCCACATCCTTCCTATAATGTGGTGACCAGAACTGCACGCAGTACTCCAGGAGCGGCCGCACCAGAGTTATGTACAGCTGCAGCAGATTCTCCCGTGTCTGCGTGGCCCCACAATCCAAAGGGGTGGCACGGTGGCATAGTGGTTAGTACTGCTGCCTCACAACTCCAGGGACCTGGGTGTAATTCTGGCCTCGGTTGACCCGTGTTTGCGTGGGTTTCCTCCGGGTGCTCCGGTTTCCTCCCACAGGTAGGTGGATTGACTAAAATGCCCCTTAATTGGAATTTTTTTTAAATGTCTGAAGCCTGTCTTTTACCGTAAGAAAGTTGACACTCAGACCAGCTCAGCGGAACACCAGCCACATAGACATAAATGCTGAGTGGGAAAGACAGATAGCACAGAAGTAAAAATACAAAGGTTTTACGTGGGGGCAGATTGAGAGGAAATGTTATCAAATCTGAATTCATGTTACTGTACACAATAGTGAATGGGTTGAATGTGGGAAATAAGGTTGGTGATCGAGCCACATGCACTAATAGCAGCGTGGGATGATGTTCTAGTGATAATGAAGACCTAGTTCAAAGAAGGACAGGGCTGGATACAAGGTGTTGAAGAAAGGAAGAAAAGGAGGAGGAGTGGGCATATTGAGTAAAGTGAACATTTACAGTGCTGGAGAGAGAGGATGGCTCAATCAAGGACACAATCTATTTTATAATAATAATAATCTTTATTAGTGTCACAAGTAGGCTTACAGTAACGCTGCAATGAAGTTACTGTGAAATTTCCCTCGTCGCCTGTTCGGGTACACCAAGGAAGAATTCAGAATGTCCAATTCACCTAACAAGCACGTCTTGCGGAACTTGTGGGAGGAAACTGGAGCAACCGGAGGAAACCCATGCAAACACGGGGAGAACATGCAGACACCACACAGACAGTGACCCAAGCCAGGAATCGAACCCGTGACCCTAGCACTGTGAAGCAACAGTGCTAACCACTGTGCTACCGTGCTGCCCTAAAGCTAAGGAACAAAAACGGTGCAAGTATATTGCTCAGTGTAGTCTATAGGCCACCGACTAGTGAGAAAGATATAGAAGAACAAATTTGCAAAGAAATCAAGGACATACAATGGGGGACTTTAATTTTCTGAAGATAGACTAAGGTAGCAATAGTGTAAAGGATAAAGAGGGACAACAGTTCCTGGAGTGTGTTCAGGATAATTTGTTTTTTACATCTGCATGTTTCCAGTTGGACAAGAAAGGAGGCATTTCGGGATCTCGCTCTGGGGAACGAGGCAGATCAGTAGCATTCTAAGGTTTAGGTTGGCTACAGAAAGGACAGGAGATATCGAGAATAAAAATCTAATTAGGAGGGGGGAGCAATTTCAATGGAGTGAGAATGGATCTAGCCCAGGCTAATTGGAATCAAAGATTTGCAGGCAAAACTGTTACTGAACTATGTGCTTTATTAAAAATAAATTTAGAGTGACCAATTATTTTTTTCCAATTAAGGGACAATTTAGCGTGGCCAATCTACCTACCCTGCATATCTTTGGGTTGTGGGGGTGAGACCCACGCAGAAACAGGAGAATGTGCAAACTCCACACGACAGCGACCCGGGGCACAGATCGAACCTGGGTCCTCGGTGCCGTGAGGCATCAGTGCTAACCACTGTGCCACCATGCCACTCTACTGAACTATGTGCTGCCTTGAAAAAGGAGCCAGTTTGGGTACAGTCAAGGGGCACTCCCACATGGAGGAAAGGCAGGGCAAACACATCCAAAGCTCCCTGGATAGCGAAAGCGAGAGTGAGCAAAATGAAGCCAAGGGGGGGAACCACGTGGAATTTGTAATTTAGAGGTGAAGTGTGGAAACAAAGAGAGACTATGAGATAAGATTGGAACTGACATTTTAAAAATCCCAAATTCTTATCATAGAATCATAGAATTTACAGTGTAGAAGGGGGTCATTCAGCCCATCGAGTCTGCACCAGCCCTTGGAAAGAGCATCCACCCTATCCCTGTAACTCAGTAATCCCACTTACCCTTTTTGGACACTAAGGGGGGATTTAACATGGCTAATTCACCTAACCTGCACATCTTTGGACTGTGAGAGAAAACCAGAGCACCCGGAGGAAACCCACGCGGATACGGGGACAACGTACAAATTCCACACAGTCACCTGAGGCCGGAATTGGGCACGGGGCCCTGGAGCTGAGGCAGCAGTGCTAACCACTGTGCCACCGTGCCACCCTTCTATAGAGTATAGAAATAGGAACAGCATTGTAAATGGAACAGTTGGGCTGTTTCAGAACAAAAGGGTGCTATTCATGGAGACAAAGTGGTCTGGTTGAGGTACCATCTGAGTACTTTGCATCTGACTTTACCAAGGAGAAGATGCTGCCTAAATCATTGTGAAAGATGAGATAGTTGAGACATTGGATGGGTTAAAAATTGATAGGGAGTGATATAATAAAGGCTATATATACTTAAAGTTGATATGTCATTAGGACCAGATGCGATACATCTCAGCATACTGTAGGAGGTAAGGATGGAAATTGCAGAAGCACTGGCCATTTTCCAATCTTCCTTAGATACGGGGGGGTGTCAGAGAACAGGACAATTGCAAATATTACACCATTGTTCAAAAAAGTGTTGAAAGGCTAAACACAGTTACAACAGGCCAGTCAGTTTAACCCCTGTGGTGGGAAAACTTTGGAAACAATAATTTGGGACAAAATTATCAGACACTGGACAAGTGTGGATTAATTAAGGAATGTTAGCATGGAGTTATAAGAGCACATTGGGTTTAACTAACTTGCTTAAGCTTTTTGATGAGCGAGCAGAGAGGGTAGATAAGGGTAATGTGGTTGATGTGGTGTGCATGGACTTAAAAAAGGCATTTGATGAATGTTACATAACAGGCTTGTCAGCAAAGCTCAAACTCATAGAATAGAAGGGACACAAAATTGACAGGGTGTTAAGAAGCAGTGGTGAATTAGTTGTTTTTCCAAACCGAAGGAAAGTGGTTCCCAGGAAATCAGCGTTCTGACCTCTGCTTGTCGTGATGTACATTAATGGCCCAGACTTGGGTGCACAGGACACCAGACCAAAACTTGTGGATGACACAAAATTCGTACGTATTGTGAGCTGTGACCAGAATAGCAGGGCAGCAGGGTAGCATGGTGGTTAGCATAAATGCTTCACAGCTCCAGGGTCCCAGGTTCGATTCCCGGCTGGGTCACTGTCTGTGTGGAGTCTGCACGTCCTCCCCCTGTGTGCGTGGGTTTCCTCCGGGTGCTCTGGTTTCCTCCCACAGTCCAAAGATGTGCGGGTTAGGTGGATTGGCCATGCTAAATTGCCCGTAGTGTCCTAATAAAAGTAAGGTTAAGGGGGGGGTTGTTGGATTACGGGTATAGGGTGGATACGTGGGTTTGAGTAGGGTGATCATGGCTCGGCGCAACATTGAGGGCCGAAGGGCCTGTTCTGTGCTGTACTGTTCTATGTTCTATGTTCTAATAGTTCGAAACTTCAAAAGGACAGAATGGACAGACTGATAGAATCAGATAACGGATGCAATTTAAAGTCGAGAAATATGAAGTGATTAATTTTGGTAGGAAGAACAGGGAGAAGCAACATAAAATAAAGGGTACAATTTTAATAAAGATATAGAACACAAGTGGCAGGGCAGGTTGAGAAAGCAGTTAATAAACTCCACTGGGTCCTGGGCTTTATAAATGGGCACAGTAAGAGGTCTGACAACACCAGGTCAAAGTCCAACATGTTTGTTTCAAACACTAGCTTTCGGAGCACTGCTCCTTCCTCAGGTCCTGAGGAAGTGGATTCCTCAGGAACTGGAATGGACTGTCTGAGAGTGTGGTGGAGCCAGATTTAATTGAATAGGGGCTGGTTTAGCTCACTGGACTAATCGCTGGCTTTTAAAGCAGACCAAGCAGGCCAGCAGCAATAAGTTCGATTCCCGTACTAGCCTCCCTGGACAGGCGCCGGAATGTGGCGACTAGGGGCTTTTCACAGTAACTTCATTGAAGCCTACTCGTGACAATAAGCGATTTTCACTTCATCTTTCATTTCATTTCATTTCATTTATTTAATTGTGGCTTTCAAAAAGGGAATTGGGTCATAATCTGAAGAGGAACCAGTAGAGAAGAGATGGGATGGAGGGGAGTGAAATCAGAGAGCTATCATGGACATAATAAACTGAATGGCCTCCTTCTGTGATGTAACCATTTTATGATTCTCTCAACATAGTGAGCAGAGTTCTACCAATAGAGCCAGAACTGATAAATGTCCAGATTAAATTGGTGGAATATATCCAATTGTACAAAACCGATGAATAATCTGCAACATTATTCAGATAATGTTTGCGAACGATAAAATCCGACTAACTAGTTTTTTGTTGGAATTTCAGATTATCAACTTATTGGTTGGAGAAGGAACCACTCCAAATGTGACATGTGCTGTTCTGGTGAGTTTAGGCGGCAAGGGATTGTTGTTTGTGGATTTGATGAGGCCGGACATTTTCTGGGGACTGCTTTTACTTTGCAGCCTGGCATTCAACATTACTACAGCAGAATTCTTAATCGCACGTGCATGTGAGATTTCTGCTGCCACTTCCAGTGGAGTTACACCAGCGGAGCTGGCAGGAAATGTAGTCCAAGGATAAAGGAACCAATGAAAGCTTTTTTTTTATTTTTTATTTTTTCATAATTTGGAGGACCCAATTTTTTTTTTCCAATTGAGGAGCAATTTTAGCGTAGCCATTCACCAACCTTGCACATCTTTTTGGGTTGTGGGGGTGAGACCTACGCAGACCTAGAAGAATGTGCAAACTCCACACGGACAGTGACCCGGGGCCAGGATCGCACCCGGGTCTTTGGCGCAGTGAGGCAGCAGTGCTAACCACTGCACCACCGTGCCGCCCCCAATTAAAGTGTTTGTGTACCCCACCGGTTGCCAATGTCCAAACATCATCAACCTGGAATTTTTGCAGGAGTCCTTTCATTAACCTCCATAATTCTGAAATGGACAGTTCTAGTTCCTGATGGTAATGCCATTGGCATCAAGAGGAGATGATTAGATTCCCTCTTGTTGGATACAGTCATTACCTGACACTTGTTTGGCATGAATGTTACTTCCACTTATCATCCCAAGCCTGAATGTTGTCCAGGTATTGGTGTATGTGTATGTGAGTGAGGAATTGCGAATGGTTTTGAACACTGATTTGCGAAAATCAGTGAACACCCTAATTTCTGACCTTATGATGGAGGGATGATCACTGACAAAGCAGCTGAAGATGGTTGGGTCTAGGACACCTTGAGGAAATCCTGCAACGATATCCTGGTACTGAGACGATTGTCCTCCAACAATCTTCATTTGAGGGCAGCACGGTGGCGCAGTGGGTTAGCCCTGCTGCCTCACGGCGCCGAGGTCCCAGGTTCGATCCCGGCTCTGGGTCACTGTCCGTGTGGAGTTTGCACATTCTCCCCGTGTCTGCGTGGGTTTCGCCCCCACAACCCAAAGATGTGCAGGGTAGGTCAATTGGGCACATTAAATTGCCCCTTAATTGGAGAAAATGAATTGGTACACTAAATTTATTTTTAAAAAAAAATATCTTCATTTGTGTTGAGTATGACTCCAGCCATTGGAGAGTTCCCCCCCTGATTCCCATTGACTCTAGTTTTGCATGATTCCTTGATGCCACATTTGGCCTTGATGTCAAGGGCAGTGACTGTCGCTTGAATATAATTTCTCGGTTTTTCAATTCTCTTCCTCAGGAGTTGTAACCAGCTTTTGATATGAGTTTGTTAATCTGCACTGCCACATTTGATCTATTTGCTCACCTCCTCCATCAGATTTTTTTCCCCCCCCAGGATATGAGGCCTCCTAATTCCTCCTACCAAAATTTACCCCTCAAATTTATTTATACTGAAGTTCATTAACCATTAACATGGTTATTTTTGCAAGTTTATTAATACGTTGTGTCTTTTCCCAATATTCCTTACTGCCATTACATGATTTTTCCTTTTCTTATATTTTAAGTTTGTCGATCCTTTCGTATTTAATCTTTTGTCTAAGGATTCCATTATATTTCCCATCCTTAACTATTGACCCCCAACTTGATGTCATCACAAATTTTTAAATTGTATTTCTGATTCCCAAGTCCAAGTCTTTTCTGTAAATGATGAACAACAATGGTCCCAGCAATGATGCTTGTGGAACACCACTTCCCATCTTCTAGTAGTCTGAATAACTACCAGTTTCCTGTTCTATAGCTTGCTCTCCAGTCTGCTACATGTCCCTGACTCCACAAATTCTGACATTAGTCTGCTGTGAGGTACCTTATCAAAGACCTTCTAGGAGGCCTTGTGGCGCAGTTGTAGCTCTGGGTTCGAGTCCACTGGCAGGACCTGTAGCCACGGAAGGGCCATTCGTAATGTGGTTCACTGGGCTGATAATCAGCTCAGAAATCCTTGCACCACTTTCCCCACTATTCCCCTAAAGGTACAAAAACAGTTTGGGTGTGAAGATTGGCTTAAAAAAAAGACCTTCTGAAAAGCCATAAATATTACATCCACTACGTTACCCTTATTCATATTACATTGTTATGGTTTATTAATATCTTGTCAATTACAATGTTAATGTTATGGGAAGCATATGATGGGTACTGATTGTTTTTGAACTGGTCGACACAGTGCTTAGCACTGCTGCCTACAGCGCTGAGGACCTGAGTTCGAAACCGAGCCCTGAGTCACTGTCTGTGTGAGTTTGCACATTCTCCCCGTGTCTCCGGGGGTTTCAACACCACGACCCAAAGATGTGCAGGGTCGGTGGATTGGCCACGCTAAATTGCCCCTTAATTAGGAAAAAAAATTGGTACTCTATTGTCTTTGAGCGTATATAAATAGGGGATGGCTGGGACACTGGGCTGTATTGGAGAAGCACTGTGAAACTGAATAAGTTGATAAGCTCTCTCAATATAGTAAAGCTCTGCATCTTGGTTTTGGCTTGAATTCATTTGGCAATTCATTCTTTCTGTTAATTCAAGGAATTCAGTAAGATTGGCGAAGCATGAATTTCCTTTTGGTATCCATGATGGCTACTCTTTCTTACTTTTTCAGTTTTGAGATATCTTTCTGAATACAAATACGGGTTAAAGAGATATGGGGATGAGGTAGGGAGGTGGATTTGAGGCCAGGAAGAGATCAGCCATGATCAGCCATGAATCGCGCCACAGCAAAAAACCGCACCGACCTCCTCAGAAGACAAACACGGGACACCACTGACAGAGTACCCTTCGTCGTCCAGTACTTTCCTGGGGCGGAGAAACTACGACATCTTCTTCGCAGCCTCCAACACATCATCAGCGAGGATGGACATCTTGCCAAGGTCATCCCCACACCCCCACTACTGGCCTTCAAACAACCGCGCAACCTCAAACAAACCATTGTTTGCAGCAAATTACCCAGCCTTCAGAACAGCAACCACAACACCACAAAACCCTGCCAGGGTAATCTCTGCAAGACATGCCAGATCATCGACATGGACACCACCATTACACGTGGAAACACCACCCACCAGGTACGCGGCGCATACTCGTGCGACTCGACCAATGTAGTCTACCTCATACGCTGCAGGAAAGGATGTCCCGAAGCGTGGTACATTGGCGAGACCATGCAGACACTGCGACAACGAATAAACGGGCATCGTGCGACTATCAACAGGCAGGACTGTTCCCTTCCAGTTGGGGAACACTTCAGCAGTCAAGGACATTCAGCCTCTGATCTCCGGGTCAGCATTCTACAAGGAGGCCTTCAGGAGACGCGACAACGCAAAATTGCTGAGCAAAAACTTATAGCTAAGTTCCGCACGCATGAATGCGGACTCAACCGGGATCTGGGATTCATGTCGCATTACATTCGGCCCCCACCAACAAGCCTGGACTTGCAGAGGCCTACCGACTGAACTGGCTTGGGACAATTCACACCTCTTTAACCTGGAGTTACCTCTCTCTCTGCATCTTTGATGATTTGATTGCCTGCAGGTGCTCGCATTCCGGGACCTGTTATGGTTAATGAACTTGGTGCTGTATATTTTCATATGGGTGGGGGGGGGGGGGGGGTGCAGGGGTAAAGTCCCCACCAGTTTTCAGTCTCCCAGATCAATTAATTGGGAATTTGCTACAGTTCAGAACAACTGCTTCCCGACTAGAAATTCCTCTCGACCACTTCCTCGGCATCATCTATAAAGAAGCTTCAGGCAGTAGACTACAGTCATAGAGCTATTTATGGTACAGAGGGAAACCATTCAGCCCATTGATTCAATGCCAGACCTCCATGGAGAAATCCAATCGGACCTGTCCACCATGCTCTATCTTTGCTGCCCTGCAAGTGCCCAACCGGTTTCATTAAAAATCATTGATTATCTCCACTTCCACTGCTCTCATAGGCAACAGGTTCTAGCTGCGTAAAAATGTATTTCCTCATTTCACACCTGGGCTGGGATTCTCCCCTACCCGGTGGGGCGGGGGGTCCCGGAGTGTTGGAGTGGCGTGAACCAGTCCGGCGTTGGGCCGCCCTAAAGGTGCGGAAGTCTCTGCACCTTTAGAAGCCAAGCCCTCACATTGAGGGGCTAGGCCCGCGCCGGAGTGGTTCCCACTCCGCCGGCTGGCGTGAACGGCCTTTGGCGCCGTGCCAGCCGGGGCCGAAAGGACTTCGCCGGCCGGCATAAGTCTGCGCATGCGCCGGAGCGTCAGCAGCTGCTGACGTCATACCGGCGCATGCGCAGGGGAGGGGGTCATTTCTGCCTCTGCCATGGTGATGACCATGGTGAAGGTGGAAGAAAAAGAACGTCCCCACGGCACAGGCCCGCCCGCCGATCGGTGGGCCCCGATCGTGGGCCAGGCCACAGAGGGGGCACCCCCCGGGGCCAGATCACTCCGCGCCCCCCCCTCCCAGGACCCCGGCGCCCGCCCGCGCTGCCTGCTCCCGCCGGTAAGGTAGGTGGTTTAATCCATGACGGCGGGAGAGGCTTGTCAGCGGCGGGACTTCGGCCCAAACGCTGGCCTGCTGACTGCCGCGGGGGGCCCGCCGACCAGCGCGGTGCGATTCCCTCCTCCACCGAATCTCAGGGGGCGGAGAATTCGGGACACGGTGGGGGCGGGATTAACGCCGGCCCCGGGCGATTCTCCGACCCAGTGGGGGTTTGGAGAATCCCGCCCCACGTCTCGTGCCCAAAGCCTCAGCTAACAGGAGCAGCTTTTCTGTATCTACTTAATCTAAACCTCTCAATGTCTTGTTCACCTCAATTATATCTCCCCTGTGTCTCCTTTGCTCCAAGAAAAACAACACAATTTCTCCAACTTAGCTTTATAACCAAAAGCCCCCAATCTCAGGAACAATTCCGGTAAAGCTTCCTCCGCAGCCTCGCAAGGAACCCCACACCATTCTGAAGTTTCCGGACCAGCACTGTTCTAGTTGTGGCGGCACGGTGGCACAGTGGTTAGCACTGCTGCCTCACAGTGCCAGGGACCCGGGTTCAATTCCGGCCTTGGGTGATTGTGTGGAGTTTGCAGGTTCTCCCCGCATCTGTGTGGGTTTCTTCCGGATGCTCCAGTTTCCTCCCACAGTCCAAAGATGTGCAGTTAGATGGATTGGCCATGATAAATTGCCCTTCAGTGTCCAAAGGTTAGGTGGGGTTATGGAGATAGGAAGGGTGAGCGGGCCTGGGTGGGTGCTCTTTCAGAGGGTTGGTGCAGACTCGATGGGCCGAATAACCTCCTTCTGCACTGTAGGGAGTCTATAACCAGAATTTTATAAATGTTCTGCATAGCTTCCCTTGTCATACCCAATACCTCCATTTATGAAGTGAGTCCCTCACTGGTTTAGCACAGTGGGCTAAACAGCTGGCTTGTAATGCAGAACAAGACCAGCAGCGCGGGTTCAATTCCCGTACTGGCCTCCCTGAACAGGTGCTGGAATGTGACCACTAGGGGCTTTTCACAGTAATTTCATTGAAGCCTATTTGTGACAATAAGCGATTATTATTCTGTTTCCTGTCAGTTGCCACTTCTGACCCAACCTCCCAGTGATCATGTCCCTGTATACCTTTATGGGCTTTTTGCAATTTACAACTCAGGATTTTCTGTATGTCAAAGGACACTGGCCAAATGTCTATGGCCAGGGCCCAGGTGAATTACCAACCATTTATAACTGATCGGTCAGATGAGTAAATGCTATACCTCAAAAGGAAATTCCATTTTCAAATCTTAATTGATCATTTTGCAGTAAAATACATGGAATTAAAGTCATGCTAATCAAATATTTCTATTAACAATAGCATGCCTACCCGGAGAGTATTGGAAATATGGCATTTTACCCTGAAAATGGCACCTTTGACCTGTCATATTTTCCTTACTACGGTCGACAACCGCAGGTATGAAGTCTCATTCTGTTTCAAAAGGTTTTTACATTTATTGTCCTCCTGTTCTTTGCCTATTGAATACCTCACTCCTTTATTTTTCTGTACAGCCAACCTACACCAATCCTTTAGTTGCAGTGAAATTTTTGACTCTGAAAAAGAACAGAGAACTTGAAATTCAGTGCAAGATTAACGGACCCGGAATCATCAGTGACAACCCTTACGAAAAGTTTGAAGGAAGAGTGATCTTTCATCTGGACATCAAAAAATGAAGATGACCTTCACGGAGGAAGTTTCATGTGGCAGTTCATGTGTTTTCTGTATATTTATATCATTGGCTGTGCTGCAAGGAATATAAACAAGGTTATAGATTATGTACTTGCACTATCTATAGTTAAACATTCTTCAACATTATCTCTGTAATAATGCAAATGTATTACACATATATAGAAACATGCATGTGCCAAGTGTATATTAAGAGTGATGAATGACTTCGCCCTATCTTCGGCACACTTGATTTTTAAAGATAACTGCAGTACTTGTTACGCTTGCAGATCGCATTGTTGTGTGATTTATTTTCAAAGTTAAATGTCACCTCACCCTTTCTTCATCCCCTTGTTCTTGTCCTCTTTCGCTCTTTCTAAACCGTCTACATTCAGCCTGGTTGTCATTTGTATTAATCACCATCATACACACCCTTTTTTGCTCCAGCTTGCTCTCTCTTTTGTCATCCAGGGAGCGCTGGCTTTGTTTAATGTACCTTTCCCCCCATTGAATGTACCTTGACTGTATCTGAATGATCTCTTTAAATACAACCCATTGGTCAGGTCTCCCCTCAGCCTCCATCTTTCTAACAAAAATAATCTGAGTTTATCGAACCTCTCCTTATAGCTAACAACCTCCAGATCAGGCAACCTGGTAAACTTTCTTTGCATTCTCTCCAAAGCATCCACGTCCTTCTAGTGGTGTTGCAACCAGAAATGCACGCAATATTTCAAATGGCCGAAATACTTTCTTTTCTGGATGTCACTTTTTTTTAAATTTAGAGTACCCAATTATTGTATTTTTTTTTTTCAATTAAGGGGCAATTTAGCGTGGCCAATCCATCTAACCTGCCCATGTTTGGGTTGTGGGGGGGAAACCCACGCAGACATGGGAAGAATGTGCAAACCCCACATGGACAGTTGACTAGATGTCACGTTTAAGAGTTCTTTTGGGGCAGCACGGTGGCACAGTGAGTAGCACTGCTGCCTCACGGCGCCGAGGTCCCAGGTTCGATCCCGGCTCTGGGTCACTGTCTGTGTGGAGTTTGCACATTCTCCCCGTGTTTGCGTGGGTTTCGCCCCCACAACCCAAAAATGTGCAGGCTAGGTGGATTGACCATGCTAAATTGCCCCTTAATTGGAAAAATGAATTGGCTTATCTAAATTTATAAAAAAAAAGAAAAAAAAAAAATGAAAAAAAAAAAAAGAGTTCTTTTGTCCTTACAATTCCAAGAACCTCTTCATTTATCTTTTGGTCTGTACATAGAATTTTTTAGCACATGTCTTAGCCTTGTCTTATGAAGAGATAGAAGAGATCTAATTGAGGTATACAAGATGATAATAGGTATTGACAAAGTAGACATAGAGCGGATGCTTGCTCTTTGGGGAAATCTAGAATGAGAGGTCATAGTTTTAAGATGGGAGTTAGCAGATTTAAAACAGAGATGAGGAGAAATCACTACACCAGAGTGCGGGGAGTAAATTTCAGGAGGAGATGGACAGATTTTTAATTAGAAATGGGTTGAAGGGTTATGAGGAAACGGGTAGTAAAGTGGAGTTGATGCCAAGAGGAGATCAGCCATGTTTGTATAGAATGGCGGAGCGGGCACGAGGGACTGAATTGGCTACGCCTGTTTATATCCATATTACAAAGGCCTTGATTTTCTTCCATACGTCTTTATTTATTGTCCAGGTTTCTGAGGCAGATAGGGTAATAGATAAAATGCAGCATCTTGTGAGTTTTTTTTCCTTGTTACAAGCTTGAGTTTTCTTGTTGTTAACACATCCTTCATCTTCACAAAATTAATTCTGGCTATCTCTATCCTTCTAATTTTGACATTGCATCTACCATTATCAGTTAACATTTGTCCCCAAATACAAACACATATCTACTTGTTCCAGTGTGACACCATCCACTTCACTCATCTAATGTATTCCTTCTAACTACCATTATTTTGTCATTTTGGTGTTCATCCTCAGTCCACGTTCCAAACTTCTAGATCTTCATCTCTGATGTTTTGTGGGGTGTCTTCTAACTCTGAAGTCGTGTTGTGTTGTCAGAGTACCGCCAGTGTGTTATGCACTTGCCTCCAGGAAGTACAATTCTCCGAACATTTGTTCTGTGTACAGATTGAATAATTTTGCCGACAGTGCACAGCCTTGCTGTACTCCTCTCTTCTTCACTTGAAACATATCTCATTGTCTGTCAGCATGTTGCGCGCTATCTGGTGCCAAAATAGGCTGCGGATAATTCTCACATCTTTCCTGTCAATGTCACATTTCAACAACATGACTATTAGCTTTGGATGTTAAACATGATTGAACGATATTTTACCAAATATTTATGGAAGATTGTTCTGAGGTTAAATATTCCCTCACTTGTTCCTACTCTAGGTCTAAATCAAGACTATGATTCACCGATTTCTGCTTCAAATGTACTATTTCTTTCTGTTTCGATTTTCAAGATGAATGAGATGACTTATTCAGATTATAGTTCTAAAATGATTGCACTCCTTGCTTTGAGTTTTTTTGGGTAATTTGATGAATAATGAATGTTTCAAGAGACTTGGAATATATCCTGTGGTATATATTTGATCACAGATTTCTGTTATCACTTCTAATTCTGTTTCTCCAAAGACGTTTAGATGTTATATCATCTATGCCTGGATTGTTTTCTCATCAATTATATGATGATCAATGCTCCCCGACAGGCAGTTGACCCACCTCATTCCCTAGCACCAGGAAGGAAAATAATGTGCAAAGGCAGATGGAGTCCCATGACATCACCTCAGGAGTTCCTCAGTGTAATGTCCTATACCCGACCAAATTCAGCTGCTTCATCAATGATCTTCCCCTCCATGCTAAGTTCAGAAGCGTGGATGTTCGCTGATGACTGCATAATATTCAGCAGCATATCTACTCTTCAGATACTGAAGTAGTCCACGCCCAAATGCAGCAAGTCCTGGACAACATTCAGGCCTAATAAGGGGTAAGTAACAGTCATGCAACACAATGGTGTGCAGGGTAGGTGGGATTAGCCATGCTAAAATTGCCCCTCAGTGTTCAAAGATGTGTGGGTTAGGTTGTGGACATAGGGCAGGGTAGTGGGCCTAGATAGTTGTGGGCCTAGGTAGAATGCTCTTTAGGAGGGTCGGTACAGACTTGATGGGCCGAATGGCCTCCTTCTGCTCTGTAGGGATTCTATGGATTCTCTGAACACACAAGCCAGGCAATAATCACCTACAACAAAAGAGAATCTAACAATCTCCCTCTGACTTTCAATGGTATTCCTATTGTTTAATGCTCCACTATCGGCACCCTGGGGGTTACCATTTACCAGAAACTGAACTGGACTAGCCATATAAATACTGTGGCTACAGAGCAGGTCAAAGTCTGGGAATTCTATGTTTTTAAGCATTTATTCAGAATTTTTTTCAATTGTCACAGACAGAATAGTCTAGCAAATTGATAGACTTTTATAAAAATATCCCCCTCCACCCCCCATACCCCCCCCTCGCCTATCCAGCCCCCCTTTATTTGCTGATGATAACCACCTTCTTAAAGACGGTAATGAACGGCATCCACCTCGAGTAGAACCCCTCCTCTGATCCCCTCACGGCGTACTTATTTTTTTCCAAATGCAGAAGTTCTGACAAATTCCCCAAAACCACCACCACCTTGGGTGGCATCGGTACCCTCCATCCGAGCAAGACTCACCTCCAGGCTCTCCCTGCAGCCCCGGCAAAGCGTGACACTCCAAAGATCACCGCTATTGGGCACGCCTCCACTCGAACTTCCAAAATCTCTGACATGTTTCGAAGAAGGAAACCCAGAACTTAACCAGCTTGTGCCAGTGGTTCACCGGTCGCCTTGAACAACGCACGCATCTATCCTCTATCCCTGCGGAGAACCCATTCATATGTGTCCTGGTCAAGTGTGCCCTGTGCAACACTTTATTCCTTTTTTAAAAATTTAGAGTACCCAATTCTTTTTTCCCACTTAAGGGACACTTTAGCGTGGTCAATTTACATACACTGCACATCTTTTTGGGTTGTAGCGGTAAGACCCACGCAGACACAGGGAGAATGTGCAACACTTTAAAGTATTAAACTTAATCTCGCACATGAGGAGGTAACATTAACCCTTTGCACAACCTCGCTTCACACACCCCACCTCCCCAAACCAAACCTAACTCTTCCTCCCATTTCCCCTTTACTTCTTCCAGCAAAGTCTTCTCCATCGCCACCATCTGCCCATATGTTTGCTATTTTTCCCTATCCTGTCAAGAGACAACACCTTATCTAAAATTAAGGCGTCGGCAACGCAGGAAACAAAGTGAGTTCCTTACAAACAAAGTTCTACACCTGCAAATCGTAAACTCATTCCCTCTCAGGAGTTGGAACCTCTCCACCAACTCCTCAGTGCAGCAAACCTACGCTCCATGAACAAATCTCGAAACCTCTCAGACCCCTCCCTCTTCCAGATCTTATAGGTCAAATCTATCCCAGCCGATACAAATCTATGGATCCCATTGATCGATGCCTGCAGCGACATAAACCCTAATTTAACATGCTGTCTGAATTGATTTCATATTCTCACTATTACCACTGGGCTTGAAGAGAACCTACCCGAAGAGAACAAAAGAGCAGCAGTAACAAGTGCCATTAAGCTCAAAGCTATACAAGAAGCCTCCTCCATCTGACCCCGGATCCTTAAACCCAGCCCCCCGCTTTTTCAATGTTTGTCGCCCAATAATAATTAGGTAATGTCAATCCCCCTGACTGCCTATCCTTCTCCAAGAAACCTTTTGCGCCAAATAAAAGTCAAAATTAACTTGTTGACCCTACTAAAAAAAGACTTGGAAGAAAGACTTGGAGACATTGAAACACAGACAAGAACCTTGGAAGAAGTGTTCATCTTAACCATCTGCACCCTTCCCACCTGTGGTGAATGTATTCACTGAATATGAACTGTCTGTATAGTACTGTGACCTATGACGAGGAAATGATAATACAATCTACTTCCAGGTATTGTACTGGAACCCCAGTGGGCTCCGCCCTCCCCGGGGCGATATATAGACCGGCCACCTGTGGGCGGCACTCATTAGTACAGCAGACACTGGCAGGTAAGTTCCTGGATAATAAAGCTTAATAATGTTCACTCGTTCTCACAGTCTCGCAGTGAATTGATGTATATCACCACCAAGGGCAAAGGGACGGATCTGACCTCTTCAAGCCTGGCTTCATCCCCTCTACCAGACTGGCCAGGTTCAACTTATGTAATGAAGACGAGTCATGAGCCACCCGTATTCCCAGGTACCTAAAACTAGCCCTGGCCAGCCAAAATGATAGCCTCTCCAGATCTGCTCCCATCGCCAGAGGGTTCACCGGGAAAAACCTGGCTCTTGCCCATTTTCAAACTATATCTGGAGAAGGAACCAAACTTCTTAAGCATCTCCATTATCCTCCCCACATTTGAGAGTGGATCTTTGACATATAACATCAGATCGTCCACACATAGGACACCCTATGTTCTCTATCTCCCGTCTCAATACCTTACCCCGGCCGATGACCTAAATGCAATGGCCAGCGGCACAATCCCCAAAGTCTTGCCTCCCTGCCTTGTACCCCTTTATCACTGAAAGTACCCCAAACTCAGTCCATTGGTTGGATGCTTGCAGTGGGGATTCGGTACAAAATCCGAACCCATGAAATAAATTGAAGTCCAAAGCCGAATTGTCCCAATACCTCCAAAAGGTACCCCCACTCCACATAGTCGAACGCTGTTTCCATGTCCATGGAGATGATTACCTCTGGATCGACCCCCAATGTGGGCGACGACACCACATTCAGCAGTCTCCTAATGTTGGCCGACAACTGTCTTAACAAAGCCTGTCTGATCCTCACACATTACCCCCAGCAGGCACTCCTCCAAATGGGTTTCCAGCATCTTGGCTAGCAACTTTGCATCTGTATTCAACAGAGAGATGAGCCGAAATGACCCACACTCCTTGGGAACCTTAACCTTTTGCATGATCAGCGAGATCGATGCCTATGCCTGTGTGGCCCATAATATCCCCAGAACAAAGAATCATTACACATATCCAACGGGTGTGGTCCAAACATAATCACAAACCATTTGTAAAATTCCACAAGGAATCCATCCGGGCTCGGTACCTTGCCCGATTGCATTGAACAAATACATTTCATAATTTCCTCCAACCCAAGCGATGCCTCCAGAACCGGCCTTCTTACCCATTCCACCCCAACCCATCCAGTAACTGTACCATAACCGAGTCTTCCTCCAGAGGCTCAGACTTGTACAGACCCAGTAAAAGATCTCAAACACCCTGTTGATTTTTTTCCGGCGCAAAAACCAACCCCCCCCCCCCCCCCCCCCCCCCCCCCCGCCGAGTCCTTAACCTGGACTATCTCCCAAGAGGCTGCCTGATGCCTAATAAATGTCTAGCCTCTCCCTCATACTCATAAAATGTTCCCTCACACGACAGGGTAGGTAGATTGACCATGCTAAATTGCCCCTTAATTGGAAAAAATAATTGGGTACTCTAAATTTTTTTTTAAAGAAATCAATACGGGGTAGACCTGATGCATACGCAAAAAGAAAGGTAGCTCCTTCCCCCTCGGGTATCTAAATCTCCATGGGTCCCACCCCCCAATCTGTTCCATGTATACTAGCATCTCCTTAGCCACCCCCAATGCTGCAAATTAATTTCGAGCTCGCCCTATCCAGCCTGGGGTCTAACAGGGAATAAAGGTCTCCCTCCTCCACCATTATTAACTGATGAGAGTCAAGCTCGGGATGGCCGCCAGCCAATGTCATCCCAATTCGGCACGTATACGTTCACCAAGACCGCTAGAGCACCTGCCAACACCCCACTCACTATCATATATCTTCCCCCTGAGTCCACCAAAATATTAGCCACCGAAGGTTCGCCCTCCTATTGATCAGCACCACAGTCCCCCTCTACACTCGTTACCTTAATGAACAATAAAACAAGAAACCTCCCCCTTCCAGGTAACCAGCCGTAGCTCTCTCCCTCACTTTGCTTCCATTAACTAGCATAACTGCTAGCAGCATGACCCCCACCTGGGGAAAAATCAAAGTTATAAACCCAATGAATCAGTAAACAGCCCACCTACCCGAATCCAACTTTAATGACAAACATCTAGGAAGATAACCCATACCCTCACCTGCACCCTCTCCCCTCCCAACAATACCAACAACTTCCAACAATACAATAATCAACGTAACACCAATAATTCAGAAAAAAGACAACAAAATAACAGAAACATTCGGTTGTAGCCAACAACTTAATTCAATCCTCCCCAGTCCATGCTTTCTTTACAAAGTCATTCGCCTCCTCCGGCATATCGAAATAACGATCCCTGACTCTGAATGTGACCCGAAGGCGAGCCGGGTACACACTCCAAACCACACTTTGCACTTGTACAGTGCCGCTTTGACCTTATTAAACCCAGCATGCCTTTTTTGCAAGTTCTGCCCTAATGTCCCGATAAATTCTCACATGGTGGCCTTCCCATTTACATTCTCGAGTGTCCTACGCTCACATTGGGATCATTTCCTTATCCAAATACCTGTGGAGTCAGACTATGATCAGCTGTGGTGGCTCTCCAGATCTGGGCTTCTGTGCAACAACTGGTGGGCCCGGTTTACTTCGGAAGTTCCCCTCGCCCACCAGCTTCCTAAACATCTTCGCCAGATAACCAGTGGCACTCGCATCATCAATGCCCTCCAGCTGCCCGATGATCCTCAAGATTTGGAGTGTGGAGCGAATCTCCAGGTCACCAGCCTTGGCCTTCAATATCTTCAATATCCTGCATCGCCATCACTGCCTCCAAGGAGGTGATCCAATCAGATGGTCCATGACTGTCTCCTCCACTTCTGAATCAATGAACCATGCACTTCCAGTCATTGTTCCAGCCTGTCCAAACTTACATGAATGGGTGCCACCTCAACTGCCTTCACTGGGTCACCTGTTTCTTAAACTCCTCTGTTAGGAATTCCATCAGCCTCTCAGAGTGATGTGTTGGGCAAGCTGGGTCTATGTGGACTGCGTTTGATGCAGTGTAGAGAGAGACAGGCTTCCAACACTTGATGAGATGCAACACGATTTTATTGAACATCTAACTATAAACCAGGGGCTGGTTTAGCTCACCAGGCTAAATCGCTGGCTTTTAAAGTAGACCAAGCAGGCCAGCAGCACGGTTCAATTTCTGTACCAGCCTCCCCGGACAGGCGCCGGAATGTGGTGACTAGGGGCTTTTCACAGTAACTTCATTGAAGCCTACTCGTGACAATAAGTGATTTTCATTCATTTCATTTCATTACATGCTTAACTGTGTGTTGACACTATGCTGACTTGACTGGCGATCTGAGGCTATCCTGACCAGACTAACTGACTACCACATGGTGTTTGTACTAGCTGCTGCTCACGAGCTCTGACTGTCTCAGAGGCTGGATCCCGAGAGAGCGGGAAAACTGGCGCCCTCTGGCTTTATAGTGGTCGTGTCCTGTCTGGTGATTGGCTGCTGTGTTCTGTGTGCTCACTGGTCATCCTGTGTGTCAATCACTGCCTGTCTGCACTCCATCATATACATGGATGTATATTATGATTGGATTGGATTTGTTTATTGTCACGTGTACCGAGGTACAGTGAAAAGTATTTTTCTGCAAGCAGCTCAACAGATCATTCAGTACATGGAAGAAAAGGGAATTAAACAAAATTGAAGAAAATACAAGAAAATACATGAGAATATATAATAGGGCAACACAAGATATACAATGTAACTACGTAAGCATTGGCATCGGTTGAAGCATACAGGGTGCAGTGTTAATGAGGTCAGTCCATAAGAGGGTCATTTAGGAGTCTGGTAACAGTGGGGAAGAAGCTGTTTTTGAGTCTGTTCGTGCGTGTTCTCAGACTTCTGTATCTCCTGTCCGATGGAAGAAGTTGGAAAAGTGAGTAAGCCGGGTGGGAGGGATCCTTGATTATGCTGCCCGCTTTCTCTCGGCAGCGGGTGGTGTAGATGGAGTCCATGGATGGGAGGCAGGTTCGTGTGATGGACTGGGCGGTATTCACAACTCTCCGAAGTTCCTTGCGGTCCTGGGCCGAGCAGTTGCCATGCCAGGCTGTGATGCAGCCCGATAGGATGCTTTCCATAGTGCATCTGTAAAAGTTGGTAAGGGTTAATGTGGACATGCCGAATTTCCTTAGTTTCCTGAGGACGTATAGGCGCTGTTGTACTTTCTTGGTGATAGCGTCGACGTGAGTGGACCAGGACTGATTTTTGGTGATGTGCACCCCAAGGAATTTGAAACTGCTAACCATCTGCACCTCGGCCCCGTTGATGCTGACAGGGGTGTGTACAGTACTTTGCTTCCTGAAGTCGATAACTAGCTCTTGAGTTTTGCTGGCATTGAGGGAGAGAATGTTGTTGTTACACCACTCCACTAGGTTCTCTATCTCCCTCCTGTATTCAGACTCATCGTTATTCGAGATCCGGCCCACTATGGTCATATCGTCAGCAAACTTGTAGATAGAGTTGGAACCAAGTTTTGCCACGCAGTCGTGTGTGTACAGGGAGTAGAGTAGGGGGCTAAGTACGCAGCCTTGCAGGGCACCGGTATTGAGGACTATTGTGGAGGAGGTGTTGGTGTTCATTCTTACTGATTGTGGTCTGTTGGTCAGAAAGTCAAGGATCCAGTTGCAGAGAGGAGAGCCAAGTCCTAGGTTTTGGAGCTTTGATATGAGCTTGGCTGGGATTATGGTGTTGAAGGTGGAGCTGTAGTCAATAAATAGGAGTCTGACAGAGAGGACAACGGCAACACAGGGTCCTTACTCCATTTTCTCTGTTCTGTCACCTTCCAAGTCAGATGAGGATCCCTTATTCAACTTGTTCCTCGTATTATTATTTTTTTCCCAACTAAGGGGCAATTTAGCATGACCAATCCACCTAGCCTGCACATCTTTGGGTTGTAGGGGCAAAACCCACGCAAACACGGGGAGAATATGCAAACTCCATACAGACAGTGACCCAGATCCGGGATTCGAACACAGGACCTCAGCATCATAGGCAGCAGTGCTAACCACTGAGCCACATGCCGCCCCTTTTTCTTGTATTTTAACCTCCAGATATCACATGCCCGTGGAGGAACCAAAACTCTCAAACTACACCACTTTTCTTCCTAAACAGCACTCATCAAATGGGCAAAGAGGTCCAAAATCCGAATCCCCAAGTGGGAGCCATCTTATGTGTGACCGTTCACCTCATGGCCACCACCAGAAGTTAGAGTCTGAGACTTCTAATGGGAAGCAACACAACACTTGACTCCATAAAACCTTTACCACTGATGCACAGTGGCAGCAATGTGTGCACTGCAAAAACTCACAAAGACTCGTTTGACAGAATCTCCCAAACTTGCAACCTGTACAAGAGGAACAGACACAGGAGACACCACCACCTGCAAGTTCCCCTATAAATTATACACCAACCAGACTTAGAAATATATCACCATTCCTTCAATGTCACTCAGTAAAAATATGGGAACTGCCTTTCTAATAGCACTGTGAGTGTACCTACAACTGGTGCAGAGTAGCAATTCCAGAAGGCAGCTGGCTACAGTCTTTGCAAGGGCTATTAGGAATGTACAAATAAATTACAAAAATTATCAGAGGGATATTCCTATCCTGTGAATGAATCAAAATACATTGGGTGCGATTTAACAGATGTGAAGCAGAGTCCCGTTTCGTGCACTTTTAGGTAACTCCAGCGCGAACATATTGAAGTGAGATTAACTGCAAACATAAATATGAAAATCTATGTCCAATGCATTAAGGGTGCTACCCAGATTGCAACTCTTTGTGAGATCGAGTTAGATGTCATGAAGCATAACAAACTTTGTGAATCCGCAAGACTGGCCCCATCGCATCCCGAATCAGGAGTGGCAGGGCCGTTAGATTGCGCCCATTTTATCATTCTCCAAGGCACCCAGAGGGAAGGTGACACAAGAATAGAAAGGACAGCAGAGTTTGCTACAAGTGTAACAGACAGTGACAGAGTTATAACATTAGAGATCAACACCGTTGTAACGTTAGAGAGAGACACAATTGTAACATTAGAGAGTGATAAGTTATAACATTAGAGACACAATTATAACATTAGAGATACAGTTAAAACATTAGAGATGCAGTTATAACATTATAGATACAGTTATAACATTAGAGAGCAACACCGTTGTAACATTAGAGAGTAACAAGTTATATCATTAGAGATACAGTTATAACATTAGAGATACAGTTATAATATTAGTAATAAAGTTATAACATTAGAGATACAGTTATAATATTAGTAATACAGTTATAACATTAGAGACACAGTTATAACATTAGAGATACAGTTATAACATTAGAGATACAGTATAGCATTAGAGATACAGTTATAACATTAGATACAGTTATAACATTAGAGATATAGTTATAACATTAGAGATACAGTTATAACATTAGAGATACAGTTATAACATTAGAGATACAGTATAGCATTAGAGATACAGTTATAATATTAGAGATATAGTTATAACATTAGAGATACAGTAGAGCATTAGAGATACAGTTATAACATTAGATACAGTTATAACATTAGAGATACAGTTATAACATTAGAGATACAGTATAGCATTAGAGATACAGTTATAACATTAGAGATACAGTTATAACATTAGAGATACAGTATAGCATTAGAGATACAGTTATAACATTAGAGATACAGTTATAACATTAGAGATACAGTTATAACATTAGAGATATAGTTATAACATTAGAGATACAGTTATAACATTAGAGATATAGTTATAACATTAGATACAGTTATAACATTAGAGATACAGTTATAACATTAGAGATATAGTTATAACATTAGATACACAGTTATAACATTAGAGATACAGTTATAACATTAGATACAGTTATAACATTGGAGATACAGTTATAACATTAGAGATACAGTTATAACATTAGATACAGTTATAACATTAGAGATACAGTTATAACATTAGAGATATAGTTATAACATTAGATACACAGTTATAACATTAGAGATACAGTTATAACATTAGATACAGTTATAACATTAGAGATACATTTATAACATTAGAGACGTAGTTATAACATTCGAGATACAGTTATAACATTAGAGATACAGTTATAACATTAGATACACAGTTATAACATTAGAGATACAGTTATAACATTACATACACAGTTATAACATTAGAGACACAGTTATAACATTAGAGATACAGTTATAACATTAGAGATATGGTTATAACATTAGAGACACACTAATAACATTAGATACAGTTATAACATTAGAGACACACTAATAACATTAGATACAGTTATAACATTAGAGATACAGTTATAACATTAGATACAGTTATAACATTAGAGAGATATAGTTATAACATTAGATACACAGTTATAACATTAGAGATACAGTTATAACATTAGATACAGTTATAACATTAGAGATACAGTTATAACATTAGAGACACAGTTATAACATTAGAGATACAGTTATAACATTAGAGATACAGGTATAACATTAGAGACACAGTTATAACATTAGATACAGTTATAACATTAGAGATACAGTTATAACATTAGATACAGTTATAACATTAGAGATACAGTTATAACATTAGAGACACAGTTATAACTTTAGAGATACAGTTATAACATTAGAGATACAATTATAACATTAGAGATACAGTTATAACATTAGAGATACAGTTATAACATAAGAGACACAGTTATAACATTAGAGATACAGTTATAACATTAGAGATACAGTTATAACATTAGACATACAGTTATAGCATTAGAGATATAGTTGTGACATTAGAGATACAGTTATAACATTAGAGATACAGTTATAACATTAGACATACAGTTATAGCATTAGAGATACAGTTATAACATTAGACATACAGTTATAGCATTAGAGATATAGTTGTGACATTAGAGATACAGTTATAACATTAGACATACAGTTATAACATTAGACATACAGTTATAGCATTAGAGATACAGTTATAACATTAGACATACAGTTATAGCATTAGAGATATAGTTGTGACATTAGAGATACAGTTATAACATTAGACATACAGTTATAGCATTAGAGATATAGTTGTGACATTAGAGAGTGACACAGGGCGGATCTCCGCAACGGCCGACGCCGTCGTGAAACCCAGAGTGTTTCACGATGGTGTTGGAGGCCACTCCTCGCCCCCTATTCTCTCCCCCCCCCCCCCCCCCCCCCCCCCCCCCGGGGGGGGGGGGGCAGGAGCAGCGTTTCGTGAAACTCAGCCGCCGGGCCTTGATGCTGGCGTCAAGGCGGCGCGCTGATAATGACGCGGCCGGCGGCGCCTTAGTGACGTCAGCCGCGCATGCGCGGTTGCCGTCTTCCCCTCCTGTGCCCCGCAAGACGTGGCGGCTTGGTCTTGCGGGGCGGTGGAGGGGAAAGAGTGCGTCTCTTAGAGATGCCGGCCCGACGATCGGTGGGCACCGATCGCGGGCCAGTCCCCTCCCGAGCATGGCCGTGGTGCTCGATACCCTCTTTGCCCCCCCCACAGGCCCCAAACTTACCTTTCGTGCTATGTTCAAGGCCGGCAGCAACCAGGTGTGGTTGCCACCGGCATGAACAGGTCGGCAGGCCGCTCGGCCCATCCGGGCCGGAGAATCATGGGTCGCCGTGAGAAACGGCGACCCGCGATTCTCCGAGCGGCGTGTCGCAAAACGCGACACGTCATTTTGGGGGGGGTGGGAGAATCGCGGGATGTGCCAGAGCGGACCTCCCGCGATTCTCCCACCCGGCCTGGGGAGCGGAGAACTGCGCCCACAGTTCTAATAATAATAATCACTTATTGTCACAAGTAGGCTTCAATGAAGTTACTGTGAAAAGCCCCTAGTCGGCACTTTCCGGCACCTTTTCAGGGAAGCCAGTACGGGAATTGAACCCGTGCTGCTGGCATTGTGCTGCATTGTTCTGCATTACAAGCCAGCTGTTTAGCCCACTGTGCTAAACTAATGATAAGAGTGAGTCACTTATAACATTAAGAGTGGCAGCGTTATATCATTAGCGAATGATACAGTTAGAACATGGGGGAGTGACTATGTTTTAACATTAGAGAGTGATATGCTTATATCATACGTGATTGACAGGGATATTAAAGGAAATGCACAGAGGAGACAGGAAGAAAGGAATTACTTGGTGTGAGAATTATTTATAAGTGGATAATGTCTTTATTTAAGATGTTGACTCAGGATTATTTCTGTTGCTGCTATTCGCTCTTTCTAATAAAGTCGGACAAGCATTGGGTGAGATTAAGATTAAGGGAGCTGAGAGAGTGTAATATGAATCACACTCTGGGCTCAGTCAGTCATGTCAGTGGCACAGGCAGTCATCAGATTTCCTATATTAGTTTGAGTTGGTTGGATGTTGAGCATGCTGTAGTCTCTCAGGATCTCCAGGAGTTTGCTGCTCTGTGCTGTTAGTATCATCTGTCTCATGTTTTCGCTCTGTTTGAAGTGAATCAGCAACAGAAGAGATCAGGATGGATTTGGGAAGTCTGGAAACAGTGGTGGCTAACTCTGCCTACATCTCCGCCCGGGGCAGTTTCGATGGCAGCTCCAATGTGCAGATGGCTAGAGATAAAAAATATCGAGCCAAACTCAAACTCCCTCACATCACACAGAGCGAGACCCTTAAAGACAAGATTGACTTGGAGTTTGAAAACATCTGTGTCAAACAGCCCATTGGGAAGAAGTTATTCCAGCAGTACTTAGACACGGTGGCAGAGTACCAACCAGCCTATGAGCTCTGGAAGGCCATTGAAGATTACGACACAGCAGAAGATGAAGAGAGGCTTCAGAAAGCTCAAAGTGTGGTTAGCAAGTTCTTGGAGTCAGGGGCTGAGTTTTTCTGTAGTTTTTTGGAAGAGAAATGTGTCTTGCGGGTCAAGGAAGATTACGTGAATGTCAGAGAGGATCTATTCAAGGAATGCAAGGAAGCTACCATGATATTTTTAAAGAGCGGCCATCCCTTTGTGGGCTACAAAGAGAGTATGTATTTCATGAGGTTCTTGCAGTGGAAGTGGCTGGAAGCTCAACCCATCGGAGAGGACTGGTTCCTGGACTTTCGGGTCCTGGGGAAGGGAGGGTTTGGGGAGGTGTCTGCCTGTCAGATGAAGGCGACCGGGAAGTTATACGCCTGCAAAAAGCTGGGCAAGAAAAGACTGAAGAAAAGAAAAGGAAATCAAGTAAGATCGAGTCGCGTAAAATCTAGAACTTTACTGTACCAGAGAACAAAATGAAATAGATGTTGAGATCCTTTGCAGAATGTGGGTTAGAGTAATTGGATAAAGGGTCATGATAACCTCCTGAAAGGATCATCTTAATAACCTTCCTGTGAACCTGACCTCGGAACAGATTAGCTGGTTGTCAGATTCCGATGCCTCTGCAGCTTTTTCTCATTTCAAATGCAAAACACAAACTTACATTTAGTGACAGGAACCGATGCAGGTTGTAAATAAATTGATCAACGCAAATAGAAATGATAATTTTCAGAATCCAACATAATTGCTCGAGTGAAACTTTAAAAAAAATATATTTTTACTGGTTTTACAATTATTCATATTAACATTTGCCAGGGTAGGGCAGCACGGTGGCGAAGTGGTTAGCACTGCTGCCTCACAGTTTGATCCCGGCTCTGGGTCACTGTCCGTGTGGAGTTTACACATTCTCTCCGTGTTTGCATGGATTTCGCCCCCACAATCCACAGATGTGCAGGTTAGATGGATTGGGGGCAGCACGGTGGCGCAGTGGGTTAGCACTGTGGCCTCACGGCGCCGAGGTCCCAGGTTCGATCCCGGCTCTGGGTCACTGTCCATGTGGAGTTTGCACATTCTCCCCGTGTTTGCGTGGGTTTCACCCCCACAACCCAAAGATGTGCAGGCTAGGTGGATTGGCCACGCTAAATTGCCCCTCAATTGGAAAAAATGAATTGGGTACTCTAAATTTATTTTTAAAAAAGGTTAGGTGGATTGGCCACGCTAAATTGCCTCTTAATTGGGAAAAAAAAATAATTGGGACACTAAATTTAAAAAAAACACTTGCCAAAACGATCACACAATAGAGGAAAAATGGGTATACAAAAAGGAAAAACATAGAAGACAGACGAACAGGTGTACATCCAAAATTAACAGATGTAGAGATGTGGGGCCCCAATTTGTGGGCCCCGGTGGTTGGTTACTGCAACTGCACCGGTTTAATTCTGTACACACAGCCCCCTGGTATTAGAACATGCCAGGGGGTGCGTTTGGTGTCAACCGGGAGTGTCTTGGTGTTGCTGATGTGGTCGCACCCATGTGTTCATCGCCACTTGTCCTTCCTGGCCCCTCTGTTGCCAACGCCCCCCCCCCCCCCCCCACCCTTGCTTTTTTTCTTTCAGTTGTCTGTCTCTCCCCCCCCCCCCCCCCCCCCACTCCACATTGGTTGGGTCACAAAACAAGTCCTGGAACAGGCTGGTGAATAGTTTCCACGTGTTGTACAGTAAGAAGTCTTACAACACCAGGTTAAAGTCCAACAGGTTTGTTTCAAACACGAGCTTTCGGAGCACGGCTCCTTCTTCACCTGAAGAAGGAGCCGTGCTCCGAAAGCTCGTGTTTGAAACAAACCTGTTGGACTTTAACCTGGTGTTGTAAGACTTCTTACTGTGCTCACCCCAGTCCAACGCCGGCATCTCCACATCATGTCCACGTGTTGTGGAAGCCTTCCTCCGATTCCCAAATAGAGAATTTTATTTTTATCCAATTTAATAAATATTGCCAAGTCAGACAGTCAGCCTGCGAGCTAGGGTGGTGCTGCTGATCTCCACTCGAACAAGAGTCTCTGGCGGGCGATCAGGAAGGCAAAGGCTAGGGGCATTTGCCCCACTCCCCGTAAAGAGTTCTGGCTGTTTTGATACCCTGAAGACCGTGACTAGTGGTCCTACCTCCGGGAAGAACTTACTCATTCGGGTTCTGGTTAAGTGAGCTCTGTAGGGCAACACGGTGGCCTAGTGGTTAGCACAACCGCCTCACGGCGCTGATGGTCCCAGGTTCGATCCTGGCTCTGGGTCACTGTCCGTGTGGAGTTTGCACATTCTCCCCATGTCTGCGTGGGTTTCGCCCCCACAACCCAAAAATGTGCAGAGTAGGTGGATTGGCCACACTAAATTGCCCCTTAATTGGAAAAAATAATTGGGCAATCTAAATTTTTTTTAAAAGTGAGCTCTGTAGGGGCAGCGTGTGGCGCAGTGGTTAGCACTGGGACTACAGTGCTGTGGACTTGAGTTCGAATCCCGGCCCTGGGTCACTGTCCACGTGGAGTTTGCACATTCTCCCCACACCTGCATGGGTTTCACCCCCACAACCCAAAGATGCGCAGGTCAGGTGCATTGGCCAGGCTAAATTGCTGCTTAAATGGAAAAAAAAATATTTTGGGTACCTTAAATTTAAAAAAAAGATGAGCTCTGTGTTCCACTTTCAGCTACATTATGTTTAGCCTCATGCAAGTGGAGGAGGAGTTGATCCTGTGCAGTGCTTGGCAGCATGTTCATCTTGATTGTTTGCACTCTCCTTGCCAGGGAGAGTGCGAGCAAGTCCCACCTCCACAGGTCCCTCTTTACCTTTCCACCAGATCTGGCAGGTTCCATTTGTGGTTCCGTGTCCAATCGGGGCTATTTAATTTGGACATTCTGAATTCTCCCTCTGTGTACCTGAACAGCCGCTGGAATGTGACGACTAGGGGCTTTTCACATTAACTTCATTGCAGTGTTAATGTAAGCCTATTTGTGACAATAAAGATTATTCTTATTATAGGTATCGGAATTTGGTCTGGGCCAATTTGAATGGCAGCTTCCTAGCTCTGATCCTCCCCCTAGTGGTTCACGAGGAAGATCTCACTGTTGCTCAGGTTAAGTTTGTAATCTGAGAAGGCTCCAAACTCCTTCAGGAGTTTCATTATTCCTCCCATGCTGACCAGGGGATTCAAGACATAGAGAAGAACCCACTGGATGCCTCTCCACCCATTCGCTGATCTGAGAGCAATAGCCAGCGACTCAATTACCAGGGCCAATAGCAGTGGGACAATGGGTATCCCTGCCTCATGCCTCTGTGCAGTTGGAAGTATTCAGAGCTGGTGGTGTTCATCCGTATGCTCGCCATGTACAGTAGTCTCACCCACGAGGTGAATCCTGGCCCAAACCCAAATCGTTCCAGTACCTCCATGAGGTACCTCCATTTGACTCTGCCTTCTCTACATCTGGAGATGATCACTCCTGGTGTCTTCTCCTCAGGTGGGGTCATAATCACATTCAGCAGGTGCTTGATGTTCACCATTAGTTGCCTGCTCTAGACAAAGCCAACTGATCCTCTGCGACTACCTCCAGCATGCAACTCTCCGGTCGCCTCACCAGGGCCATCGCCAGTACTATGGCATCAGTGTTCAGGAGTGAGTTGAGTCTGTATGACACCCACTGCTTCGGGTCTTGGTCTTTTTTAGGGATGATGTGGAGATGCCGGCATTGGACTGGGGTGAGCACAGTAAGAAGTCTTACAACACCAGGTTAAAGTCCAACAGGTTTGTTTCAAACACTAGCTTTCGGAGCACGGCTCCTTCTTCAGGTGAATGAAGAGGTAGGTTCCAGAAACATATACATATGGACAAAGTCATGCAAGACGATGCTTTGAATGCGAGCATTTGCAGGTAATTAAGTCTTTACAAATCCAGAGAGAGGCGTAATCCCAGGTTAAAGAGGTGTGAATTGTCTCAAATCAGGACAGTTGGTAGGATTTTGCAAGCCCAGGCCAGATGGTGAGGGGTGAATGTAATGCGATATGAATCCAAGGTCTCGGTTGAGGTCATACACATGTGTGCGGAACTTGGCTATAAGTTTCTGCTCGGCAATTCTGCGTTGTTGTGCGCCCTGAAGGCCGCTTTGGAGAACGCTTACCCGGAGATCGGAGGCTGAATGCCCTTGGCTGCTGAAGTGTTCCCCAACTGGAAGGGAGCATTCCTGCCTGGCAATTGTTGCACGATGTCCGTTCATCCGTTGTCGCAGCGTCTGCATGGTCGCCAATGTACCACGCTTCAGGACATCCTTTCCTGCAGCATATGAGGTAGACAACGTTGACCGAGTCGCACAAATATGTGCGTACCTGGTGGGTGGTGTTCTCACGTGTAATGGTGGTACCCATGTCGATGATTCTTTTTTAGGGATCAGTGATATCGAAGCCTGAGCCAGCGTGGGTGGCAGGGTCCCTCTCGATAGTGAGTTGTTGAACATCTCCCGCAGGTGTGGGGCCAGTGCTGTCACAAATGTTTTATAGAAGTCGACCGGGTATCCATCCTGACCCGCTGCCTTCCTCAACTGCATGCCTCCATGACCTCCCCCAGTTCTGTTGGCGCTTCCAGACTCTGTTTCTTTCCCTATCCCACCACTGGTATGTCCAGCCCATCGAGGAACCGTCTCATCACCGAGTCCCCCTTCAGGGGCTCGGAGGCGTACAGCCCTCAGTAGAAAGTCACAAAGGATTCAGTGGCCTTGTCTGACACTGTGACTAGCTTGCCGCACCTGTCTTTCGCCTGCGCTTTTCCCCTCGTCGCTGCCTGCTTTCTCAGCAGGTGGCTTGTCTTGTTTTCAATTTCCCAGTGGAGAGCAGATCAAAGACCATTTGTAATTTTTTTCCTCTCCGCCAGTAGTTCCATGGTCGGGGCCATGGAGTATTGCCGGTCCACTTCCAAAACAGAGTCGATCAACTGTTGCCTAGCCGCCCTCTCCTTCCTGCCCCTGAGTACCCTGCACACTATTATTTCTTTTGCAAAATATTTTTTATTGGGATTTTAACATTTAGTAAAAAGATTTGCATATAGAACAAAGAAACGAGGCAACAATTGCGGCATATCCATCCGGACAAACAGTTGTCACGTTGCCTGTGACCAAGGTTCCCGTTCTCGCATTCTGTTGTTTACATTCATAATTACAGTCCATGTCTGTACTCTTGGCTTTCTTTATATGTGCATTTGTTCTGATGGGGGAGTCTTTTTTCCCGATTGTGTTCTCGAGGACAGTTAGGATAATCTACCTCCCCGGTTTTTCATGTGGGGGGAAAGGGGGGTGGGGTGGAGAACCGTCCCGCCCTGGCTAATTGCCTCCTTCCCCGTCTCTCATCTGCTGCATACAAGCTCCCTTCTGTCCCATTCCCCCCCACACCCCTTCTCCCTTTCTGCCCCCCCCCTTCCTTTTTGCACCATCCTCTTCTCGTTAGTTTATATTTACAAACAGGTCCTCAAAGAGATTCGTGAACCTCGTCCAAGTGTCATGAAATTTCTCCTTGGACTCACAATCGAGAATCAATATTTTCTAATTTCAGGAACCTGTCAGCTCTGAGAGCCACTCAAAGGCCCGAGGTGGCGCTGCCAACTTCCAGCCTGGCAGAAATCTCTGCCTGGCAATCTGTGAGGTGTAGGCTAGGGTGGTCCGCCCCCTTCCCTGTCCGGAGCTCTGGATCCTCTGACACCCCGAAGACCACCACGGATGGGCACAACTCCACCTCGACCACCTGGACATGGCCTCAAACAAGGCCGAGCAGAACTCACTGAGCCTGGGGCAGTAATCTTAGTCAGATGTGCTCTGTGCACCACCTTGAGTTGGATCAGGCTAAGCCCGGCACAGGAGGAGATGGAGTTGATCCTGTGCAACGCCTGGATCCAGAGTCCTCCCCCTATCTCCATACCCATCTCCTCCCCCATTTCCATCTAGTCTTGTCCAGTGGGGTCCTGACCTTTTCTATAAGCCGTCCCCCCACCAGTCGGGCTCTACCACTGTGTCCAAGGGTGGGTAGCTGGGGAACGTTCCTCTCTCCTTGCGGAGAAAGTCACACAGCTGCAGGTATCTGAGCTCATTCTCTTTCAGAAGTTGGAGCTTCTCCAAACGTTCACCCAAGGTTGCCAGCTTACAGTTCACATACATGTCCTCTACTCTCAGTGTCCCGCTGTCCTCCCTCCATGCCCCAAATGTAGATTCACCTTTGCAAGTGTGAACCCATGATTGTTACAGATGGGGGCCCCTATAGACATACCACCAAGCTTGAAATGGCACAGTTCCAGCCCTTTCCTGTGGCCACTACCACAGGGCGCCTGAGGGTTGGGGGGGGGGGGGGGGGCAGTGGCGAGCGTGATGCAGTGACCAACACCCGGAGGGATGGCCCATGCAGGAGGCTTCCTTCATTTGGACCCAGTCCACCTCTGGTTCCCTCAGCCACCTCCTCACCCTCTCCACGTTTGCCGCCCAGTGGTAGAATAGGAGGTTCGATGGGGCCAGGCCTCCCACGTGCCACCCTTGCTGTAAGATGGTCAGATGTATCCTAGGGACTCTTCCCCCCCCACATCCCCACCCCAGGCGAAGGCCATGATTAATTTGTCGACACTGGTGAAGAAGAATTTGGGGATGATGATCGGGGTGATCTGATTATGAAGAGGAACTAGGCAGCATGTTCATTTTGACCGTTTGTACCCTTCCCCCTCGCAGAGGGGGGAGTGAGCCCTATCTTTGCAGGCCCCTCTTCACCTCCTCCACCAGGCTGGAGAGGTTCATTTGTGGAGCCTCGGTCAGGTGTGGGCCACTCGTATCCTCAGGTACCTGAGCTTGGTTTGAGTCACTTTAAATGGTAGTTCTTCCAGCTCCACCCCTCCTTCTCGGGGGGAAGATTTTGCTCTTTCCCAGGTTGAGTTTGTAACTGAGAAGGCACCGAACTCCCTGAGACTCCTGTTATCTTTCCCATACTGGTTAGTGGGTTTGGTATGTAGAGGAGCAGGTCATTCACATAGAGCGGGACTCTATGCTCTCAGCACCCTCTCTGAATGCCCATCTAAGATCGACGCCCAGTGGCTCGATTGCCAGTGCGAACAGGAGCGGAGATAACGGACACCCCTACTTCATTCCCATGTGCAGCCAAAAGCACTCGGAGTTGGTGCTGTTTGTCCATATGCTCGCCATAGGAGCGCTGTACAGATGCTTTACCCACATGATGAACCTTGCTCTAAACCCAAACCATTCAAGCACCTCAGTGAGGTACCTCCATTTTACTGGATTGAAGGCTTTCTCAGCACCCGGCAGGATGATCACCTCTGTTTTCCTCTCCCCAGATGGGGTCATTATTACATTCAGCAGGCATCTGCTGTTCACTGTTAGCTCTCTGACCTTGACAAACCCGGTCTGATCTTCCACAATCACTTCTTGCAGGTAGCTCTCCAGTCACGTCGCCAGATCTTTCGACAAAATCTTCGCATCAGTATTTAAGAGAGAGATGGGTCTCTACAATCCACACTCTGTCCGGTCTTTGTCCTTTTTGGGAATCAATTGGATCGAGGCTTGGGCCGGCATGGGCAACAGGGCCCCTTTGACAGCGAATCGTTCAACATCTTCCGCAAGTGTGGGGACAGTGTTGCTGCAAATGTTTCGCAAAAGTCTACTGGGAACCCATCCGATCCCGGCGCTTTCCCTGACTGCATGGAATTAATATATTCCATGATTTCGCCCAGCCCTAGCGGTGCTTCCAGCTCCTGATTCCTGTCCTCACCCACCACCTGTCTGTCCAGTCTGTCGAGCAATTGCTCCATCTCCTGGGTTTGGAGGTATACAGGCCTCGGTAAAAGTTTGCAAAGGCCTCATTAACCTCATTTGGGTCTGCCACCATTCTGCCATTTCTGTCCCTAACTTGTGCTATCTGTTTTGCAGCTGCCTGTTTTCTTAGCTGGTGCGCCAGCATGCGGCTGGCCTTGACACCATGTTCGTAGAAGGCCCCCTGTGCCTGGTGGAGCTGGTGGGCTGCCGTTCTTCTGGAGAGCAGGTCAAATTCCATCTGCAGCTTTTTCTTCTCCCCCAGCAGTTCCATGGTTGTGGCCGTGGGGGATGGTGTCCCATATAGAGTGGATCAGCCATTGCTCGGCTGCCCTTTCTTTCCTAATGTCATGATTTCCACCCTGATCACCGCTTTCAGTGCCTCCCAAAAGCATGGAGGGTGCAACCTCCCCATTTTGGTTGCAGGTTGCATAGCCATCGATGGCTTGGGATATCTTTGTGCAGCGTTCCTTATTGGCGAGGAGAGCTGTATCCAACCTCCACAGGGGGTATTGGGACCAGCCCTTCCTCATGCTCATGTCCATGTATTGTGGGAGTGATCAAAGATTACAGCCATGGAGTATTCCACCTTAGTTGCCCCTAAAAGCACCATTTTTCCAACAACAAAAAAGTCTATTCGCGAGCAGGCATTGTGCACGTGGGTGAAGGAGAATTCTTTATCTCTCGGATAATTGAATCTCCACCGGCCGCATCGCTGCCTCCCCCCATCTGCTCCATGAAGGTGTTTAGCTCTCGTGCCATTCCTGTTATGACTCTCACCCAGGGGTTGGATCTGTCCATTGTCGGGTTGATAACGAATCGTCCCTCTGGGTCCATCACTGCTCATCGCTGTCCTGTTAACTAGTATTCCACATGTGCTTCCCTGTTCTGAGGCTGAGATGTCCTCTCCTTCATCTCTGCTGGCTTTTTGGCTGGGTGGCTGGTTCTTCCGCATCTTAGAGATGGCAGTGCGATCGACGGGGCCCATCTCCGACCTCACATCCACGTAATGGGGAGCATGGTTGGAGATTACTATTGCGGAGTATTCTGCCCCTACCACCCCTGGAAGTACCACTTTCCCCATTACAAATAAGTCAATGCGGGAGTATACTTTGTGGAGTTGGGAGAAGGAGAAGCCCTTTTCCCTTGGGTGTGTGAACCTCCATGGGTCCAACCTCCCCGATTTGGGGCTACATTCATCTGTCCGTGGATCCTGTACACAGTTGAAGTACCCCGTCCCATCTCCCACCCCAACCGAACGAGTCGGTGGGATTCTAGATTGAGGATTTCTGTCATGGTCTTTTTCATAAAGTCTGCCTCAACCCATGTCATGGCATATATATTAACAAGTATCACCAGAACCCCTTCCTGGACAATGCTGACCATCACATACTGTCCCCTCGGGTCCGTCACGGTATTCATTGCTGTAGAGATCATCCTCATACTGGTTAGTATGGCCTCCCTCCACACCATTGTCCCATGGCACGCTTGGTACATCTGTCCTATCCAACTCTTTCTTCCCCTCAGTCGGTCCTTCTCCCTCAGGTGTCCCTTGAAGGAAGACTATGTCGGCCCTCAGGCTTTTTAAATGGGTGAAGATTCTGGATCTTTTCACCGGGCCATTAAGCCTCCTGACATTCCGGGTGACTATCCTGATGGGAGGAGGTTCCTGTACCACCGCCCCCCCCCCCTCCCCCCCCCCTCCCCCCCCCCCCCCCCCCCCACACTCTCTCTCTCTCCCCCCCCCCCCCCCCCCCCACCCACCATTACTGCAGGGTCAGCCATATTTACCATATGTGGTCGTGTCCCTGCACTCCAATGTTTCCCTTTGTTGGCAGCCATCCAAGATGGCCACCGATGCCTTCTTTCTTCCAGCCGCTCCACATGTGACCTGTTGCAACCAGCATTCTACCCACACGCCTACCAGCACCACCACCCCCCCCCCCCCGTTCCCCGATTCCAACCCCCAGCCCTTTTGCCCTTGCCCTTACCATTTCACTTTCCCTCTCCTTGTCCTTCTACCCCTTACCCCTGACTTAGTGCCGTGCCATCCTGTCTCCCCTAACCTCCTCATACCAACATGTTCATCAGTGTGGTGGCTCCCATCCTGCGAATAACTCCCTCAACCCCCCGTCTGATCTGTTCTTCCCTCCCCCTCCCTTTGAAGTCTGCCCGGCACTTGGCCAGCTCACCCCAATAACCTGCCATATGGATTGTATGCCCTTCCCATTTGCACCGTGTGCTCCTTGCCCAATTCAGAATTCTCTCCTTGTCTTGGAATCAGTGGAGATTTGCAGTAATCCCCAGAGATACTTCTCCTGTCTTGGGCCCCTGCTGGAGTGACCTGTGGGCCCTGTCCACCTCTGGGGGCTTGGGGAAGCTTTCTCCCCCGACCAGCTTCCCTAGCATCTGTGGCACATACTCTGTTGGGTTTCTATCCTCTGTACCCTGCAGTAGTCAAACAATCCTGAGGTTCACCTGGTCTTCCACCTTCCCCTTGAGCATTCCCTAAGCCATCACCAACCTTGCCACTTCTACCTCAAGTGAGGTGATCCGATCGATCACTCTGGTAATTGGCTGCCTTCTCCAGTTCCTTCACTGTCGTCGCCTGAGTCTCCAATCGCCGTTCAGTCCTCTCCAACGCCTCTTTGAAGGGGGCCAGAGCGGTTACTATCGCCAACTTCACGGCCACCATGAGGTCCCCCTTAATGGAGTCCCTGGGCGGGATTCTCCTTTTTGGGGACTAAGTCCCCACACCCGCCAGAAAAAGGACTAGAATCAATCCGGGCTTTTTCCTAGAAAGTCCGGGGTGATTCTCCGTTCTCCATGAGGCAAGCACAGCCCCGGCGTACATCCCGCAGCTCTGGCTGCCAGCGGGGCCTGCTGCCCAGGCTGTGCACGCGCGGCTTCCTCAAGCGGGTCTGCGAATGCTCCGGTTTCTTTCCGCAGTCCAAAAATGTACTGGTTAGGTGGATTAGCCGTGGTAAATTGGCCCTTAGGATCCAAAAGGTTGGGTGGGGTTAGGGGAGGTGGGGGTCAGAACTAAGGGAGTATGACTGTGAAATTAGCTTGACAGTTCAGGGATGATGTTCAGACCAATCGCTTCTTAACCTAAAGGGTAGAATGAGAATTGAGTATGTTCAAAGAGATTGATCAGATTTTTGCTGGACAAGGTTATTAAGGATTACAGAACCAAAGCAGGTAGATGGAATTAAGATACAGATCAGCCATGATCTAATTAAATGGTGGAACAGCTAGGCTGGAGTGACTTACCCCTGTTCTGAAAACCTTATGCTCTTTGAATATGTTCGATTGCTGAGGAAATACGCTTCCCGCACGCCTAATGGCACTCTAAGTGAGGGAGTACGCGATTGTATAGTGCGGCCAGTTACCCAAAATATTTTGTGGGCCCCACCTGCTCTTCCCAAAAGTGGGCCTGCTTGGTTCCATTGTCCCTGAAGCTTGCCTGAATGAGCACTGCACAAAATAGCAATCAGTATTCGATTTGTTTCACAGGGCCTTTGATTCCATATTAACAGGGCTGTAATGCTGGGAACAGGGAACAGTTTGGATACACAGCAGGAAGCTTCTTTCAAAATGATGCCACCTGCATTGCTGGCATATATAGAATGTATTACTAGCCTTGGCTCAGTTTGGCTGGCACATTCTGAGCTGGCTCCATATACATGTGAGTTCCTTCTTTCTACTGAATCGAAAGCACCTGTTGAATCGCAGCTAGTCTCCGGTGAATCCACCAGCAGTAGACCCCTTTGCCGAGCTCGGTTCAGCTTTGTGCTCATTATATTTGGCTGCAAACGTTTAACAAGACTTGCCACAGGGTCCAGTCAGCATCAGCAGGTTCTGCAGACATGGTCTGTTAGGAAATATAAATCGTAGAATGATAGATTTCCTACAGTGCAGAAGGAGGCCATGCAGCCCATCAAGTCTGCACCGACCCTCCAAAAGAGCACACTACCTAGGCCCATTCCCCCACGCTATATCCATTACCCTATCTAAACTGCACATCTTTGGACACTAAGGAGCAATTTATCATGGCCAATCCACTTAACCTGTATATCTCTGGACTGTGGGAGGAAACCAGAACATATGTTCTTCAGATGTTTTAGGACTGTTGCATGCTTCTTCTGGTGGTTGCATCTCAAACGGTTGCTATGCTTTGAACAAAACTCTTCTATTCCTTCTCAAGACAACCCTTTCATCCGTAGTGATGAGATACAAGTTTGGACCTGATTGTTGCAGAACCATCGCCTGCTTAGACCATCTTCTACTGTCACCCGTATCCTCTGGTTGCAGAGGTTGATGTATTTTGTCAGACCTATCATAGAATCCCTTCTGCCTTCTTTTCTGAGAGGTTAATTATCTTGCTGACGAGTGGTTCACTGGCTCTTGAGGAATACGAGGTAAAGTTGTTTGCAGTTGCCTGCTCATCAGCATCTGAGCAGGCGAGAGCACATTGACTGGTGGCACCAAACGATAGCTTAGGAACGTGAAATAGGTGTCATCTTGGCTGTCTAGTGCTCATATGAATGCCCTTTTCAGCCTTGCCATTCGACTGATGGTAATGCAGGCTGGAAGTAACATCTTGGAAATCATACTGCTATACAAATTCTGTCCATTCATAGCAGTCAAAACAAGGACCATTATTGCTCATGACAACATTTGGAATGCCGTGACGCGCAAAAATCTCTTTGACATTCTTAATGACACATCTGGCCGTAGAATTGGACAGCTGTGCAATCTACGGGTAGTTAGAGAAATAGTCTATGACCAGAAGGCACTCCTTCCCATTGAAATGGAACAGATCCATTCCAATCTTCTGCCACAGAGTTGTGACTGTCTCGCCCATCTGCATAGGTTCCTTGCTCTGCCTGCGCTGAAATCTTTGGCATGTTTCACAGTTAACCACCAGCATTTCAATGTTGTGGTTTATCCCAGGCCAATAGACTGTCTCCCTGGCTCTATGCTTACACTTTTACATCCCTACATGCCCTTCATGGAGCTCATGAGGATCATTGACCGTAGTGCCCGTGGAATCACAATCCGCTGATTCCGCAGAAAAAATCCATTCACATCATTTAACTCTGCTCGTACATTGTAGAAACTTGAACAGGATTCTTTGGATCACCTTCATGGAGATAATTTCTCACTTTCTGCAAGACAGTGTCCTTCTTTAATCATTTTTAACTTGTTGTCAGAGAATAACAGAGACTCTGTCACCAGGTTTACGTGGACCTGCACGTCTTCATCCAGCTGGAATGGTTCCTCATTACCAGCAGCTCTTGTCAGCAACAATAAGATGTTTACCTGGTGTATACACCAACTAGACACCATACCATTGCAACCTCATGATCATTTGCTGAATCCTCAGTGACACCTCGTTCAGATTTTCTTTTATGATGGCGACCAGTGGGGCAGCACGGTGGCGCAGTGGGTTAGCCCTGCTGCCTCACGGCGCTGAGGTCCCAGGTTCAATCCCGGCTCTGGGTCTCTGTGTGGAGTTTGCACATTCTCAAAATTTCCCAAAGATGTGCAGGCTAGGTGGATTGGCCACGCTAAATTGCCCCTTAATTGGAAAAAATTAATTGGGCACTCTAAGTTTATTTTTAAAAATGTAAAAAAAAAAAATGATGGCGACCAGTGGCCTGTGGATAGTCTCCACAATGAGGGTTGGAATCATGGAGCTTCGTCAGCCCATTAATCAAACCGAGGCACTCCTTTTCGATTTGTGCGTATCATCGTTCAGTGTCAGACATCGCCCTGGATGCATACGCCACTGGCAGCCAGACTCCTCTTGCTGGAGTAGGAACGCCCCCAAACCATCCTGTGAAACATTTAGCACACAGCTAAATCGCTGGCTTTGAAAGCAGACCAAGGCAGGCCAGCAGCACAGTTCAATTCCCATACCAGCCTCCCCGAAGAGGCACCGGAATGTGGCGACTAGGGCTTTTCACAGTAACTTCATTTGAAGCCTACTTGGGTTAATAAGCAGTTTTCATTTCATTGAAATTTTTGTATTTTTTGCTGGCTCAGAAAACATCAGGACAGGTGCCGTGGAAAGCGAAACCCGCAGAGCCTGTCACTCTTGATGATGCTTGCTGGGCCATTGGAATGTTACATCCATCTTTATGGTCTCCCTCAGATGTGCTGTTTTAGCTGCCAAATTGGGGATGAACTTGCCCATAAAATTTATCATGCCCAGCATTCTTAAAATGCCTTTTTATCCATTGGGCGTGGCATCTGCAGAATTGTCCTTACCTTGTCTTGATCAGGCTGAACACCTTGTGCGGACAGCTTGTCTCCCAGGAAGGTGATGCTGTGCACCCTGACTTGACATTTTGCTCTGGTCAACAGACTGTTTCTCTTGATACTCTTTAGGACCCTGAAAAGCTGTCTATTCATGCTCTTCCCGTGTCGATCCCCAAATAATTGTCATCCCTATAAACTCGGACCCCCAGAATCCCTTCAACATGCTCCATGACACGATGAAAGATTTCTGAAGCCGAAATGATGCCAAATGGCATTCTTAAGAAGCAATATCTCCCAAAGGGTGTTTTGAACAATGTAGTACTTTTAAAATCTAGTTTCAGCTGTCAGAAGCCTTGTGACACGTCTAATTTGCTGCAGCAGGTTGCTCCTGCCATTTTGCACGTTAGGGCAGCACGGTAGCATCGTGGTTAGCACAATTGCTTCACAGCTCCAGGGTCCCAGGTTCGGTTCCCGGCTTGGGTCACAGTCTGTGTGGAGTCTGCACATCCTCCCCGTGTGTGCGTGGGTTTCCTCCAGGTGCTCCAGTTTCCTCCCACAGTCTAACGATGTGCAGGTTAGGTGGATTGGCCATGCTAAATTGCCCTTAGTGTCCAAAATTGCCCTTAGTGTTGGGTTGGGTTATGGAGATAGGGTGGAGGTATGGGTTTGTATAGGGTGCTCTTTCCAAAAGCCGGTGCAGACTCGATGGGCCGAATGGTCTCCTTATGCACTGTAAATTCTATGATCTCCTTCCCTTTTGGTATAAGGTAGTGTTCCCTTTTAATATTAGGATTGCACTCCGAGGGCAGCACGGTGGTGCAGTGGGTTAGCCCTGTTGCTTCACAGCGCTGAGGTCCCAGGTTCGATTCCGGGTCACTGGAGTTTGCACATTCTCCCCGTGTCTGCATGGGTTTCACCCCCACAACCCAAAGATGTGCAGGGTAGGTGGATTGGCCATGCTAAATTGCCCCTTAATTGAAAAAAATTAATTGGATACACTAAATTTATAAAAAATAAATTTTAAAAAAGGATTGTAATCCTGAGGGTCCATACAGATTCGTAAGTCAACATTGCACTTCTTTACACAGACCATGGAATTAACACAGTCCATAGTCTAGCTCAGCCTTTAGTTCCTCTCTTAATGCAGCTGTGGTACACGGCTCGGCGCATGAATCACAGGCTTTGCATCTTTGTTCAATTGAATCTTTTATGTGTTTGGTAACGTAGCAAAACCTCGGATAATCTCTAGGAAATCATTTAGAATGGAATCTCCTGAGGAATGCTAGCCCCCCACCGGGCGGAGGTTCGGTGCAGGGGCTGCGCCAATGTTCTGGTCGCAAGACCAGATGGATCCTGCGGACATGGCCACAGGATCGGAGCTTCCAACCGATAATACTCTCAGAGGACTTGACAGGGTAGATACTTAGAGGTTGTTTCCCCTTGTGGAAGAGTCTGGGACCAGAGGGCATAATCTCAGAGTAAGGAGTCACCCATTTAAGACAGAGATGAGGAGGAATTTCTTCTCTCAGGGGTAGTGAATCTGTGGAATTCTTTACCGCAGAGAGCTGTAGAGATTGGGTCGTTAAGTATGTTCGTGGCTAGGGCAGCACGGTGGCACAGTGGTTAGCATTGCTGCCTACAGCGCTGAGGACCCTGGTTCGAATCCCGGCCCTGGAGTTTGCACGTTCTCCCCGTGTCTGCGTGGGTTTCACCCCCACAACCCAAAGATGGGCAGGGTAGGTAGATTGGCCTTTCTAAATTGCCCCTTAATTGGAAATAATAATTTTCGGGAAAGTGGAGTTGAGGCTTACCATATCAGATCAGCCATGATCTCATAGAATGACGGAGCTGACTAGATGCGCCGAATGACCTACTTCTGCTCCTATGTCTTATGGTCTTAGCACATGTAAATAGGGCATCAGGTATGTTTGAGACCTTCTGCGACTGATGGGCGTGACAGGGGCTGGAGAACATAATCAGCAACAGAAACAATATTTTAATTGAAATGTATTAAGCTTCCTTCTAAAGTTTTGTTTTTTGTTACAGTTTCCCTTTACTTTATTTTTTAAATAAATTTAGAGCACCCAATTTTTTTCCAATTAGAGGGCAATTTAGCGTGGCCAATTCACCTACCCTGCCCATCTTTGGGTTGTGGGGGTGAAACCCACATAGACACGGGGAGAAAGTGGAAATTCCACATGGACAGTGACCCGGGGCCGGGCTCGAACCCGAGTCCTCGGGGCTGTGAAGATGCAGTGCTAACCATTGCCCTCAGTGCCCCTTTAAGGGGTCTTTTAATTTGTTAATCGGTTTTACTGGTTAATTTATTTTATTGATTTGAAAAGAGCAAATAAATAGGGGAACCCTGGGACGAGTGGATGGCGCAGTGGTTATCACGGCTGTCTCACAACGCCAGGGGCCCGGGTTCAATTCTGACCTCGGGTGACTGTCTGGAGTTTGCACTTTCTCCCCATTCTGCCCTTTTCTCCCCCACTCGTCTGCGTGGGTTTCCTCCGGGTGTGCCGGTTTCCTCTCACAGCCCAAAGACTGGTGCAGGTTACGGTGATTGGCCATGCTAAAGTGCCCCTTAATGTCGAAAACGTTGGGTTGGGTTACGGGAATATGGTGGGGGCCTGACCCTAGCTAGGGTGCTCTTTCAGGCAATCGGTGCACACTCGATGGGCCGAATGGTCTCCTTCTGCACTGTCGGGATTCAATGTGTGGGAAGAGAGTTATGATATATAGCAAAGCTCTGTGTCTTGGTTTTGGCTTCACCAGCTGGTTTGGATCCTATTAAGATGCCCGTCCATGGCTTTGCGACCTGTATTTTTAACTGTCTCTGTCTTGTCCACACATCATTCTTTGCACGCTGACCTACAATAGCTCCTGATCTGGCAACACCCCAAGTTTTAAAATCCTTGCCCTCATTTTCAAATCCCTTGTGGCTTCACCCCTCCCTTCCTATCTCTGTAATCCCCAGCAGCTCTGTAAGAGCTCAGCATTCTAATTCTGGCCTTTTGAGCATCTCCGATGTTAATCGCTCCACAGCCAGTGGCTGGGTCTTCAGTTACCGCGGCAGCTGGCTCTGGAATTCTCTCCCTGAACCTTTCCGCCTCTTGACCTCTCTCCTCTTTTCCAATCTCTTTGCTTTCATTTCAACTTCATCTTTGATGTCAAAGATGGTCTTTTTTTCTATTGTGCGTTACACACCTTGGAGCACTTTGTTTCTAAGAATTCTTCAAAAAATTTGTTCCGACTGGTCAATCATAACCTTTCCTTGTGAAATCAGGTCTAATTTTGCTTTGTTAGATCTTCAGTCTCCGGTTGATATTCAGTTAGATCTCTGAGGATAGGAATCAATTATCTTTCTTGCCGTCAGGCTTAAGCTGAATGGTCAATTGTTCATTGGACAAGTCCTACCTGACTTTTTAAATATAGAGCGAACATCATCAAACTGACGCCTCTTTACCTCACCAATACATTTTTTAATATTGACACTGCCGATACGATTCAGAGCAGAGATCTGGGGCAGGATTCTCCGTCGGCTGACGCCACAATCAGAAAAAGCGATTGGGCGGAGAATCATTTCCGACACTGAAATCGCGATTTCACGCAAAATCTGAATTCTCCGAACGCCCATACAGTAAACGGCGTTTGCATATCATTAGCGGGCCTAACCGGTATTCTCCAGGACCTCCGCGATTCTCCGCCTCCGATGGGCCGACTTCCCAACGGCGTGGTTCACTTCTGCTTTTAAAAATCAGGAAACCCGCGTTGTGGCTGATAAGGGAAAGAGAGGAGGTAGGACTCGGAGAGGCTAGACCTTGGGCTGTCTGGCGTGAGGCCTCACATGTACCATAAGCACCTGTCATTCGAGGGCCTACCGGACCAGTGCATCCACTCTATCAAGGAGGCCATATATGCCCAGTTGGCGCAATACATCCACTTCAATGTGGACTGAGCCCACCTGGGTGCCCGGGCAACAGGGTTCACTGCAATTAACGGGATGCCCTGGGTCCATGGGGGTGATCGACGGGATGCATGACCCCCTATGAGCATCTGCTCGACGATCCCTGACATGTTTAAGAAGCACCTCCGGCTAGAGGGTTGGCTCCTGGGTGACACTGCAGTCGTGGCTGATGACGCCTATTGAGAGGCCACAGACGACGCTGAGACCTGCTACAACGACGCCCATAAAGCAACCAGAGGCATGATCGAGCGATGCTTCGGCCTCGTGAACATGCGGTTCAGGTGCCTGGATCGCTCTGGAGGGGCCATCCAGAATGACGCTGAGAGGGTTTCCCGCATCATGGTGGCCTGCTGCATCCTCCACAACATCGTGCAGCAGAGGGGCGATGTGCTTAAGGTGGAGGATGAAGGCCAGATCTTCTCCACCAGGAGGATGTGGGGAAAGACAAGAATGGGCACAACATGGGGGCCAGGCAGGCATGGGAGGCCACAGAATGTGTGAGCCAGGGCCAATGCATATGGGACTCTCTGAATGACTCCAGGTTCACCAACTGGGCTGGTCAGAGGCACGGACACCCCATTCCACCACCCCCCCTCCCCCTCCTGCAACTCCATCCGTGATACATACATGCTGCAGTACAGTGTGCAGGTCCTGGGTTGGCAGTAACACCAGGTCTGGTCCATGAGATGGTGGATGATGACAACCCGCTCTGCGATGGACTCTGGTGCTCTGCATCATTTGACAATATCTGACTCATGCCCACAGTAGCACCTCCCACCGTCCACCTGGGTGATCCCTTGCATGCGAGCTGGCCATTCCATCGCACGATACCATTGAATCCCTGGGTGGCAGTGGTGGGGACGGTCGGGGAGGAAGGTGGGGAGATCGCAACGTCCGCCCAAACACCTCCCGCACCCCTTGCCCACCCCTCACACCCATCTGATAGAGTACAGAGGCAGGTAGTAACAGGTGTTTAATGTGCACAAATATTTACAGATATGTGCCCTCGCCCCTAAACCTAAACCGTGCCTTGTCCCCATGCCGATTTAACTGATCTCTAATTTCCTGACCTTATGGGCCCGAGCACTACATCTAGGTGGTTCCCCAGATGGTACATCAGGAGTGGAGGCGGCCTACTGTGATTCCGGCGCTGCGACCTGGGTCCCTGTTAGCGGGCATCTTCTGTGGCGACCAGGCCTGGATGGGTCTGGCTGCTGCTCAGGTGTCCCAGGTGGCATGGTGCCACCCCGTTCTGCCCGCTGCCCACCAGATGCACCAGGGACAGGTGGGGAGGTGGGGGGGGTGGAGTCCGAGGTGCTGCGATGTTCCGGCACCTCCCCTGAGGGAGTCAGTGACACGGGTCCCATCACCGCCTCCTCCCTTGGGGTGCTCGATGCCCCCCCCCCCCCCCCACTACTCCCTGGGATGGGGTTGTGAGTAGAGCTATCCCCTGAGGCTCCCCCACCAACTGGTGCTGCCAACCCTGGAGACCCGCTTTGGTCTCAACCAGTGTCTGCATATTCGCAACCATGGAGAACAGGGAGTGGCCCATCTTCGTCTGGGACTGCTCCACATCACCCATTGACTGTGCCACTACCTTCTGGATCTGTGTCACATCGGCCAGTGACTGCGCCATCTCCATCGGGGACTGGGCCAGCTCCCTCTGCGCCGCATTGGCCAGCGCGTGGGCAATGCCACCGACATTCGCAACCGTGGCCCGCTGTGACTGGGCCATGCACAGGAGAGCCGCTGCAATTTCCAGGTGGCTCTGGGACCCACCAGACGGAACCACCCCATCACCAGCAGGTCCTCCAAGATGCATGATTAGACCGCGGGCCTGGGTGGAGTGGGTTGGTGGGAGTGAGGTGAGGGTGAGGGTGAGGGTAGTGGTGAGGAGGGGGGTGAGGGTGGTGATGAGTGTGATGGTGAAGATGGGGGTGAGGGTGGTGGTGAGGGTGGGGGTGAGGGTGGGGGTGTAAGGTTACGGGTGTGTGGGAAAGGGGTTGATGCCAGGGGCACAATGTTACCTACTCACCCCGACCTCCTCTTCCTGCATTGCTGGCTGGTCCAGATGGTGTTGCCCACTGCACTGACCATCTCTGCCACCTGCACCCAGGCACAGCGAACTGCGCCAGCTAGTTGCCCCCTTCCGGGGCCAGGGTTCAGGGCCAGCATCCAGGAGGCTCTCCAGCTCTGTGTCTGTGAATCCCGGGACTCTCTTTGCTGCCATTTGTTGGCTGGGATGGTGTGTGGGGAGTGAAGTGTGTATATATGGCTGCAGCTTGTCAGCCTCCTGAGTGTCACTTACGAAACCGGCAAATTCCGCACCATTTCTCAGAAGAATTGATTGTGTTCCATGTGGCGCCATTGCCAGCCCCTTAACAGTCGCTGGATCAGTCGAGGTTCGGCGCCAGTTTTGCTCTCATGGAGCTCCACAAACCCTGCGCCGGTGTCGACACTTGAAAATGAAATGAAATGAAAATTGCTTATTGTCACGAGTAGGCTTCAATGAAGTTACTGTGAAAAGCCCCTAGTCGCCACATTCCGGCGCCTGTCCGGGGAGGCTGGTACGGCTTAGTCACAGGAACGGAGTTTACCAATGATTTCCCTTCATTCCACCATAAATGTCTTTATTATCATTTTTGATTTCTTCTAATTTCATACCAACCTATTTCATCTTCCAGGACAAAGTAACTGTTTCGGAGGGGGGGGGGGGGGGGGGGGGGGGGGTTAAGCAAAGGGTAAAAATTGATGCTAAAGAGGGGCTGTGCTTAAAAGAAAATGTTTGTTTGAAAGTTTGGATTAAGCATCTCATTTTTTGGGTTAACTGAGGGTTATTAAGATTTAAGTGCGAGTGCAGACACGGAAACCGACATCTGCAGGTTTAGCTGGAGTAACTCAGTGTTCCTGGAGCAGTGTGCAAAGCCTGCGCTCAAACAAACCCCAGTGATATTATGCAGAATGTCTAGAATATAAAAGGTTAGTGTAATATTGTAATTGGCCATTAGATGGAGCTAGATGCAGAACTATATAAAGCATTGACTCAGGCTTCATGATGTAGAGATGTCAGCATTGGACTGGGGTGGGTTTACAATACCCTCTCTCCACTTGCACCATCTGGACCTATAAAAACTTAATTACCTGCAAAGACTCGCATTCAAAGTATCATCTTGAGTGCAGCACGGTGGCGCAGTGGTTAGCGCTGCTGTCTCACGGCGCTGATGTCCCAGGTTCAATCCCGGCTCTGGGTCACTGTCCGTGTGGAGTTTGCACATTCTCCCTGTATTTGCATGGGTTTCACCCCCACAACCCAGGGTAGGTTGATTGACCACACTAAATTGCCCCTTAATTGGAAAAAATGAATTGGGTACTCAAAATTATTTTTGTCTATATATGTGTTTGTGTAACCCACCTCTTCACTCACCTGATGAAGGAACAGCGCTCTGAAAGTTAGTGATTCCATACAGGCACAGCGCACAGCTCTCAACCATCACATATACTGTTATAACCTAACGAGACCTACGGGGTTGGAGCAATCAGTCTCCCCATGAGTTCTGTCGAGAACGATTCCCCACTAATAGGACAGGGAGCCCAAGGATATTCACGATTGAGCCCTGATGTGTATTATAAATATAATCGCTTCGCAATAAACCTAGTTTTATTTCACCTACTCAATTTGGACTAGTTTGTGGCCTACTAAACATACATAAACACAGCGGTCAATGGACTCAGTCACAGATTTCTGAACAGAGTCAGCCATATTTGACCGAGATGATTCCCCATGAGGAGACAGTGCCCGGGAGGGGGATGGGATAGGTAGAGCACAGAGGACATTACTTAGGATATGCAGCCACTCAAACCTATTTCCTGATCCTGATGCCGACTCGCTCAGAGCTATTCCCACTGCGAAGCTCCATTCAATCCCATCACACACATCCTCCTATCATTGTCACACATACTCCAGCCTAACCTTTCCTGCTTTATCACTGCACGATCCAGGAGCAAGTTCCATTAGTTGTAAGGGCGAGTGACTCTCTCTTGCTCGCAGGGTTTGATTTGGATGCAACTGAAGGGTGATGATGGTAACGTAGAACTGGTGGCGGTGATTCTTTTAATTTGATCCTCATTGCAAAGGGGTTGAAAGACTTGAGCACAGTCAAGGGTCCTCTGGTGCTTCATGGGAAGGACACTGGTGCCAACAGGACTTTGGAGCCTGACGGTGGGGCACATCTCTCAAAATCTCTCCCCGGTGTCGGTCATCCTGCCCGGAAACCTCTGCAGTTTCCTCTGCTCCCCTTCCTGTTTCTCTTCTTCCTCCTCCTCCTCTTGTGCCCAGCATTATAAGGTTACTGGTGATCACTTGCCATCTGTGTGGCGTGCACACAGATCACCCTGGATCTGGACACTTTCTTGATCAAGAACTGGCAAGGCATCTGGACCTCCGTGTGAGGAACCCAATGCTCTGTTCATTGAAATTCCTGGTGCCTCTCACTGCATCAGCCGGTTATGTCAAGGGAGTCACAAACTATTGCAGCAGAAGGTTTCCCTTATCACCCAATAACCAGCTATGATCATAGTGCGGGGCCTCAGAGCTCTGCGAGATAAAAGTCTCATTAGAACTGTATTACGACAGCTCCTTGGATTTTTTAAAATTCGTACATGACATGTGAGCATCGCAGGCTGTGCCAGCATTTATTGCTCATCCCTAATTGCCCTCGAGGGGCAGTTAAGAGTCAACCACATTGCTGTGGGTCTGGAGTCACATGGAAGTACGGCAGATTTCTTTACCGATAGGATATTAGTGAATCAGATGGGTTTTTATGACAATCAACAATGGTTTCATGGTCATCTTTTAATTCCAGAATTTAAAAAAATTTAATGCAAATTTCCCATCTGAGTGGTGGGTTTTGTACCTGGGTCCCCACTGCAATACTACTGATTCACTCGTCTCGAGCCAATGCCACGGTGTTACCACCTCCCCCAGGATAGCAGGCATTTAGCAGCCTACAGTCAGAGGCAAGCTGTACATTGAGGGAATTAAATGCCTTCTTTGCCTCTAAATGGGGCAGTGGTGTAGTGGCTATGCCACTTGATAGAGCCCCAGTTTAATGCTCTGGGGGATGTGGGTTCAAATCCCACCACAGCAGCTTGTGGGAATTAAATTCAAGTAATAAAACCTGGAATATAAAGCTAGTCTCTGTAATGGTCTCCAATTCCCCATCTGGTTCCCTAATGCCCTTCAGGGAAGGGAATCTGCCATCCTTACCTGGTCTGGCCTACATGTGACTCCAGACCTACAGCAATGTGGTTGACTCTTAAATACCCTCTGAAATGGTCAAGCAAGCCACTCGGTTCAAGTGCAATTAGAGATGAACAATTAAAGATGAATGCGAACTGGCCCAGCCAGTGGCATCCACATCCAGTGGCAGAATGAATAACAAAGAGGGCCTTGAACGGCCAAATTCATAGAGACACTACAGTGCAGAAGGAGACCAATCAGCCCATTGAGTCTGTACAAACCCTCCCTAGGCTCACTCCTCCACCTGTTCCCAGTAACCCCACCTAACCTGCACATCCCTGGACACTAAGGGGAAATTTAGTATGGCCAATCCTGCTAGCCTGCACATTTTGGACTATGGGAGGAAACCGGAGCACCCGGAGAAAACCTACACAGACACAGGAGAGCGTGCAAACTCCACACAGACAGTCACCCAAGGCCAGAATTGAACCCGGGTCCCTGTCGCAGTGAGGCAGCATTGCTAACCACTGTGCCACCGTGCCACCCTATATGTTGTACATTCCCTGGACCATTAGGAATCCTGCTGAGTCCTGCATTTCTCAGCCACTGATTTTCTCTGTGAATAGGGAAAGTTGATAATTGCATCGAGACCTCCCTTTGGCACGGTGAATTGTAGTATGAGCCTTATATCTCCTTTATGGCAGTTTTTGACAGCATAAAAATGAAACATTGCATTGACAAGCCTGGATTTTTCTTCGACGAAGCAACAGATCTCTATAATCACCTCTTTGTAGAGCAGAACCTCCTCATACACTGGTCTTGGATCATGTGAATATGAGTAGGTTCTCTTTATACCCTGGGTGAATGCCCCTCTCACATGCAGTAATTGATGTTGCTCTGCCGATCCTCAACTCTACCCCCAATTCCTCATGCGGAGTAAAGTCTCCCTCAGCATTCACTCCCTATCTTCTAGTCACTCTTCCAAAATGTCGAAGAAGGTGGAGTATTGGATTGCTACCTCCTTGTAGGTAAAATCCTGAGTCACTTTCCAAGATATATGTTGATAAGACTGCTGGTGAAGTCTTGACAAAGTCCCCCCAATGTGTTTCAAAAGTCCTCTTCAACAGAGTAAAGCTAGCTGAGCTCAGTCAGTGGGTGAATAGTGAAAGTTAAGCTTAGCTTTAAATGGAGCTCAAAATCCTCAGCACCAAACAGCTTACTCCTGTTTAGCTGGCTCACTGTAAGGAGAGGTTGGGGAATGAAGCACTAACCGCCAAGATTCTGTGTAGTTGCTTGTTCGATTCCGACCTTGGGTGACTGTCTGTGCGGAGTCTGCATGTTCTCCCCGTATGCATGGATTCCTCCGGGTGCTCCGGTTTCCTCCCACAGTCTACAAGGTATGTAGGTTAGGTGGATTGGCTATGTTAAATTGTTCCTCAGTTTCCAAAGGTGCCTAGGTTACGTTACGGGGGTCCGGCGGGGGAGCGGTGGGCCTTGGTGGAGTGCTCATTCTGAGGGTCAGTGTAAACTCGATGGACCAAATGGCCTCCTTCTGCACTGTAAGGATGTATGATTTCTATGATAAAGCTAGTAGTGGTGATTGTGAAACTTGTGGTGATGTGCATCACTGTAAATACACAAGGGGTTAATGTAAATAATGTAGACTAGCTAGACACTAAAGGGAGCACCAGAGACATCACACACACACACTCAACCAATAGATCAGTTAGATAGGACACGACCAATGGAGGGTATTACACTAACTCATATATAAAGGACACCACACACATGATCTGCCTCTTTCCAGTGGAGACAGTCAGTGAGTAGAGACACAGGGTTGATTTGATATCACTCCCACCACATGGATTGTAGCAGTCTGGTTAGTCAGTCTGAGTAGCTATAGAAGGATTAACAGTAGTGTCGAACCCAAGTTATAGAAGTGTATATAGTTTAATAAACGTGTTGAAGTTATCTCCACGTCTGATCCTTCCTTTGTCAAGTGCAGGGCAGCACGGTAGCATGGTGGTTAGCATAAATGCTTCACAGCTCCAGGGTCCCAGGTTCGATTCCCGGCTGGGTCACTGTCTGTGCGGAGTCTGCATGTCCTCCCCGTGTGTGCGTGGGTTTCCTCCGGGTGCTCCGGTTTCCTCCCACAGTCCAAAGATGTGCGGGTTAGGTGGATTGGCCATGCTAAATTGCCCGTAGTGTCCTAAAAAAAAAAGTAAGGTTGTGGGGGTTGTTGGGTTATGGGTATAGGGTGGATACGTGGGTTTGAGTAGGGTGATCATGGCTCGGCACAACATCGAGGGCCGAAGGGCCTGTTCTGTGCTGTACTGTTCTATGTTCTATGCACCACAAGGAAGCCGCTTATGCTACACCTAGACCATAACAAGACAAAACTGTCATCAATTGTCGTAAAAATCCATCCTTCAGGGAAGGAAATCTGCCGTCCATACTTGGTCTGGCCTACATGTGACTCCAGACCCATAACAATGAGGTTGGCCCTTAACTACTCTCTGAAATGGCTGAGCGCCTCAGTTCACGGGCAATTAGGGATGGGCAACTAATGCTGATATTGCCAGTGATGCTCACATCGCCCATCAAAGAATAAATAGAAAAAGCCACCAGACCATTGACAATCCTCACACCGGGGGTTCAGAGCACACGCTTCAACTCCTATACCAACATAGAACATAGAATTCACAGTGCAGAAGGAGGCCATTAGGCCCATTGAGCCAGCACCAACCCTCAGAAAGACCACCCTACTTAAGCCACAATTCCACCCTATCCCAGTAATCCAGTAACTGCTCCTAACCTTTTTAGACACTAAGACACCAATCCACCTAACCTGCACATCTTTGGACTGTGGGAGGAAACCGGAGCACCCGGTGGAAACCCACGCAGACAGGGGAAGAAGTCGCAAACTCCACACAGATAGCCACCCAAGCCGGGAATCGAACCTAGGACCCTGGAGCTCTGAATCCACAGTGCTAACCACTGTGCTACCGTGCTGTCCATGTGAGCAGGACTCTCAGTTAAATGCTGCAGGATATAATGGACTGGATTCCCCGTTTCGGAGACTATGTTCTCCTACTGGAATTGTATTGCACTAGTTCCCCCAGGGGGAAATCCCAATATTGGGTCGCCATACTAAGCGGGCGGCCCGATGACAGAGTCTTGCGGCCGGTGCCTCCCCCCATTCCAGCACTGCAAATCGTCCACAACCTCAAGCCCCCATCGCAAATCATCCACAAACCCCCCCCCCCCCCCACCACCCGCACCGCAGATCGACCACGACCCCTTCCAACTGCAATCCGCTCCCACACCACCACACCGCGCGGCAGCCCCCACCCCTGGATTGCCTGTGTGCCCTCCCCACCCCAAAGTACATGGGTGACCAGCCCGTCTTCCTCACAGAACCTGCAATGGGGGGCCCCTAAGGATCTCTGTAATAGGGGGACACCCCACAGGGACCCCTGTAATAGGGGGACACCCCACAGGGACCCCTGTAATAGGGGAGCACCCCACAGGGACCCCTGTAATAGGGGAGCACCCCACAGGGTCCCCTGTAATAGGGTAGCACCCCACAGGGACCCCTGTAATAGGACGAGCCCCCCCCCCCCCCACTGACCAATGCAATAGGGGACCACCCACAGGGAGTCCTGTAATAGGGGGATACCCACAGGGACCCCTGTAAGAGGGGGACCCCTCCACGTGGACCCCATGCCTAAAGGAACTGTCTCCATAGACTCCTCCACACATACTCCCTCCTATACTCACAGACCCCCCCAAACGGACCCACCCACCCCCACACACACAGACCCCCCCCAACAAAGACCCCCCCACTCCAGAAATGAGATCCACTGCTGTCCACTTACATGCCTACTCAACAGGGGCTCTCCACCTGGCAGAGAAATCTTCCAGCACATTGATTAAGTACAACTCAGCTGTAAGACACTTTAATAATTCTTTTTATAATCTTTGATAATTTAATTTCTCTTTGCTTTGCCGGTCAGCCATGCTCCGCCCCCTCCGGAATGGCATCAACCCGTTGCACGTCATCAGCAGGCCCTCGATGGGCTGAATTCCCGACTGCGCAGGACACGTGCGGTCGGGAACCCAGGGGTGACGGCTGTGGACTGTGCAGGGCGCTGCCATACTCAGCCAGGACTCGTGCCGCTGGCCGGGGACGTTTCCACAATGGCTGGAGGACTGGTGGGGGGGGGTTGCCTGTGGGGTCACGGGTGGCGGGTCAGGTCTGCACATGGACGGCGCCATGTTGGACAGCATGACCCCTGCAAGTCATCGTCATGCACATGTGCAGGCAGGGACCGGCAATTCTTTGGCCGTTTTTGTGCGGGAGCCGGGAGTTTCACCTGTCCGCTGCTAGCCCCTCATCAGTCCCGGAATCAAAGAGGGTTTGGCGCCGATTTTGGCATCGTAAAATGCCCGTGAATTTTCTCCCATACCTCAGGTGAGGGGCAAGATTGAGAACCTCATGATAACCTCAGCTGGCGCGGGAATTGAACCCATGCTTTTGGCGTCACAAACCAGCCGCCCAGCCAATTCGGCTAACCAACTCCGACTGATAAATATTACCCCTTCATTTGTCAAAATTTTTTTCTTGTTTAAATTTCCTCATTTAATTCTCATCCTTTCAACGGGCTTGCAGCCCACCAGCTTACAAACAATCAAGAGCTTTATTGGAAAGGTGTTTTCTCACTAGCTGCTAGCATAGTCTGACCGTTAGCCCACCCAAACCGCCATGATGTCATCAGTACATCATGTGATCGAACACTTAAAGTGACCTTTCCCCAACTGGGAACAAACATAAACACACAACACTTTCCTCCCCCTTTACATCAGAGGTTCCTGCAATGAAATACACAATATAACATCAACAATCAAAATTTACAATACGATCAATTAACAAATATAACAGTCGATAAGTTAGACATTTCGGAGGACGTTGATTTCTGTGTGGTTGTTGGCCAACATCAGGCGTTTGTTTTTTTCGTGCTGAATGTAACCTCTGGTGTTTTTGATTGAGTTTGAATGTCGGCCGTTGTTGTCTCAACTGGAGTCAACGTAGGATTTGGAGGTTGACTCAGTGTTAAAATTTCCTCAACTGAGCGACTGTCTTCCACAGTGTTTCAGGTATTGTCAGGTTCTCAGGTATGTACAGGTCTTCACTTGGCACAGTTTGTTGTGGATTCTCAGTTCACTCTGCCCCTGGCAACCTTGTTGTAGCTGCTAAAAGTTGGTCAGCCTGTCTTCTCCACACAACTTCATCCTGAGTTTGAATGGTGCAGGAGACTGGTCCTGTCTTTGCTAATTAGATGACAGGTATCCATTTCTCGCTGGTGGTATAGTTCCTGGCCAATACTTCTTAACATCTTAACAGAGTGTTATCGACTATTTCGAAATAGAAAATATTGCCACTCAAACTATTCATTGACTCAGGTGGGGGTGCAGAGGTGATCCACCAGGATGTTGCCTGGTATGGAACATTTAGGTTATGCAGGGAGGTTGGGTAGGCTTGAGTTGTTTTCGTTCGAGTTTGAGGGGCGACCTGATTAAGGTGTACAAGATTATGAGGGGCATGGACAGGGTGGATAGAGAGCTGCTGTTCCCCTTAGATGAAAGGTCAGTTCCAACAGGACACCAGTTCAAGGTGAGGGGTAGGAGGTTTGGGGGGGGGGGGGGGGGGGGGATTTGAGGAAAAGCTTTATTCCCCAGAAAGTGGTGATGGTCTGGAATGCATTGCCTAGGAGGGTGGTAGAAGAAGGTTGCCTCACATCCTTTAAAAATTACCTGGATAAGCACTTGGCCCATCATAACATTCAACACTAGGTGCTGGCAAATGGGATTAGCTCGGCAAGTCAGGTGACTTTCATGCAGACTCGATGGGCCGATTCTGCGATTCTGTGATTCATTGCATTAAGGTAATCTCGAGAGTCCATCAGCGTTTCCATGGAGATTTGATTTATGATATTTTTGCGTGTATGTATGTGCTGACAACAGCAATGCCAATTTCTGCATCCGGCTCGCTGCTAGAGATGGAATAGAGGTGACGGCCCCAGTATCATTATCAGTGGTCGATAATCCGTTAGCAAAGTAAATTTTAATCCATATAGGCATTGGTAAAAACGTTTGATTCCGAAATGATGCCTGGAGCTTCCCTCTCTATCTGTGCAGAGTTCATTTCTACATTGTTCAAGGATATTGGTGCTTCTATTTGCTTCTCTTCACTATTGGGCATCATGTGAGAAACCGCTTTCCCACCCCATACGGTGATGCATCGCAAGCCAGTAGCAAGGCTAACTTTGGATCAAAGTGTGTCAGGGTTTCTGACTTTTTAATGCATCCTCAGCTTATACAAAGGCCTTCTTGCACTGACATAATGCCAAATGGAAGTTTTTTATATCTGAACAGTCCTTTGTGTGTAACGATTGTTAAATATTGTCATGAATCTGGATCCAAGATAAGAGTGACTAAGGTCACCTTTACTGAAATGCTGTCCTCCAGTCAACCCAGTCAATAAATCAACAATTAAAGGCAGAAGGTACTGCTCTGCACACAGTACTGGATTGATAGTGGCTTTAAAATCACCACATGTGTATACCGAATCAAATTTCTTGATCACGGGTACAATTGGTGTGGCCAACAAATGCTCGACCTTAGGCCTGATGGTGTATGACACTAACCTAGCCTTTAAGCATCTTTATTGGCTTGCATCCTCAATCTTTAGCTGAGTTAGCTTCCCAGTTCTCCATTAAAGACTATAGCAATTTCCCGTCTTCTGCCTCCCTCCCTTCTTAAACAATGGTGTTACATTAGCCACTTTCCAGTCCTCTGGGACTCTCCCTGCCTCCAGTGATTCTTGAAAGATCACCACCAATGCCTCCACAATCTCCTCAGCTTTCTCTTTTAGACCCCTGGGGTGTAGTCCATCTGGCCCAGGTGTGTTATCCATCTTCAGACCTTTCAGCTTCCCCAGCACCTTCTCCTTAGTGATGGCCACTACACTCACATCTACCCCTGACACTCTTGAAATTTTAGTATGCCTCTGGTGTCTTCCACTGTGAAGACTGATGCAAAGTACCTGTTCAATTCCTCTGGCCCTTTATTTATTTTCTATCACTTCTTCTCCAGCCTCATTTTCCAGTGGTTCATTCTTGCCTCTCTTACTTTTTATCTATAGAAAAAATCCTTGTGATCTTCCTTTCTATTACTAACGAGCTTACACTCATGGTTCATCTTCTCCCCCTATTGCTTTTTTAGTTGTCCTCTGCTCACTTTTAAAGGCTTCACAATCCTTTGGCTTCCCACTAATCCTCACCACATTGTATGCTTTTTCTTTTGCTTTTATGCTGTCCTTGACTTCTCTCGTCAGCCATGGATGCCTCGTCCTCCCCTTAGCATGGTTCCTCCTCCTCGGGATGAATTTCTGTTGTGCCTCCTAAATAACCCCCAAAAATTCCTGCCATTGCTGTTCCACTGGCTTCCCTGCTAGGCTCTACTTCCAATCAACTCTGACCAGTTCCTCCCTCATATCTTTGTAGTTACCTTTATTTAATTGTAATACCATTACATCTGATTACAGCTTCTCCCTCTCAAACTGCAGGGTACAATCTATCATATTATGGTCACTGCCCCCCAATCAGGTCTGCCCCATTACACATTACTAAATCCAATATTGCTTCTTCCCTCATGAGCTCGACCACAAGCTGCTCCAACCAAAAACCAACTCGTAGGCATTCCACAAATTCCTTTTCTTGCGAACCGCTACCAACCTGATTTTCCCAGTCCACCTGCATATTGAAGTTCCCCCATGATTATTGCAATATAGCCTTTCTTATATGCCTTTTCTATCTCCTGATTTATTTTCTGCCCCACATCCTGACTACTGCTAGGGGGCCAGTACGTAACTCCCATCAGGGTCTTTTTACCTTTGCGATTCCTCAACTCTCCCCACACAGATTCTATGCCTTTTAACCCTATATTACTCGCATTTAGGTACAACACCCTCAGTCCTGCATTGACCGAACTCTTCACATAGTTCTCCCCTTATTGAGTCTGCACCGGCCCTTGGCAAGAGCACCCTTCTTAAGCCCACGACTCTACCCTATTCCCATAACTCAGTAGTCCTATCTAACCTTTTGGACATTAAGGGGCAATTTGCCATGGCCAATCTACCTAACCTGCACATCCTTGGACTGTGGGAGGAAACCGGAGCAAACCCACACAGACACGGGGAGAAAGTGCAAACTCCACACGGACAGTGACCAAAGGCCAGAATCGAACATGGGTCCTCGGCACCGTAGGCAGTAGTGCTAACCACTGCTTCACCATGACGCCTAAGTTTTTGACATCTTAATCGTTTTTGGATGACTGCGATGTGGATTGAAAATTTTTCTAGCTCCACTGGATTTCTGTCTGCAGTTCTTTTTCTGATTTTGCAATGTGGATTCTACCATCTCATCGCCAGTTCTCTTTGAGGAATTTTTAAAGGATAGGCTTGCAGAGCACGAAAGTACAAACAAACAAGAGCTTTATTGGAAAGGTGTCGCCTCACAGGCTGCAGATTAGTCTGGTTGTTAGCCCGCCTAAATTGCCGTCTGACACGTGCTTAAACTCCTACAGTGACCTTATTCGAACTATGAACCAACATAAATACACGAGAATTAGTTTTTTCCAAAATATTACATTAATGTTTACACCACAGATCTCTGTCACAATCGTCACATTAAACAGGAAGACTGTTCAGAGTCAAGCATATTGGTGTGGGTCTAGAATTACATGAAGGCCAGACTGGGTAAGGAAGCAGGTTTCCTTCCCTAAAGGGCATTAGTGATCCAGGAGGATTTAAAAAATTAATTCATAGGATATAGCATCGCTGGCTCAATCAGCATTTATTCTCCATCCCTAATTGAGAAGGTGGTGGTGAGTTGCCTTTCTGAACCACTGCAGTCCATGTGGTGTAGGTACACCAACAGTGCTCCTAAGGAGGGAGCTCCTGGATTGTATTTTACTTTTTCTTTTTTGAATTTAGAGTACCCAATTTTTTTTTTCAATTAAGGGGCAATTTAACGGGGCCAATCCACCTAACATGCACATCTTTGTGTTGTGGGGGCGAAGCCCACGCAGGCATGGGGAGAATGTGCAAACTCCACGCGGACAGTGACCCAGAGCCGGGATTCGAACTCGGGTCCTCAGCGCCGCAGTCCCACTGCTAACCATTGCGCAACATGGAGTCCCAGGATTTTAACCCAGCGACTGTGAAGCAAGGTCAGAATGCACTATAACTCAGTCAGGGCGTGCAGAGGGTAGCTGAATTATTATATACTTTATGTCAATCACTGAATACATAGGGTTGCTGTCTACTGTAACTCAGTCACTGTGTACAGAGTGTCGCTGGATTGTTGTATAGTAACTCTGTCACTATGCATAGAGTCTAGATGGGTTGTTGTATACTGTAATTCAGTCGTTGCGTACAGAGTGCAGCTGGGTTGTTGTATACTGTAACTCAGTCACTGTGTACAGAGTGTAGCTGGGTTGTTGTATACTGTAACTCAGTCACTGTGTATAGAGTGTAGCTGGGTTGCTGTATACTGTAATTCAGTCACTGTGTACAGAGTGTAGCTGGGTTGTTGTATACTGTAACTCAGTCGTTGCGTACAGAGTGCAGCTGGGTTGTTGTATACTGTAACTCAGTCACTGTGTACAGAGTATAGCTGGGTTGTTGTATACTGTAACTCAGTCACTGTGTATAGAGTGTAGCTGGGTTGCTGTATACTGTAACTCAGTCACTGTGTACAGAGTGTAGCTGGGTTGCTGTATACTGTAATTCAGTCGTTGCGTACAGAGTGCAGCTGGGTTGTTGTATACTGTAACTCAGTCACTGTGTACAGAGTGTAGCTGGGTTGCTGTATACTGTAACTCAGTCACTGTGTACAGAGTGCAGCTGGGTTGTTTTATACTGTAACTCAGTCTGTGTACAGAGTGTAGCTGGGTAGCTGTACACTGTAACTCAGTCATTGTGTAAAGAGTGTTGCTGGGTTGTTGTATATTGTAACTCAGTCACTGTGTACAGAGTGTAGCTGGGTGGCTGTATTCTGTAACTCAGTCACTGTGTACAGAGTGTCGCTGGGTAGCTGTATACTGTAACTCAGTCACTGTGTACAGAGTGCAGCTGGGTTGTTGTATACTGTAACTCAGACATTGTGTACAGAGTGTAGCTGGGTTGTTGCATACTGTAACTCAGTCACTGTGTACAGAGTGTAGCTGGGTTGTTGTATACTGTAACTCAGACACTGTGTACAGAGTGTAGCTGGGTTGCTGTATACTGTAACTCAGTCATTGTGTAAAGAGTGTAGCTGGGTAGCTGTATACTGTAACTCAGTCACTGTGTACAGAGTGTAGCTGGGTTGCTGTATACTGTAACTCAGTCACTGTCTACAGGGTGTGGCTGGGTTGTTGTATACTGTAACTCAGTCATTGTGTAAAGAGTGTAGCTGGGTTGTTGTATACTGTAACTCAGTCACTGTGTACAGAGTGTCGCTGGGTTGCTGTATACTGTAACTCAGTCACTGTGTACAGAGTGTCGCTGGGTTGCTGTATACTGTAACTCAGTCACTGTGTACAGAGTGTAGCTGGGTTGTTGTATACTGTAACTCAGTCATTGTGTAAAGAGTGTAGCTGGGTTGTTGTATACTGTAACTCAGTCACTGTGTACAGAGTGTCGCTGGGTTGCTGTATACTGTAACTCAGTCACTGTGTACAGAGTGTAGCTGGGTTGCTGTATACTGTAACTCAGTCACTGTGTACAGAGTGTAGCTGGGTTGTTGTATACTGTAACTCAGTCACTGTGTACAGAGTGTTGCTGGGTAGCTATATACTGTAACTCAGTCATTGTGTAAAGAGTGTAGCTGGGTAGCTGTATACTGTAACTCAGTCACTGTGTACAGAGTGTAGCTGGGTTGCTGTATACTGTAACTCAGTCACTGTCTACAGGGTGTGGCTGGGTTGTTGTATACTGTAACTCAGTCATTGTGTAAAGAGTGTAGCTGGGTTGTTGTATACTGTAACTCAGTCACTGTGTACAGAGTGTCGCTGGGTTGTTGTATACTGTAACTCAGTCACTGTGTACAGAGTATATCTAGGTTGTTGTACACTGTAACTCAGTCACTGTGTACAGAGTGTCGCTGGGTTGTTGTATACTGTAACTCAGTCACTGTGTACAGAGTGTAGCTGGGTTGCTGTATACTGTAACTCAGTCACTGTGTACAGAGTGTAGCTGGGTTGTTGTATACTGTAACTCAGTCACTGTGTACAGAGTGTTGCTGGGTAGCTGTATACTGTAACTCAGTCCCTGTGTACAGAGTATAGCTGGGTTGCTGTATACTGTAAGCCAGTCAATGCGTACAAGGTATAGCTGCTATTTTTTATACTGTAACTCAGTCACTGTCTTAAAGAGTGCAGCTGGGGTGTTGTATACTGTAATTCACTCACTGCAGAGTGTAGCTGGTTTGTTGTATACTGTAATTAAGTCAATGCGGACAAGGTATAACTGCTGTTTTGTATATTGTAACTCAGTTACGGCGTACAAAGTGAAGCTGGGTTGTTGTATACTGTAACTCAGTCACTGTGTACAGAGTGTCGCTGGGTAGCTGTATACTGTAACTCAGTCACTGTGTACAGAATGTCGCTGGGTAGCTGTATACTGTAACTCAGTCATTGTGTACAGAGTGTAGCTGGGTTGTTGTATACTGTAACTCAGACACTGTGTACAGAGTGTAGCTGGGTTGTTGTATACTGTAACTCAGACACTGTGTACAGAGTGTAGCTGGGTAGCTGTATACTGTAACTCAGTCATTGTGTACAGAGTGTAGCTGGGTTGTTGTATACTGTAACTCAGACACTGTGTACAGAGTGTAGCTGGGTTGCTGTATACTGTAACTCAGTCACTGTGTACAGAGTGTAGCTGGGTAGCTGTATACTGTAACTCAGACACTGTGTACAGAGTGTAGCTGGGTTGCTGTATACTGTAACTCAGTCATTGTGTAAAGAGTGTAGCTGGGTTGCTGTATACTGTAACTCAGTCACTGTCTACAGGGTGTGGCTGGGTTGTTGTATACTGTAACTCAGTCACTGTGTACAGAGTGTTGCTGGGTAGCTGTATACTGTAACTCAGTCACTGTGTACAGAGTGTAGCTGGGTTGTTGTATACTGTAACTCAGTCACTGTGTACAGAGTTTAGCTGGGTTGCTGTATACTGTAACTCAGTCACTGTGTACAGAGTGTAGCTGGGTAGCTGTATACTGTAACTCAGTCACTGTGTACAGAGTGTAGCTGGGTTGCTGTATACTGTAACTCAGTCACTGTGTACAGAGTGTCGCTGGGTTGTTGTATACTGTAACTCAGTCACTGTCTACAGGGTGTGGCTGGGTTGTTGTATACTGTAACTCAGTCATTGTGTAAAGAGTGTAGCTGGGTTGTTGTATACTGTAACTCAGTCACTGTGTACAGAGTGTCGCTGGGTTGTTGTATACTGTAACTCAGTCACTGTGTACAGAGTGTAGCTGGGTTGCTGTATACTGTAACTCAGTCACTGTCTACAGGGTGTGGCTGGGTTGTTGTATACTGTAACTCAGTCATTGTGTAAAGAGTGTAGCTGGGTTGTTGTATACTGTAACTCAGTCACTGTGTAGAGAGTGTCGCTGGGTTGTTGTATACTGTAACTCAGTCACTGTGTACAGAGTATATCTAGGTTGTTGTACACTGTAACTCAGTCACTGTGTACAGAGTGTCGCTGGGTTGCTGTATACTGTAACTCAGTCACTGTGTACAGAGTATAGCTGGGTTGCTGTATACTGTAACTCAGTCACTGTGTACAGAGTGTAGCTGGGTTGCTGTATACTGTAACTCAGTCACTGTGTACAGAGTGTAGCTGGGTAGCTGTATACTGTAACTCAGTCACTGTGTACAGAGTGTAGCTGGGTTGTTGTATACTGTAACTCAGTCACAGTGTACAGAGTGTAGCTGGGTTGTTGTATACTGTAACTCAGTCACTGTGTACAGAGTGTAGCTGGGTTGTTGTATACTGTAACTCAGTCACTGTGTACAGAGTGTAGCTGGGTTGCTGTATACTGTAACTCAGTCACTGTGTACAGAGTGTAGCTGGGTTGTTGTATACTGTAACTCAGTCACTGTGTACAGAGTGTAGCTGGGTTGTTGTATACTGTAACTCAGTCACTGTGTACAGAGTGTCGCTGGGTAGCTGTATACTGTAACTCAGTCCCTGTGTACAGAGTATAGCTGGGTTGCTGTATACTGTAACTCAGTCACTGTGTACAGAGTGTCGCTGGGTAGCTGTATACTGTAACTCAGTCCTTGTGTACAGAGTGTAGCTGGGTTGCTGTATACTGTAACTCAGTCACTGTGTACAGAGTGTCGCTGGGTAGCTGTATACTGTAACTCAGTCCCTGTGTACAGAGTATAGCT